>NC_136764.1:23043324-23453324 GCF_947034865.1 Barbatula barbatula
TTTATAGAGACATCCTCTGCCAAAACTTTCCAGAGCGTCGCGAAGAATTGGACACTTATTTGGCCATGATGACGGACTTTTACCAGAGATACGGAGGCACCCTTTTCTATGAATATCATAGATCCTTTTCGGCTAAATCCGCTTCATTCATCTCTGTGTTTAATTCTCGGCTGGACTGGTCCATCATCGACACAGAACTACTCGTCCGCCACTTTGGCGGCCAGAAAACCTTGTCATGTGTAGTTTGCAGCTCTCAAGGTCACACTGCCTCGCTCTGCCCTAAAACTCTCGCGAGTCAAAGTCCCGCTGCTGTCCATGGTGCTGATCCAGTAAGCCCATCCTATGTCAATAGAGGGCGTTCAACCCATAACCTGGACAATTCTAGGATCTGTTATAATTTCAACGAATCTGTTTGTACATTTTCTAAATGTATATTTTCACATGTTTGCAGTTTTTGCAAAGAGCCCCATCCGAAATATGTCTGCCCACGGAGATTCAGACCCGCTGCTTAAGGAAAGTCCCGGTTCAGAAAGAAATTCTAAAAAATCACCCTTCTACCCCAATTAATACTCAAATGTTATCAGGGTACTTGTCATCCCATCCCGATCCATTATTTGTAGATTATTTGATTACCGGGCTGGTCCAAGGGTTTAGGGTAGGCGTCTTATCCCCCCTGTCTTTTTCTTATGTGGCAAAAAACCTACAGTCGGCTTTAGCTGAACCAAAAATGGTTTCTGACTTATTAGGGAAGGAAGTTAATAAAGGTTATGTTATCGGGCCTTTCAGTTCTCCTCCTTTTTCTCCCTTTAGAGTTAATTCGCTCGGCGTGGCTAGTAGGAAATTTTCGGGGAAAAAGCGGCTGATTTTTGACATGTCTTCGCCACATTCTAATACTACAGCAAGCGTTAATGAATGCATTCCCCTAGAGCCTTTTTCGCTGTATTATGCTTCAGTGGACAACGCTATCCACCTAATTAAACTGGCTGGGCAGGGTGCATGGCTAGCTAAAGCTGACATCAGAGACGCTTTTAAAATTATTCCTATTCACCCCGCCGAGTGGGCTCTCTTTGGTGTTAAATGGCAATCCAAGTTTTATTTCGCAGTTAGACTAACTTTCGGCTGCAGAAGCAGCCCACACATATTTAACAACCTATCAGAGGCATTGTGTTGGATCCTGCTTAACGTCTGCAAGATTCCATTCGTTCTGCATCTACTCGATGATTTTCTGCTGGTCGATTTTCCATCACGCGAAACCCCCATCCTAGATACACTCAAACACATTTTCAGCGATGTGGGAGTTCCTCTATCAGAAGAGAAGACTCTCGGCCCGGCAACCGCTCTCGAGTTCCTCGGTATCCGGCTGGATACTGTCAAAATGCAAGCTTCTCTTCCTATGGATAAACTTTCCAGAATTCGTTCTGTTATGGGTTCTTTTATAGACTCACGCGTCGTTACAAAACGGGAAATGCTTTCATTGCTTGGCCACATCAATTTTGCCATGAGCATTATCCCGCAAGGTAGGGCTTTCATATCTCGGTTGTTAGATCGCGCCCATTCTGTACCCAACCTAAGCGACATCGTGCACCTCGATGAAGGGTGCCTCTCAGATCTAAAATTCTGGTCCCACCTGCTTAACAGCTGGAATTGTATATCTTTTTTTTATAATGATACTCCCGAGTCTTCCGTCGCTCTCAAACTTTTCACCAACGCTGCCCCTTCAGTAGGTTTCGGAGCATTCTTCCAAGATCAGTGGTTTGCGGAGAGGTGGCCTGACCAGTTTGTTCAGGCTCAAAATTCAGCCTCGTCCGGTCTCTCTACGAGCTCTATCCTATAGCGGTAGCTTGCATCCTATGGGGTTCAGCTTGGTCGCGCAAACACATCATTATGTTTTGCGATAACGAAGCAGCAGTCGCAATTATTAATAAAGGTAGATCGCCCTGTTTAGCCATTATGTCAATTATGAGAAGAATTATTTGGCAATCGATCATGCATAGCTTTACGATCAAAGCCGAACATATTCCGGGGTACTCTAATGTATTGCTGACGCTCTCTCTCGCTTTTGCTTTCAGACCTTCAGACGCCTCTGCCCAACGGCCAACCAGGATCCAACACCATGCCCGAAACCGTCCAGAATCCTTCTAGATTAGATCCATATTACAAATTGCTAAAATCAGCTAGCTACTTCATTTCTAAAGGTGTCACATCCTCCACTTTTAAAGCCTATCATTCCGCCTGGTCCTCGTTCACAGTTTTTTGTCTAGCCTTTCACATTAACCTTTTTCCAATTTTAGTTTCTACCGTCTGTGCCTTTTTGGTGCATCAGTATCAATTCCGCAACCTTAAAATATCCACCATACGCAGATTACTGGCGGGTATCCAATTCCATGCCAGAATGCATGATCCCGGTTATCCAAGTTTATTTTCCACGCCATCCATACGGTTACTTCTGAATGGTATCTCTAAAGATACAAAGAAAACAATGGATAAACGCCTTCCCATTACTCTCCCCATTTTAAAAGAACTGGTTTACTCGTTGCGCCAAGGGCTATTCTCAGCATATACTAACATTCTCTTAGAAGCGGTATTCTTAACTGCCTTCCATGGCTTTATGCGCCCAGGGGAATTTACTAACGACTCCCGGAGTTTCGACCCATCCAGAGATCTGACATTTTCAGATATAAAATTTTCTCCAAACCACTTTACTATTTTTCTTAAACATTCAAAAACTGACACGGCACGCGCAGGCTCTACAATAAAAAATTTGCGTTCCAATAATAATAATTGCCCTTATGCTTCTATGATTAAATACCTCAAAACTCGCCCCAGTCACCATAAGCTTTCCCCCCTTTTCGAGCTATCAAACGGCTTTCCCATGACTAAAGAGTGGTTCAGGATTCATCTTGCCGCAGCGGTGGGGAGTTGCGGCAAGTCTTCCCATCTCTACACCGGGCAATCATTCAGGATTGGAGCGGCAACATCAGCAGCAGCTTGCGGGATTCCAACCTCTGCGATCAAAATCCTGGGCAGATGGTCATCTATGGCATTTGAATCCTATATAAGACCGGATTCAAAAACTATCCTGGATGCTCAGCAAGCGTTCTCTACAAGCTTAAGGTACTTTATTGTACATACTGGTGGTGGTGGCATAAGTATAGGTATATATAGCATGGCTTCTGAAAGCCTCATTCAGCTCGTTATCTTCTAGTGAAATCTGTTGGCTCGAGCAAGTTAGGCTTCAGGGATACATTCATCGGCTTGTGCAAGCCGCATATTAGCCAGTGCTGGCCCGGCGTTATTTATATATATGATGGTTATTTTATTATTTCTTTCTGTGCTTTTGCAAGCCCTCGTAGCCTGTGCAGGCTCCAGGAACACATTCATGGGCTCGTGCGAGTCTCATATTAGCCAGTGCTGGCTTGTCGTTATTTATATATATGTCGTTTATTTTATTATTTCTTTCTGTGCTTTTGCAAGCCCTCGTAGCCGTGCAGGCTCCAGGAACATATTCATGGCTCGTGCGAGTCTCATATTAGCCAGTGCTGGCTTGTCGTTATTTATATATATGTTGTTTATTTTATTATTTCTTTCTGTGCTTCTGCAAGCCCTCGTAGCCGTGCAGGCTCCAGAAACATATTCATGGCTCGTGCGAGTCTCATATTAGCCAGTGCTGGCCTGTCGTTATTTATATATATGTCGTTTATTTTATTATTTCTTTCTGTGCTTTTGCAAGCCCTCGCAGCCTGTGCAGGCTCCAGGAACATATTCATGGGCTCGTGCGAGTCTCATATCGGACCGTGCAGGCCCCGTTGTTATTTATATATATGTTTTTATTTTGCTCAGCAAGCGTTCAGCCTGTGCAGGCTCCTGTAAATCCTATGCTTCGCAAGCCTCTTATGTGCTTTTGGAGGTTTCAGTTAAAACATTGATATTTAACTATAACCTTTATAATACCATTTATGCTATCTTCAGAAGAAGTCACGTACAATGCAACCTCACGTATGTCCAAACATGTCTGACCCTTGCTTACTCTCTCCTTTAGGAACTCCAGTGAGATTCCTTATCCGGTGGGTTTATTTCCAATTACTTCTTCTTTTGGGTAGGCTCCGCTCCTGCCTTATCTTCAGGCAGGAACTCCAGAATCATTTTGCCATGATTCCTTCATCGGACGGGGCCTACGCCCAAACTACTATACAATACAAATATATTGTTACATAATAAATATCATATATCGTTCTATGTTTCACGAGTCTTTCTGGTAGAACTAAATTCTTTCCACATAGGATTGCAAGACAACTTCAATGTGTTGCAGACGGCCCCTTTTCACACCTAAACAGTCTTTTGGCACTCTCTACAGGGATCTATGCATACCTAAGTCACTTGCACTATTTTAGTCTAAATTATTATCTGTTCATATCCACCTGTACATTAATGTTCATAGTATATAGCCATCTGTATATATTTTTCATAGTATATACCTACTGTCATATTTTTTTCATAGTACATTCCTACTGCAAAATATTTTTATAGTCCATGCCCACTGTATTATATTCTCACTATTGTATTCTGTATTTATTCTTACTGTATATCCTGCACTTGCTAACTGCACTTCTGGTTAGACCTAAACTACATTTAGTTACACTGTACTTGTATATGTGTAATGACAATAAAGTTGAATCTAATCTAATCTAAAATCTCATCAGGATTCCCTCCCTCCTGCTTTCCCTCCACTGTCTTGTCTGCACTCCCCCCCTCTGAGGAGCTCTCTCTTTTGAATACCAACAGTGCCACAGACACTCTGTGTTCCACGCTTACATCCTGCTTGGACAACCTATGCCCTCCTACATCTGGACAAGCCCGTGCATCCCTGTCTGCCCCCTGGTTATCGGATGTACCACGTGAGCATCGCACCAGCCTCCAGTCAGCTGAGAGAAAATGGCCCAAGTCAAAAGACCATACTGACCTCTCTCCTGACTCTCACACACTCTTAAAAACCTTCTCTGCTCTCCTCTGTCCGCCTGCTCCCACACCTTCATCGGAGTTGACGGCTGATGATTTTGCATCGTTCTTCGTAAAGAAAACTACCGCCATCAACAGCCAGATTTCTACACCACCATCACCCGCCTTTTCTCCTCTGTCTGAAAATGATGTTTCCAAGGTCATTGGTTCCAACCACCCTACCACCTGCCCACTGGATTCCATCCCCACCCATCTCCTCCATGCCATCTCTCCAGCAGTTGTGCCTGGTCTGACCCACATCATCAACTCTTTGCTCACCACTGGGACATTTCCCACTGCGTTCAAAGAGGCCTGCATCACACCGCTACTGAAGAAACCCACTCTCAACCTTACACTGCTAGAACACTACAGGCAGGTGTAGTGTGTGAAAATGCATATCTTCTGTCAAAATGTAGATGACTGATTTTAACCTCTAATTCTTTTCTATCTTCTTAAAAAAATTTTTTTTTACTTACCTCACTATTCTTAGCTTTGTATACTGTGCAAGGCTTTAATGGACTGGATTTAATTAACTTATGCATTTTGTTGCCTATATTGTTATAATTGCTTCCAATGTTTCCTCGTCTGTAAGTCGCTTTGGATAAAATTGTCTGCTAAATGACTAAATGTAAATTTTATGAAATGTGTAATGTCATTTGTAATGTGTAGTGTGTGGCCTTGAAATTTTAGCATGTCTACGTAATCATGAATAAATGCTTCTTGAGACACACAGTGTTGCTTCTTTGCATGCATCAAACAAATTGTTTCTGGCTATATGCATCCATGCATCAGTTTGAGAGGGGTGGAAATGGGACACTTGGGTGAAACAAAACTGCCCCAAAAGTACCCCCACCCACTTTAAATACAGTTTTTTCTAAGTCAATTTGGTACATTTCTCAGATCCGATTTGAAATTATGAAATCTTCTTGTTCAATCCTTACATCATTGTGTCACTTGTGCACATCAAACAAGCATTTTCTCATTTCTTTGAACAAGTTGAAAATGCTTTGGTACATGCATGCAAGTGAATATGACACAATTCTGTGCAGATTCCTACATTATCAATTGCTTATGTCATGTTGATCAAAATGCATTATAATGGGTCTCTGTTGAATAGTATAATCCCCCATGACATTTAAGCACTAGTTTTACAATATACAGTAAGTATACTTTAGGTAAACAGTGGCATTTTATTTTTACTCAATTTAGTGTTTTGCATTACTAAATTCTTTCCACATAGGATTGCAAGACAATTTCAATGTGTTGCAGACGGCCCCTTTTCACACCTAAACAGACTTTTGGCACTCTCTACAGGGATCTCATCAGGATTCCCTCCCTCCTGCTTTTCCTCTGCTGTCTTGTCTGCACTCCCCCCCTCTGAGGAGCTCTCTCTTTTGAATACCAACAGTGCCACAGACACTCTGTGTTCCACGCTTACATCCTGCTTGGACAACCTATGCCCTCCTACATCTGGACCAGCCCGTGCATCCCTGTCTGCCCCCTGGTTATCGGATGTACCACGTGAGCATCGCACCAGCCTCCAGTCAGCTGAGAGAAAATGGCCCAAGTCAAAAGACCATACTGACCTCTCTCCTGACTCTCACACACTCTTAAAAACCTTCTCTGCTCTCCTCTGTCCGCCTGCTCCCACACCTTCATCGTAGTTAACGGCTGATGATTTTGCATCGTTCTTCTTAAAGAAAACTACCGCCATCAACAGCCAGATTTCTACACCACCATCACCCGCCTTTTCTCCTCTGTCTGAAAATGATGTTTCCAAGGTCATTGGTTCCAACCACCCTACCACCTGCCCACTGGATTCCATCCCCACCCATCTCCTCCATGCCATCTCTCCAGCAGTTGTGCCTGGTCTGACCCACATCATCAACTCTTGGCTCACCACTGGGACATTTCCCACTGTGTTCAAAGAGGCCTGCATCACACCGCTACTGAAGAAACCCACTCTCAACCTTACACTGCTAGAACACTACAGGCAGGTGTAGTGTGTGAAAATGCATATCTTCTGTCAAAATGTAGATGACTGATTTTAACCTCTAATTCTTTTCTATCTATTTTCTATTACAGTGACCTATCTATTTTACTTACCTCACTATTCTTAGCTTTGTATACTGTGCAAGGCTTTAATGGACTGGATTTAATTAACTTATGCATTTTGTTGCCTATATTGTTATAATTGCTTCCAATGTTTCCTCGTCTGTAAGTCGCTTTGGATAAAAACGTCTGCTAAATGACTAAATGTAAATTTTATGAAATGTGTAATGTCATGTGTAATGTGTATTGTGTGGCCTTGAAATTTTAGCATGTCTACGTAATCATGAATAAATGCTTCTTGAGACACACAGTGTTGCTTCTTTGCATGCATCAAACAAATTGTTTCTGGCTATATGCATCCATGCATCAGTTTGAGAGGGGTGGAAATGGGACACTTGGGTGAAACAAAACTGCCCCAAAAGTACCCCCACCCACTTTAAATACAGTTTTTTCTGAGTCAATTTGGTACATTTCTCAGATCCGATTTGAAATTATCAAAACTTCTTGTTCAATCCTTACATCCTTGTGTCACTTGTGCACATCAAACAAAGATTTTCTAATTTCTTTGAACAAGTTGCAAATGCTTTGGTACATCCATGCAAGTGAATATGACACAATTCTGTGCAGATTCCTACATTATCAATTGCTTATGTCATGTTGATCAAAATGCATTATAATGGGTCTCTGTTGAATAGTATAATCCCCCATGACATTTAAGCACTAAATTTACAATATACAGTAAGTATACTTTAAGTAAACAGTGGCATTTTATTTTACTCAATTTAGTGTTTTGCATTACTAAATTCTTTCCACATAGGATTGCAAGACAACTTCAATGTGTTGCAGACGGCCCCTTTTCACACCTAAACAGACTTTTGGCACTCTCTACAGGGATCTCATCAGGATTCCCTCCCTCCTGCTTTTCCTCTGCTGTCTTGTCTGCACTCCCCCCCTCTGAGGAGCTCTCTCTTTTGAATACCAACAGTGCCACAGACACTCTGTGTTCCACGCTTAGATCCTGCTTGGACAACCTATGCCCTCCTACATCTGGACCAGCCCGTGCATCCCTGTCTGCCCCCTGGTTATTGGATGTACCACGTGAGAATCGCACCAGCCTCCAGTCAGCTGAGAGAAAATGGCCCAAGTCAAAAGACCATACTGACCTCTCTCCTGACTCTCACACACTCTTAAAAACCTTCTCTGCTCTCCTCTGTCCGCCTGCTCCCACACCTTCATCGGAGTTAACGGCTGATGATTTTGCATCGTTCTTCGTAAAGAAAACTACCGCCATCAACAGCCAGATTTCTACACCACCATCACCCGCCTTTTCTCCTCTGTCTGAAAATGATGTTTCCAAGGTCATTGGTTCCAACCACCCTACCACCTGCCCACTGGATTCCATCCCCACCCATCTCCTCCATGCCATCTCTCCAGCAGTTGTGCCTGGTCTGACCCACATCATCAACTCTTTGCTCACCCCACTGCGTTCAAAGAGGACTGCATCACACCGCTACTGAAGAAACCCACTCTCAACCTTACACTGTTAGAACACTACAGGCAGGTGTAGTGTGTGAAAATGCATATCTTCTATCAAAATGTAGATGACTGATTTTAACCTCTAATTCTTTTCTATCTTCTTAAAAAAATATTTTTTTACTTACCTCACTATTCTTAGCTTTGTATACTGTGCTAGGCTTTAATGGACTGGATTTAATTAACTTATGCATTTTGTTGCCTATATTGTTATAATTGCTTCCAATGTTTCCTCGTCTGTAAGTCGCTTTGGATAAAAACGTCTGCTAAATGACTAAATGTAAATTTTATGACATGTGTAATGTCATGTGTAATGTGTAGTGTGTGGCCTTGAAATTTTAGCATGTCTACGTAATCATGAATAAATGCTTCTTGAGACACACAGTGTTGCTTCTTTGCATGCATCAAACAAATTGTTTCTGGCTATATGCATCCATGCATCAGTTTGAGAGGGGTGGAAATGGGACACTTGGGTGAAACAAAACTGCCCAAAAAGTACCCCCACCCACTTTAAATACAGTTTTTTTCTAAGTAAATTTGGTACATCTCTCAGATCCGATTTGAAATTATCAAAACTTCTTGTTCAATCCTTACATCCTTGTGTCACTTGTGCACATCAAACAAAGATTTTCTCATTTCTTTGAACAAGTTGCAAATGCTTTGGTACATCCATGCAAGTGAATATGACAATTCTGTGCAGATTCCTACATTATCAATTGCTTATGTCATGTTGATCAAAATGCATTATAATGGGTCTCTGTTGAATAGTATAATCCCCCATGACATTTAAGCACTAGTTTTACAATATACAGTAAGTATACTTTAAGTAATCAGTGGCATTTTATTTTACTCAATTTAGTGTTTTGCATTACTAAATTCTTTCCACATAGGATTGCAAGACAACTTCAATGTGTTGCAGACGGCCCCTTTTCACACCTAAACAGTCTTTTGGCACTCTCTACAGGGATCTCATCAGGATTCCCTCCCTCCTGCTTTTCCTCTGCTGTCTTGTCTGCACTCCCCCCCTCCGAGGAGCTCTCTCTTTTGAATACCAACAGTGCCACAGACACACTGTGTTCCACGCTTAAATCCTGCTTGGACAACCTATGCCCTCCTACATCTGGACCAGCCTGTGCATCCCTGTCTGCCCCCTGGTTATCGGATGTACCACGTGAGCATCGCACCAGCCTCCAGTCAGCTGAGAGAAAATGGCCCAAGTCAAAAGACCATACTGACCTCTCTCCTGACTCTCACACACTCTTAAAAACCTTCTCTGCTCTCCTCTGTCCGCCTGCTCCCACACCTTCATCGGAGTTAACGGCTAATGATTTTGCATCGTTCTTCGTAAAGAAAACTACCGCCATCAACAGCCAGATTTCTACACCACCATCACCCGCCTTTTCTCCTCTGTCTGAAAATGATGTTTCCAAGGTCATTGGTTCCAACCACCCTACCACCTGCCCACTGGATTCCATCCCCACCCATCTACTCCATGCCATCTCTCCAGCAGTTGTGCCTGGTCTGACCCACATCATCAACTCTTTGCTCACCACTGGGACATTTCCCACTGCGTTCAAAGAGGCCTGCATCACACCGCTACTGAAGAAACCCACTCTCAACCTTACACTGCTAGAACACTACAGGCAGGTGTAGTGTGTGAAAATGCATAACTTCTGTCAAAATGTAGATGACTGATTTTAATCTCTAATTCTTTTCTGTCTTCTTAAAAAAATATTTTTTTTACTTACCTCACTATTCTTAGCTTTGTATACTGTGCTAGGCTTTAATGGACTGGATTTAATTAACTTATGCATTTTGTTGCCTATATTTTTATAATTGCTTCCAATGTTTCCTCGTCTGTAAGTCGCTTTGGATAAAAACGTCTGCTAAATGACTAAATGTAAATTTTATGAAATGTGTAATGTCATGTGTAATGTGTAGTGTGTGGCCTTGAAATTTTAGCATGTCTACGTAATCATGAATAAATGCTTATTGAGACACACAATGTTGCTTCTTTGCATGCATCAAACAAATTGTTTCTGGCTATATGCATCCATGCATCAGTTTGAGAGGGGTGGAAATGGGACACTTGGGTGAAACAAAACTGCCCCAAAAGTACCCCCACCCACTTTAAATACAGTTTTTTCTAAGTCAATTTGGTACATTTCTCAGAACCGATTTGAAATTATCAAAACTTCTTGTTCAATCCTTACATCCTTGTGTCACTTGTGCACATCAAACAAGCATTTTCTCATTTCTTTGAACAAGTTGCAAATGCTTTGGTACATCCATGCAAGTGAATATGACACAATTCTGTGCAGATTCCTACATTATCAATTGCTTATGTCATGTTGATCAAAATGCATTATAATGGGTCTCTGTTGAATAGTATAATCCCCCATGACATTTAAGCACTAGTTTTACAATATACAGTAAGTATACTTTAAGTAAACAGTGGCATTTTATTTTACTCAAATTAGTGTTTTGCATTACTAAATTCTTTCCACATAGGATTGCAAGACAACTTCAATGTGTTGCAGACGGCCCCTTTTCACACCTAAACAGTCTTTTGGCACTCTCTACAGGGATCTCATCAGGATTCCCTCCCTCCTGCTTTTCCTCTGCTGTCTTGTCTGCACTCCCCCCCTCTGAGGAGCTCTCTCTTTTGAATACCAACAGTGCCACAGACACTCTGTGTTCCACGCTTACATCCTGCTTGGACAACATATGCCCTCTTACATCTGGACCAGCCCGTGCATCCCTGTCTGCCCCCTGGTTATCGGATGTACCACGTGAGCATCGCACCAGCCTCCGGTCAGCTGAGAGAAAATGGCACAAGTCAAAAGACCATACTGACATCTCTCTCTCTACTTTCTCCGTTGACGTCACCTCTGCAAAAACTGATTATAACCACTCGAAGATCAGCAACTCTCCTGACTCTCGCACACTCTTAAAAACCTTCTCTGATCTCCTCTGTCCGCCTGCTCCCACACCTTCATCGGAGTTAACGGCTGATGATTTTGCATCGTTCTTCGTAAAGAAAACTACCGCCATCAACAGCCAATTTTCTACGCCACCATCACCCGCCTTTTCTCCTATGTCTGAAGATGATGTTTCCAAGGTCATTGGTTCCAACCACCCTACCACCTGCCCACTGGATCCCATCCCCACCCATCTCCTCCATGCCATCTCTCCAGCAGTTGTGCCTGGTCTGACCCGCATCATCAACTCTTTGCTCACCACTGGGACATTTCCCACTGCTTTCAAAGAGGCCTGCATCACACCGCTACTGAAGAAACTCACTCTCAACCTTACACTGCTAGAACACTACAGGCCGGTGTAGTCTGTGAAAATGCATATCTTCCGTCAAAATGTAGATGACTGATTTTAACCTCTTATTATTTTCTGTCTTCTTAAAAAATTATTTTTTTACTTACCTCACTATTCTTAGCTTTGTATACTGTGCTAGGCTTTAATGGACTGGATTTAATTAACTTATGCATTTTGTTGCCTATATTGTTATAATTGCTTCCAATGTTTCCTCGTCTGTAAGTCGCTTTGGATAAAAACGTCTGCTAAATGACTAAATTTAAATTTTATGAAATGTGTAATGTCATGTGTAATGTGTAGTGTGTGGCCTTGAAATTTTAGCATGTCTACGTAATCATGAATAAATGCTTCTTGAGACACACAGTTTTGCTTCTTTGCATGCATCAAATGAATTGTTTCTGGCTATATGCATCCATGCATTAGTTTGAGAGGGGTGGAAATGGGACACTTGGGTGAAACAAAACTGCCCCAAAAGTACCCCCCCACTTTAAATACAGTTTTTTCTAAGTCAATTTGGTACATTTCTCTGATCCGATTTGAAATTCTCAAAACTTCTTGTTCAATCCTTACATCATTGTGTCACGTGTGCACATCAAACAAGCATTTTCTCATTTCTTTGAACAAGTTGCAAATGCTTTGGTACATCCATGCAAATGATTATGACAAAATTCTGTGCAGATTCCTACATTATCAATTGCTTATGTCATGTTGATCAAAATGCATTATAATGGGTCTCTGTAGAATAGTATAATCCCCACGACATTTAAGCACTAGTTTTACAATATACAGTAAGTATACTTTAAGTAAACGGTGGCATTTTATTTTACTCAATTTAGTGTTTTGCATTGCTATATTCTTTCCACATAGGACTGCAAGACAACTTCACTGTGTTGCAGACGGCCCCTTTTCACACCTAAACAGTCTTTTGACACTTGTGGTGAGGAAGGCGGGACGAGAGCCGTGACGCGGTGCCGGTGGCGTGAGTGATAAGTGCAAGCAGCTGTGCGCGCACCGGTCCCGCATCTTATCACGGTGGAGATTGGGAGCTTAAAAGGACGATCGGCAGGACTGTTTGACGAGAGAGGACCGGGCCCGAACCGTGTCTAGTTTGTGTATGTTTTATGGCCGGCAGTCTACCGTGAGGTGGCTGTCGGCTACTTCCGTGTTTATGGTTTGTTTATGTTTAATTAAAGTTTTATTTGAATGTTCGCTGGTTCCCGCCTCCTTCCTTCCCTTCTAACGAACTTTGCTACAACACTCTCTACAGGTATCTCATCCCTGAACAAGAGAGGGGGCAGATTGGAGATGACCTGCCAAAGTGCGTGTTAGTTTGGGACAATGTCAGTTTCCATCGCTCCAACATCATCAGGCAATGGTTTGCGGCCCACAACAGGATGCTGGTGGAGTTCCTCTCACCCTACTCAACCACGTTGAGGAATTTTTCTCAGCATGAAGATTAAAAGTATATGATCGCCAGCCGCATACACAGATGACCCTTCTGGCTGCCATGGATGTAACGTGTGATGACATCACAGCTGATGCCTGCAGAGGCTGGATTAGACACTCTGAAAGATGATTTTCACGCTGTATCGCAAGAGAAGATATTTCTTGTGATGTGGATGAGAATCCGTTGCCCAAAAGACAGGAACGTCAGGAGGTGTAAGAAGACTGCACTGTAATTCCACTGCACTGCATGTACAGTTTCCCCTAAGGAGATTGTCTTATGTTCAGATTTCTACATTTGTTTGTGCTATGCAGTGCTGTCTTTTCCTGTCTGCATCACAATGACACTGTCTGTCAATAAATTATTGTACAAACAGTAAAAGCGTTAATGTGAATCATGTGCCGTCTCTTGCAATCAAACAATCAAAACCAGAAATGCACTTACTGTTTTGCAAATGACAAGGATGATTCGAGAAATGCTCCACTCATCACTCTCAGGTCACTCCGCTGCACACGTCTGATCACTTCTTTGTCACCCCGACCTCACCGCTCCAGACAACGCAGATGTCTTACCGCTGGTCACTTTCCGGCGCTACCTACGGTCCCTCCCTCCTGCTTTTCGTCTGCTGTCTCGTCTGCACTCCCCCCCTCTGAGGAGCTCTCTCTTTTGAATACCAACAGTGCCACAGACACTCTGTGTTCCACGCTTACATCCTGCTTGGACAACATGTGCCCTCTTAGATCTGGACCAGCCCGTGCATCCCTGTCTGCCCCCTGGTTATCGGATGTACCACGTGAGCATCGCACCAGCCTCCGGTCAGCTGAGAGAAAATGGCACAAGTCAAAAGACCATACTGACCTCTCTCTCTCTACTTTCTCCGTTGACGTCACCTCTGCAAAAACTGATTATAACCACTCGAAGATCAGCAACTCTCCTGACTCTCGCACACTCTTAAAAACCTTCTCTGCTCTCCTCTGTCCGCCTGCTCCCACACCTTCATCGGAGTTAACGGCTGATGATTTTGCATCGTTCTTCGTAAAGAAAACTACCGCCATCAACAGCCAATTTTCTACGCCAACATCACCCGCCTTTTCTCCTATGTCTGAAGATGATGTTGCCAAGGTCATTGGTTCCAACCACCCTACCACCTGCCCACTGGATCCCATCCCCACCCATCTCCTCCATGCCATCTCTCCAGCAGTTGTGCCTGGTCTGAGCCGCATCATCAACTCTTTGCTCACCACTGGGACATTTCCCACTGCTTTCAAAGAGGCCTGCATCACACCGCTACTGAAGAAACTCACTCTCAACCTTACACTGCTAGAACACTACAGGCCGGTGTAGTGTGTGAAAATGCATATCTTCCGTCAAAATGTAGATGACTGATTTTAACCTCTTATTATTTTCTGTCTTCTTAAAAAAATATTTTTTTACTTACCTCACTATTCTTAGCTTTGTATACTGTGCTAGGCTTTAATGGACTGGATTTAATTAACTTATGCATTTTGTTGCCAATATTGTTATAATTGCTTCCAATGTTTCCTCGTCTGTAAGTCGCTTTGGATAAAAACGTCTGCTAAATGACTAAATGTAAATTTTATGAAATGTGTAATGTCATGTGTAATGTGTAGTGTGTGGCCTTGAAATTTTAGCATGTCTACGTAATCATGAATAAATGCTTCTTGAGACACACAGTGTTGCTTCTTTGCATGCATCAAATGAATTGTTTCTGGCTATATGCATCCATGCATTAGTTTGAGAGGGGTGGAAATGGGACACTTGGGTGAAACAAAACTGCCCCAAAAGTACCCCCCCCCCACTTTAAATACAGTTTTTTCTAAGTCAATTTGGTACATTTCTCAGATCCGATTTGAAATTCTCAAAACTTCTTGTTCAATCCTTACATCCTTGTGTCACTTGTGCACATCAAACAAGCATTTTCTCATTTCTTTGAACAAGTTGCAAATGCTTTGGTACATCCATGCAAATGATTATGACACAATTCTGTGCAGATTCCAACATTATCAATTGCTTACGTCATGTTGATCAAAATGCATTATAATGGGTCTCTGTTGAATATACAATCCCCCACGACATTTAAGCACTAGTTTTACAATATACAGTAAGTATACTTCAAGTAAACAGTGGCATTTTATTTTACTCAATTTAGTGATTTGCATTACTATATTCTTTCCACATAGGACTGCAAGACAACTTCACCTGGTTGCAGACGGCCACTTTTCACACCTAAACAGTCTTTTGACACTCTCTACAGGGATCTCATCCCTGAACAAGAGAGGGGGCAGATTGGAGATGACCTGCCAAAGTACGTGTTAGTTTGGGACAATGTCAGTTTCCATCGCTCCAACATCATCAGGCAATGGTTTGCGGCCCACAACAGGATGCTGGTGGAGTTCCTCTCACCCTACTCAACCACGTTGAGGAATTTTTCTCAGCATGAAGATTAAAAGTATATGATCGCCAGCCGCATACACAGATGACCCTGGCTGCCATGGATGTAACGTGTGATGACATCACAGCTGATGCCTGCAGAGGCTGGATTAGACACTCTGAAAGATGATTTTCACGCTGTATCGCAAGATAAGATATTTGTTGTGATGTGGATGAGAATCCGTTGCCCAAAAGACAGGAACGTCAGGAGGTGTAGGAAGACTGCACTGTAATTCCACTGCACTGCATGTACAGTTTTCCCTAAGGAGATTGTCTTATGTTCAGATTTCTACATTTGTTTGTGCTATGCAGTGCTGTCTTTTCCTGTCTGCATCACAATGACACTGTCTGTCAATAAATTATTGTACAAACAGTAAAAGCGTTAACGTGAATCATGTGCCGTCTCTTGCAATCAAACAATCAAAACCAGAAATGCACTTACTGTTTTGCAAATGACAAGGATGATTCGAGAAATGCTCCACTCATCACTCTCAGGTCACTCCGCTGCACACGTCTGATCACTTCTTTGTCACCCCCGACCTCACCGCTCCAGACAACGCAGATGTCTTACCGCTGGTCACTTTCCGGCGCTACCTACGGTCCCTCCCTCCTGCTTTTCGTCTGCTGTCTTGTCTGCACTCCCCCCCTCTGAGGAGCTCTCTCTTTTGAATACCAACAGTGCCACAGACACTCTGTGTTCCACGCTTACATCCTGCTTGGACAACATATGCCCTCTTAGATCTGGACCAGCCCGTGCATCCCTGTCTGCCCCCTGGTTATCGGATGTACCACGTGAGCATCGCACCAGCCTCCGGTCAGCTGAGAGAAAATGGCACAAGTCAAAAGACCATACTGACCTCTCTCTCTCTACTTTCTCCGTTGACGTCACCTCTGCAAAAACTGATTATAACCACTCGAAGATCAGCAACTCTCCTGACTCTCGAACACTCTTAAAAACCTTCTCTGCTCTCCTCTGTCCGCCTGCTCCCACACCTTCATCGGAGTTAACGGCTGATGATTTTGCATCGTTCTTCGTAAAGAAAACTACCGCCATCAACAGCCAATTTTCTACGCCACCATCACCCGCCTTTTCTCCTATGTCTGAAGATGATGTTTCCAAGGTCATTGGTTCCAACCACCCTACCACCTGCCCACTGGATCCCATCCCCACCCATCTCCTCCATGCCATCTCTCCAGCAGTTGTGCCTGGTCTGACCCGCATCATCAACTCTTTGCTCACCACTGGGACATTTCCCACTGCTTTCAAAGAGGCCTGCATCACACCGCTACTGAAGAAACTCACTCTCAACCTTACACTGCTAGAACACTACAGGCCGGTGTAGTGTGTGAAAATGCATATCTTCCGTCAAAATGTAGATGACTGATTTTAACCTCTTATTATTTTCTGTCTTCTTAAAAAAATTATTTTTTTACTTACCTCACTATTCTTAGCTTTGTATACTGTGCTAGGCTTTAATGGACTGGATTTAATTAACTTATGCATTTTGTTGCCAATATTGTTATAATTGCTTCCAATGTTTCCTCGTCTGTAAGTCGCTTTGGATAAAAACGTCTGCTAAATGACTAAATGTAAATTTTATGAAATGTGTAATGTCATGTGTAATGTGTAATGTGTAGTGTGTGGCCTTGACATTTTAGCATGTCTACGTAATCATGAATAAATGCTTCTTGAGACACACAGTGTTGCTTCTTTGCATGCATCAAATTAATTGTTTCTGGCTATATGCATCCATGCATTAGTTTGAGAGGGGTGGAAATGGGACACTTGGGTGAAACAAAACTGCCCCAAAAGTACCCCCCCGAATTTAAATAGAGTTTTTTCTAAGTCAATTTGGTACATTTCTCTGATCCGATTTGAAATTCTCAAAACTTCTTGTTCAATCCTTACATCATTGTGTCACGTGTGCACATCAAACAAGCATTTTCTCATTTCTTTGAACAAGTTGCAAATGCTTTGGTACATCCATGCAAATGATTATGACAAAATTCTGTGCAGATTCCTACATTATCAATTGCTTATGTCATGTTGATCAAAATGCATTATAATGGGTCTCTGTAGAATAGTATAATCCCCACGACATTTAAGCACTAGTTTTACAATATACAGTAAGAATACTTTAAGTAAACGGTGGCATTTTATTTTACTCAATTTAGTGTTTTGCATTGCTATATTCTTTCCACATAGGACTGCAAGACAACTTCACTGTGTTGCAGACGGCCCCTTTTCACACCTAAACAGTCTTTTGACACTTGTGGTGAGGAAGGCGGGACGAGAGCCGTGACGCGGTGCCGGTGGCGTGAGTGATAAGTGCAAGCAGCTGTGCGCGCACCGGTCCCGCATCTTATCACGGTGGAGATTGGGAGCTTAAAAGGACGATCGGCAGGACTGTTTGACGAGAGAGGACCGGGCCCGAACCGTGTCTAGTTTGTGTATGTTTTATGGCCGGCAGTCTACCGTGAGGTGGCTGTCGGCTACTTCCGTGTTTATGGTTTGTTTATGTTTAATTAAAGTTTTATTTGAATGTTCGCTGGTTCCCGCCTCCTTCCTTCCCTTCTAACGAACTTTGCTACAACACTCTCTACAGGTATCTCATCCCTGAACAAGAGAGGGGGCAGATTGGAGATGACCTGCCAAAGTGCGTGTTAGTTTGGGACAATGTCAGTTTCCATCGCTCCAACATCATCAGGCAATGGTTTGTGGCCCACAACAGGATGCTGGTGGAGTTCCTCTCACCCTACTCAACCACGTTGAGGAATTTTTCTCAGCATGAAGATTAAAAGTATATGATCGCCAGCCGCATACACAGATGACCCTTCTGGCTGCCATGGATGTAACGTGTGATGACATCACAGCTGATGCCTGCAGAGGCTGGATTAGACACTCTGAAAGATGATTTTCACTCTTTATCGCAAGAGAAGATATTTGTTGTGATGTGGATGAGAATCCGTTGCCCAAAAGACAGGAACGTCAGGAGGTGTAAGAAGACTGCACTGTAATTCCACTGCACTGCATGTACAGTTTTCCCTAAGGAGATTGTCTTATGTTCAGATTTCTACATTTGTTTGTGCTATGCAGTGCTGTCTTTTCCTGTCTGCATCACAATGACACTGTCTGTCAATAAATTATTGTACAAACAGTAAAAGCGTTAATGTGAATCATGTGCCGTCTCTTGCAATCAAACAATCAAAACCAGAAATGCACTTACTGTTTTGCAAATGACAAGGATGATTCGAGAAATGCTCCACTCATCACTCTCAGGTCACTCCGCTGCACACGTCTGATCACTTCTTTGTCACCCCCGACCTCATCGCTCCAGACAACGCAGATGTTTTACCGCTGGTCACTTTCCGGCGCTCCCTCCTGCTTTTCCTCTGCTGTCTTGTCTGCACTCCCCCCCTCTGAGGAGCTCTCTCTTTTGAATACCAACAGTGCCACAGACACTCTGTGTTCCACGCTTACATCCTGCTTGGACAACATATGCCCTCTTACATCTGGACCAGCCCGTGCATCCCTGTCTGCCCCCTGGTTATCGGATGTACCACGTGAGCATCGCACCAGCCTCCGGTCAGCTGAGAGAAAATGGCACTAATCAAAAGACCATACTGACCTCTCTCTCTCTACCAGTCTCTTCTCTCTACTTTCTCCGTTGACGTCACCTCTGCAAAAACTGATTATAACCACTCGAAGATCAGCAACTCTCCTGACTCTTGCACACTCTTAAAAACCTTCTCTGCTCTCCTCTGTCCGCCTGCTCCCACACCTTCATCGGAGTTAACGGCTGATGATTTTGCATCGTTCTTCGTGAAGAAAACTACCGCCATCAACAGCCAATTTTCTACACCACCATCACCCGCCTTTTCTCCTATGTCTGAAGATGATGTTTCCAAGGTCATTGGTTCCAACCACCCTACCACCTGCCCACTGGATCCCATCCCCACCCATCTCCTCCATGCCATCTCTCCAGCAGTTGTGCCTGGTCTGAGCCGCATCATCAACTCTTTGCTCACCACTGGGACATTTCCCACTGCTTTCAAAGAGGCCTGCATCACACCGCTTCTGAAGAAACTCACTCTCAACCTTATACTGCTAGAACACTACAGGCCGGTGTAGTGTGTGAAAATGCATATCTTCCGTCAAAATGTAGATGACTGATTTTAACCTCTTATTATTTTCTGTCTTCTTAAAAAAATATTTTTTTACTTACCTCACTATTCTTAGCTTTCTATACTGTGCTAGGCTTTAATGGACTGGATTTAATTAACTTCAGCCTTTTGTTGCCTATATTGTTATAATTGCTTCCAATGTTTCCTCGTCTGTAAGTCGCTTTGGATAAAAACGTCTGCTGAATGACTAAATGTAAATTTTATGAAATGTGTAATGTCATGTGTAATGTGTAGTGTGTGGCCTTGAAATTTTAGCATGTCTACGTAATCATGAATAAATGCTTCTTGAGACACACAGTGTTGCTTCTTTGCATGCATCTAATGAATTGTTTCTGGCTATATGCATCCATGCATTAGTTTGAGAGGGGTGGAAATGGGACACTTGGGTGAAACAAAACTGCCCCAAAAGTACCCCCCCCCCCCTTTAAATACAGTTTTTTCTAAGTCAATTTGGTACATTTCTCAGATCCGATTTGAAATTCTAAAAACTTCTTGTTCAATCCTTACATCCTTGTGTCACTTGTGCACATCAAACAAGCATTTGATCATTTCTTTGAACAAGTTGCAAATGCTTTGGTACATCCATGCAAATGATTATGACACAATTCTGTGCAGATTCCAACATTATCAATTGCTTACGTCATGTTGATCAAAATGCATTATAATGGGTCTCTGTTGAATATATAATCCCCCACGACATTTAAGCACTAGTTTTACAATATACAGTAAGTATACTTCAAGTAAACAGTGGCATTTTATTTTACTCAATTTAGTGATTTGCATTACTATATTCTTTCCACATAGGACTGCAAGACAACTTCACCTGGTTGCAGACGGCCCCTTTTCAAATCCTAAACAGTCTTTTGACACTCTCTACAGGGATCTCATCCCTGAACAAGAGAGGGGGCAGATTGGAGATGACCTGCCAAAGTACGTGTTAGTTTGGGACAATGTCAGTTTCCATCGCTCCAACATCATCAGGCAATGGTTTGCGGCCCACAACAGGATGCTGGTGGAGTTCCTCTCACCCTACTCAACCACGTTGAGGAATTTTTCTCAGCATGAAGATTAAAAGTATATGATCGCCAGCCGCATACACAGATGACCCTGGCTGCCATGGATGTAACGTGTGATGACATCACAGCTGATGCCTGCAGAGGCTGGATTAGACACTCTGAAAGATGATTTTCACGCTGTATTGCGAGAGAAGATATTTGTTGTGATGTGGATGAGAATCCGTTGCCCAAAAGACAGGAACGTCAGGAGGTGTAGGAAGACTGCACTTTAATTCCACTGCACTGCATGTACAGTTTTCCCTAAGGAGATTGTCTTATGTTCAGATTTCTACATTTGTTTGTGCTATGCAGTGCTGTCTTTTCCTGTCTGCATCACAATGACACTGTCTGTCAATAAATTATTGTAAAAACAGTAAAAGCGTAAACGTGACTCATGTGCCGTCTCTTGCAATCAAACAATCAAAACCAGAAATGCACTTACTGTTTTGCAAATGACAAGGATGATTCGAGAAATGCTCCACTCATCACTCTCAGTTCACTCCGCTGCACACGTCTGATCACTTCTTTGTCACCCCCGACCTCACCGCTCCAGACAACGCAGATGTCTTACCGCTGGTCACTTTCCGGCGCTACCTACGGTCCCTCCCTCTTGCTTTTCCTCTGCTGTCTTGTCTGCACTCCCCCCCTCTGAGGAGCTCTATCTTTTGAATACCAACAGTGCCACAGACACTCTGTGTTCCACGCTTACATCCTGCTTGGACAACATATGCCCTCTTACATCTGGACCAGCCCGTGCATCCCTGTCTGCCCCCTGGTTATCGGATGTACCACGTGAGCATCGCACCAGCCTCCGGTCAGCTGAGAGAAAATGGCACAAGTCAAAAGACCATACTGACCTCTCTCTCTCTACCAGTCTCTTCTCTCTACTTTCTCCGTTGACGTCACCTCTGCAAAAACTGATTATAACCACTCGAAGATCAGCAACTCTCCTGACTCTCGCACACTCTTAAAAACCTTCTCTGATCTCCTCTGTCCGCCTGCTCCCACACCTTCATCGGAGTTAACGGCTGATGATTTTGCATCGTTCTTCGTAAAGAAAACTACCGCCATCAACAGCCAATTTTCTACGCCACCATCACCCGCCTTTTCTCCTATGTCTGAAGATGATGTTTCCAAGGTCATTGGTTCCAACCACCCTACCACCTGCCCACTGGATCCCATCCCCACCCATCTCCTCCATGCCATCTCTCCAGCAGTTGTGCCTGGTCTGACCCGCATCATCAACTCTTTGCTCACCACTGGGACATTTCCCACTGCTTTCAAAGAGGCCTGCATCACACCGCTACTCAAGAAACTCACTCTCAACCTTACACTGCTAGAACACTACAGGCCGGTGTAGTCTGTGAAAATGCATATCTTCCGTCAAAATGTAGATGACTGATTTTAACCTCTTATTATTTTCTGTCTTCTTAAAAAATTATTTTTTTACTTACCTCACTATTCTTAGCTTTGTATACTGTGCTAGGCTTTAATGGACTGGATTTAATTAACTTATGCATTTTGTTGCCTATATTGTTATAATTGCTTCCAATGTTTCCTCGTCTGTAAGTCGCTTTGGATAAAAACGTCTGCTAAATGACTAAATTTAAATTTTATGAAATGTGTAATGTCATGTGTAATGTGTAGTGTGTGGCCTTGAAATTTTAGCATGTCTACGTAATCATGAATAAATGCTTCTTGAGACACACAGTGTTGCTTCTTTGCATGCATCAAATGAATTGTTTCTGGCTATATGCATCCATGCATTAGTTTGAGAGGGGTGGAAATGGGACACTTGGGTGAAACAAAACTGCCCCAAAAGTACCCCCCCCCCCCACTTTAAATACAGTTTTTTCTAAGTCAATTTGGTACATTTCTCAGATCCGATTTGAAATTCTCAAAACTTCTTGTTCAATCCTTACATCCTTGTGTCACTTGTGCACATCAAACAAGCATTTTCTCATTTCTTTGAACAAGTTGCAAATGCTTTGGTACATCCATGCAAATGATTATGACACAATTCTGTGCAGATTCCAACATTATCAATTGCTTACGTCATGTTGATCAAAATGCATTATAATGGGTCTCTGTTGAATATACAATCCCCCACGACATTTAAGCACTAGTTTTACAATATACAGTAAGTATACTTCAAGTAAACAGTGGCATTTTATTTTACTCAATTTAGTGATTTGCATTACTATATTCTTTCCACATAGGACTGCAAGACAACTTCACCTGGTTGCAGACGGCCACTTTTCACACCTAAACAGTCTTTTGACACTCTCTACAGGGATCTCATCCCTGAACAAGAGAGGGGGCAGATTGGAGATGACCTGCCAAAGTACGTGTTAGTTTGGGACAATGTCAGTTTCCATCGCTCCAACATCATCAGGCAATGGTTTGCGGCCCACAACAGGATGCTGGTGGAGTTCCTCTCACCCTACTCAACCACGTTGAGGAATTTTTCTCAGCATGAAGATTAAAAGTATATGATCGCCAGCCGCATACACAGATGACCCTGGCTGCCATGGATGTAACGTGTGATGACATCACAACTGATGCCTGCAGAGGCTGGATTAGTCACTCTGAAAGATGATTTTCACGCTGTATCGCAAGAGAAGATATTTGTTGTGATGTGGATGAGAATCCGTTGCCCAAAAGACAGGAACGTCAGGAGGTGTAGGAAGACTGCACTGTAATTCCACTGCACTGCATGTACAGTTTTCCCTAAGGAGATTGTCTTATGTTCAGATTTCTACATTTGTTTGTGCTATGCAGTGCTGTCTTTTCCTGTCTGCATCACAATGACACTGTCTGTCAATAAATTATTGTACAAACAGTAAAAGCGTTAACGTGAATCATGTGCCGTCTCTTGCAATCAAACAATCAAAACCAGAAATGCACTAACTGTTTTGCAAATGACAAGGATGATTCGAGAAATGCTCCACTCATCACTCTCAGGTCACTCCGCTGCACACGTCTGATCACTTCTTTGTCACCCCCGACCTCACCGCTCCAGACAACGCAGATGTCTTACCGCTGGTCACTTTCCGGCGCTACCTACGGTCCCTCCCTCCTGCTTTTCGTCTGCTGTCTTGTCTGCACTCCCCCCCTCTGAGGAGCTCTCTCTTTTGAATACCAACAGTGCCACAGACACTCTGTGTTCCACGCTTACATCCTGCTTGGACAACATATGCCCTCTTAGATCTGGACCAGCCCGTGCATCCCTGTCTGCCCCCTGGTTATCGGATGTACCACGTGAGCATCGCACCAGCCTCCGGTCAGCTGAGAGAAAATGGCACAAGTCAAAAGACCATACTGACCTCTCTCTCTCTACTTTCTCCGTTGACGTCACCTCTGCAAAAACTGATTATAACCACTCGAAGATCAGCAACTCTCCTGACTCTCGAACACTCTTAAAAACCTTCTCTGCTCTCCTCTGTCCGCCTGCTCCCACACCTTCATCGGAGTTAACGGCTGATGATTTTGCATCGTTCTTCGTAAAGAAAACTACCGCCATCAACAGCCAATTTTCTACGCCACCATCACCCGCCTTTTCTCCTATGTCTGAAGATGATGTTTCCAAGGTCATTGGTTCCATCCACCCTACCACCTGCCCACTGGATCCCATCCCCACCCATCTCCTCCATGCCATCTCTCCAGCAGTTGTGCCTGGTCTGACCCGCATCATCAACTCTTTGCTCACCACTGGGACATTTCCCACTGCTTTCAAAGAGGCCTGCATCACACCGCTACTGAAGAAACTCACTCTCAACCTTACACTGCTAGAACACTACAGGCCGGTGTAGTGTGTGAAAATGCATATCTTCCGTCAAAATGTAGATGACTGATTTTAACCTCTTATTATTTTCTGTCTTCTTAAAAAAAATATTTTTTTACTTACCTCACTATTCTTAGCTTTGTATACTGTGCTAGGCTTTAATGGACTGGATTTAATTAACTTATGCATTTTGTTGCCAATATTGTTATAATTGCTTCCAATGTTTCCTCGTCTGTAAGTCGCTTTGGATAAAAACGTCTGCTAAATGACTAAATGTAAATTTTATGAAATGTGTAATGTCATGTGTAATGTGTAATGTGTAGTGTGTGGCCTTGACATTTTAGCATGTCTACGTAATCATGAATAAATGCTTCTTGAGACACACAGTGTTGCTTCTTTGCATGCATCAAATTAATTGTTTCTGGCTATATGCATCCATGCATTAGTTTGAGAGGGGTGGAAATGGGACACTTGGGTGAAACAAAACTGCCCCAAAAGTACCCCCCCGAATTTAAATAGAGTTTTTTCTAAGTCAATTTGGTACATTTCTCTGATCCGATTTGAAATTCTCAAAAATTCTTGTTCAATCCTTACATCATTGTGTCACGTGTGCACATCAAACAAGCATTTTCTCATTTCTTTGAACAAGTTGCAAATGCTTTGGTACATCCATGCAAATGATTATGACAAAATTCTGTGCAGATTCCTACATTATCAATTGCTTATGTCATGTTGATCAAAATGCATTATAATGGGTCTCTGTAGAATAGTATAATCCCCACGACATTTAAGCACTAGTTTTACAATATACAGTAAGTATACTTTAAGTAAACGGTGGCATTTTATTTTACTCAATTTAGTGTTTTGCATTGCTATATTCTTTCCACATAGGACTGCAAGACAACTTCACTGTGTTGCAGACGGCCCCTTTTCACACCTAAACAGTCTTTTGACACTTGTGGTGAGGAAGGCGGGACGAGAGCCGTGACGCGGTGCCGGTGGCGTGAGTGATAAGTGCAAGCAGCTGTGCGCGCACCGGTCCCGCATCTTATCACGGTGGAGATTGGGAGCTTAAAAGGACGATCGGCAGGACTGTTTGACGAGAGAGGACCGGGCCCGAACCGTGTCTAGTTTGTGTATGTTTTATGGCCGGCAGTCTACCGTGAGGTGGCTGTCGGCTACTTCCGTGTTTATGGTTTGTTTATGTTTAATTAAAGTTTTATTTGAATGTTCGCTGGTTCCCGCCTCCTTCCTTCCCTTCTAACGAACTTTGCTACAACACTCTCTACAGGTATCTCATCCCTGAACAAGAGAGGGGGCAGATTGGAGATGACCTGCCAAAGTGCGTGTTAGTTTGGGACATTGTCAGTTTCCATCGCTCCAACATCATCAGGCAATGGTTTGCGGCCCACAACAGGATGCTGGTGGAGTTCCTCTCACCCTACTCAACCACGTTGAGGAATTTTTCTCAGCATGAAGATTAAAAGTATATGATCGCCAGCCGCATACACAGATGACCCTTCTGGCTGCCATGGATGTAACGTGTGATGACATCACAGCTGATGCCTGCAGAGGCTGGATTAGACACTCTGAAAGATGATTTTCACGCTGTATCGCAAGAGAAGATATTTGTTGTGATGTGGATGAGAATCCGTTGCCCAAAAGACAGGAACGTCAGGAGGTGTAAGAAGACTGCACTGTAATTCCACTGCACTGCATGTACAGTTTTCCCTAAGGAGATTGTCTTATGTTCAGATTTCTACATTTGTTTGTGCTATGCAGTGCTGTCTTTTCCTGTCTGCATCACAATGACACTGTCTGTCAATAAATTATTGTACAAACAGTAAAAGCGTTAATGTGAATCATGTGCCGTCTCTTGCAATCAAACAATCAAAACCAGAAATGCACTTACTGTTTTGCAAATGACAAGGATGATTCGAGAAATGCTCCACTCATCACTCTCAGGTCACTCCGCTGCACACGTCTGATCACTTCTTTGTCACCCCCGACCTCATCGCTCCAGACAACGCAGATGTTTTACCGCTGGTCACTTTCCGGCGCTCCCTCCTGCTTTTCCTCTGCTGTCTTGTCTGCACTCCCCCCCTCTGAGGAGCTCTATCTTTTGAATACCAACAGTGCCACAGACACTCTGTGTTCCACGCTTACATCCTGCTTGGACAACATATGCCCTCTTACATCTGGACCAGCCCGTGCATCCCTGTCTGCCCCCTGGTTATCGGATGTACCACGTGAGCATCGCACCAGCCTCCGGTCAGCTGAGAGAAAATGGCACAAGTCAAAAGACCATACTGACCTCTCTCTCTCTACCAGTCTCTTCTCTCTACTTTCTCCGTTGACGTCACCTCTGCAAAAACTGATTATAACCACTCGAAGATCAGCAACTCTCCTGACTCTCGCACACTCTTAAAAACCTTCTCTGATCTCCTCTGTCCGCCTGCTCCCACACCTTCATCGGAGTTAACGGCTGATGATTTTGCATCGTTCTTCGTAAAGAAAACTACCGCCATCAACAGCCAATTTTCTACGCCACCATCACCCGCCTTTTCTCCTATGTCTGAAGATGATGTTTCCAAGGTCATTGGTTCCAACCACCCTACCACCTGCCCACTGGATCCCATCCCCACCCATCTCCTCCATGCCATCTCTCCAGCAGTTGTGCCTGGTCTGACCCGCATCATCAACTCTTTGCTCACCACTGGGACATTTCCCACTGCTTTCAAAGATGCCTGCATCACACCGCTACTGAAGAAACTCACTCTCAACCTTACACTGCTAGAACACTACAGGCCGGTGTAGTCTGTGAAAATGCATATCTTCCGTCAAAATGTAGATGACTGATTTTAACCTCTTATTATTTTCTGTCTTCTTAAAAAATTATTTTTTTACTTACCTCACTATTCTTAGCTTCGTATACTGTGCTAGGCTTTAATGGACTGGATTTAATTAACTTATGCATTTTGTTGCCTATATTGTTATAATTGCTTCCAATGTTTCCTCGTCTGTAAGTCGCTTTGGATAAAAACGTCTGCTAAATGACTAAATTTAAATTTTATGAAATGTGTAATGTCATGTGTAATGTGTAGTGTGTGGCCTTGAAATTTTAGCATGTCTACGTAATCATGAATAAATGCTTCTTGAGACACACAGTTTTGCTTCTTTGCATGCATCAAATGAATTGTTTCTGGCTATATGCATCCATGCATTAGTTTGAGAGGGGTGGAAATGGGACACTTGGGTGAAACAAAACTGTCCCAAAAGTACCCCCCCCACTTTAAATACAGTTTTTTCTAAGTCAATTTGGTACATTTCTCTGATCCGATTTGAAATTCTCAAAACTTCTTGTTCAATCCTTACATCATTGTGTCACGTGTGCACATCAAACAAGCATTTTCTCATTTCTTTGAACAAGTTGCAAATGCTTTGGTACATCCATGCAAATGATTATGACAAAATTCTGTGCAGATTCCTACATTATCAATTGCTTATGTCATGTTGATCAAAATGCATTATAATGGGTCTCTGTAGAATAGTATAATCCCCACGACATTTAAGCACTAGTTTTACAATATACAGTAAGTATACTTTAAGTAAACGGTGGCATTTTATTTTACTCAATTTAGTGTTTTGCATTGCTATATTCTTTCCACATAGGACTGCAAGACAACTTCACTGTGTTGCAGACGGCCCCTTTTCACACCTAAACAGTCTTTTGACGCTTGTGGTGAGGAAGGCGGGACGAGAGCCGTGACGCGGTGCCGGTGGCGTGAGTGATAAGTGCAAGCAGCTGTGCGCGCACCGGTCCCGCATCTTATCACGGTGGAGATTGGGAGCTTAAAAGGACGATCGGCAGGACTGTTTGACGAGAGAGGACCGGGCCCGAACCGTGTCTAGTTTGTGTATGTTTTATGGCCGGCAGTCTACCGTGAGGTGGCTGTCGGCTACTTCCGTGTTTATGGTTTGTTTATGTTTAATTAAAGTTTTATTTGAATGTTCGCTGGTTCCCGCCTCCTTCCTACCCTTCTAACGAACTTTGCTACAACACTCTCTACAGGGATCTCATCCCTGAACAAGAGAGGGGGCAGATTGGAGATGACCTGCCAAAGTACGTGTTAGTTTGGGACAATGTCAGTTTCCATCGCTCCAACATCATCAGGCAATGGTTTGCGGCCCACAACAGGATGCTGGTGGAGTTCCTCTCACCCTACTCAACCACGTTGAGGAATTTTTCTCAGCATGAAGATTAAAAGTATATGATCGCCAGCCGCATACACAGATGACCCTGGCTGCCATGGATGTAACGTGTGATGACATCACAGCTGATGCCTGCAGAGGCTGGATTAGACACTCTGAAAGATGATTTTCACGCTGTATCGCAAGAGAAGATATTTGTTGTGATGTGGATGAGAATCCGTTGCCCAAAAGACAGGAACGTCAGGAGGTGTAGGAAGACTGCACTGTAATTCCACTGCACTGCATGTACAGTTTTCCCTAAGGAGATTGTCTTATGTTCAGATTTCTACATTTGTTTGTGCTATGCAGTGCTGTCTTTTCCTGTCTTCATCACAATGACACTGTCTGTCAATAAATTATTGTACAAACAGTAAAAGCGTTAACGTGAATCATGTGCCGTCTCTTGCAATCAAACAATCAAAACCAGAAATGCACTTACTGTTTTGCAAATGACAAGGATGATTCGAGAAATGCTCCACTCATCACTCTCAGGTCACTCCGCTGCACACGTCTGATCACTTCTTTGTCACCCCCGACCTCACCGCTCCAGACAACGCAGATGTCTTACCGCTGGTCACTTTCCGGCGCTACCTACGGTCCCTCCCTCCTGCTTTTCGTCTGCTGTCTTGTCTGCACTCCCCCCCTCTGAGGAGCTCTCTCTTTTGAATACCAACAGTGCCACAGACACTCTGTGTTCCACGCTTACATCCTGCTTGGACAACATATGCCCTCTTAGATCTGGACCAGCCCGTGCATCCCTGTCTGCCCCCTGGTTATCGGATGTACCACGTGAGCATCGCACCAGCCTCCGGTCAGCTGAGAGAAAATGGCACAAGTCAAAAGACCATACTGACCTCTCTCTCTCTACTTTCTCCGTTGACGTCACCTCTGCAAAAACTGATTATAACCACTCGAAGATCAGCAACTCTCCTGACTCTCGAACACTCTTAAAAACCTTCTCTGCTCTCCTCTGTCCGCCTGCTCCCACACCTTCATCGGAGTTAACGGCTGATGATTTTGCATCGTTCTTCGTAAAGAAAACTACCGCCATCAACAGCCAATTTTCTACGCCACCATCACCCGCCTTTTCTCCTATGTCTGAAGATGATGTTTCCAAGGTCATTGGTTCCAACCACCCTACCACCTGCCCACTGGATCCCATCCCCACCCATCTCCTCCATGCCATCTCTCCAGCAATTGTGCCTGGTCTGACCCGCATCAACAACTCTTTGCTCACCACTGGGACATTTCCCACTGCTTTCAAAGAGGCCTGCATCACACCGCTACTGAAGAAACTCACTCTCAACCTTACACTGCTAGAACACTACAGGCCGGTGTAGTGTGTGAAAATGCATATCTTCCGTCAAAATGTAGATGACTGATTTTAACCTCTTATTATTTTCTGTCTTCTTAAAAAAATTATTTTTTTACTTACCTCACTATTCTTAGCTTTGTATACTGTGCTAGGCTTTAATGGACTGGATTTAATTAACTTATGCCTTTTGTTGCCAATATTGTTATAATTGCTTCCAATGTTTCCTCGTCTGTAAGTCGCTTTGGATAAAAACGTCTGCTAAATGACTAAATGTAAATTTTATGAAATGTGTAATGTCATGTGTAATGTGTAATGTGTAGTGTGTGGCCTTGACATTTTAGCATGTCTACGTAATCATGAATAAATGCTTCTTGAGACACACAGTGTTGCTTCTTTGCATGCATCAAATTAATTGTTTCTGGCTATATGCATCCATGCATTAGTTTGAGAGGGGTGGAAATGGGACACTTGGGTGAAACAAAACTGCCCCAAAAGTACCCCCCCGAATTTAAATAGAGTTTTTTCTAAGTCAATTTGGTACATTTCTCTGATCCGATTTGAAATTCTCAAAACTTCTTGTTCAATCCTTACATCATTGTGTCAAGTGTGCACATCAAACAAGCATTTTCTCATTTCTTTGAACAAGTTGCAAATGCTTTGGTACATCCATGCAAATGATTATGACAAAATTCTGTGCAGATTCCTACATTATCAATTGCTTATGTCATGTTGATCAAAATGCATTATAATGGGTCTCTGTAGAATAGTATAATCCCCACGACATTTAAGCACTAGTTTTACAATATACAGTAAGTATACTTTAAGTAAACGGTGGCATTTTATTTTACTCAATTTAGTGTTTTGCATTGCTATATTCTTTCCACATAGGACTGCAAGACAACTTCACTGTGTTGCAGACGGCCCCTTTTCACACCTAAACAGTCTTTTGACACTTGTGGTGAGGAAGGCGGGACGAGAGCCGTGACGCGGTGCCGGTGGCGTGAGTGATAAGTGCAAGCAGCTGTGCGCGCACCGGTCCCGCATCTTATCACGGTGGAGATTGGGAGCTTAAAAGGACGATCGGCAGGACTGTTTGACAAGAGAGGACCGGGCCCGAACCGTGTCTAGTTTGTGTATGTTTTATGGCGGGCAGTCTACCGTGAGGTGGCTGTCGGCTACTTCCGTGTTTATGGTTTGTTTATGTTTAATTAAAGTTTTATTTGAATGTTCGCTGGTTCCCGCCTCCTTCCTTCCCTTCTAACGAACTTTGCTACAACACTCTCTACAGGTATCTCATCCCTGAACAAGAGAGGGGGCAGATTGGAGATGACCTGCCAAAGTGCGTGTTAGTTTGGGACAATGTCAGTTTCCATCGCTCCAACATCATCAGGCAATGGTTTGCGGCCCACAACAGGATGCTGGTGGAGTTCCTCTCACCCTACTCAACCACGTTGAGGAATTTTTCTCAGCATGAAGATTAAAAGTATATGATCGCCAGCCGCATACACAGATGACCCTTCTGGCTGCCATGGATGTAACGTGTGATGACATCACAGCTGATGCCTGCAGAGGCTGGATTAGACACTCTGAAAGATGATTTTCACGCTGTATCGCAAGAGAAGATATTTGTTGTGATGTGGATGAGAATCCGTTGCCCAAAAGACAGGAACGTCAGGAGGTGTAAGAAGACTGCACTGTAATTCCACTGCACTGCATGTACAGTTTTCCCTAAGGAGATTGTCTTATGTTCAGATTTCTACATTTGTTTGTGCTATGCAGTGCTGTCTTTTCCTGTCTGCATCACAATGACACTGTCTGTCAATAAATTATTGTACAAACAGTAAAAGCGTTAATGTGAATCATGTGCCGTCTCTTGCAATCAAACAATCAAAACCAGAAATGCACTTACTGTTTTGCAAATGACAAGGATGATTCGAGAAATGCTCCACTCATCACTCTCAGGTCACTCCGCTGCACACGTCTGATCACTTCTTTGTCACCCCCGACCTCATCGCTCCAGACAACGCAGATGTTTTACCGCTGGTCACTTTCCGGCGCTCCCTCCTGCTTTTCCTCTGCTGTCTTGTCTGCACTCCCCCCCTCTGAGGAGCTCTCTCTTTTGAATACCAACAGTGCCACAGACACTCTGTGTTCCACGCTTACATCCTGCTTGGACAACATATGCCCTCTTACATCTGGACCAGCCCGTGCATCCCTGTCTGCCCCCTGGTTATCGGATGTACCACGTGAGCATCGCACCAGCCTCCGGTCAGCTGAGAGAAAATGGCACAAGTCAAAAGACCATACTGACCTCTCTCTCTCTACCAGTCTCTTCTCTCTACTTTCTCCGTTGACGTCACCTCTGCAAAAACTGATTATAACCACTCGAAAATCAGCAACTCTCCTGACTCTCGAACACTCTTAAAAACCTTCTCTGCTCTCCTCTGTCCGCCTGCTCCCACACCTTCATCGGAGTTAACGGCTGATGATTTTGCATCGTTCTTCGTAAAGAAAACTACCGCCATCAACAGCCAATTTTCTACACCACCATCACCCGCCTTTTCTCCTATGTCTGAAGATGATGTTTCCAAGGTCATTGGTTCCAACCACCCTACCACCTGCCCACTGGATCCCATCCCCACCCATCTCCTCCATGCCATCTCTCCAGCAGTTGTGCCTGGTCTGACCCGCATCATCAACTCTTTGCTCACCACTGGGACATTTCCCACTGCTTTCAAAGAGGCCTGCATCACACCGCTACTGAAGAAACTCACTCTCAACCTTATACTGCTAGAACACTACAGGCCGGTGTAGTGTGTGAAAATGCATATCTTCCGTCAAAATGTAGATGACTGATTTTAACCTCTTATTATTTTCTGTCTTCTTAAAAAAATATTTTTTTACTTACCTCACTATTCTTAGCTTTGTATACTGTGCTAGGCTTTAATGGACTGGATTTAATTAACTTATGCCTTTTGTTGCCTATATTGTTATAATTGCTTCCAATGTTTCCTCGTCTGTAAGTCGCTTTGGATAAAAACGTCTGCTAAATGACTAAATGTAAATTTTATGAAATGTGTAATGTCATGTGTAATGTGTAGTGTGTGGCCTTGAAATTTCAGCATGTCTACGTAATCATGAATAAATGCTTCTTGAGACACACAGTGTTGCTTCTTTTCATGCATCAAATGAATTGTTTCTGGCTATATGCATCCATGCATTAGTTTGAGAGGGGTGGAAATGGGACACTTGGGTGAAACAAAACTGCCCCAAAAGTACCCCCCCCACTTTAAATACAGTTTTTTCTAAGTCAATTTGGTACATTTCTCTGATCCGATTGGAAATTCTCAAAACTTCTTGTTCAATCCTTACATCCTTGTGTCACGTGTGCACATCAAACAAGCATTTTCTCATTTCTTTGAACAAGTTGCAAATGCTTTGGTACATCCATGCAAATGATTATGACAAAATTCTGTGCAGATTCCTACATTATCAATTGCTTATGTCATGTTGATCAAAATGCATTATAATGGGTCTCTGTAGAATAGTATAATCCCCACGACATTTAAGCACTAGTTTTACAATATACAGTAAGTATACTTTAAGTAAACAGTGGCATTTTATTTTACTCAATTTAGTGTTTTGCATTGCTATATTCTTTCCACATAGGACTGCAAGACAACTTCACTGTGTTGCAGACGGCCCCTTTTCACACCTAAACAGTCTTTTGACACTTTCTACAGGGATCTCATCCCTGAACAAGAGAGGGGGCAGATTGGAGATGACCTGCCAAAGTACGTGTTAGTTTGGGACAATGTCAGTTTCCATCGCTCCAACATCATCAGGCAATGGTTTGCGGCCCACAACAGGATGCTGGTGGAGTTCCTCTCACCCTACTCAACCCCGTTGAGGAATTTTTCTCAGCATGAAGATTAAAAGTATATGATCGCCAGCCGCATACACAGATGACCCTTCTGGCTGCCATGGATGTAACGTGTGATGACATCACAGCTGATGCCTGCAGAGGCTGGATTAGACACTCTGAAAGATGATTTTCACGCTGTATCGCAAGAGAAGATATTTGTTGTGATGTGGATGAGAATCCTTTGCCCAAAAGACAGGAATGTCAGGAGGTGTAGGAAGACTGCACTGTAATTCCACTGCACTGCATGTACAGTTTTCCCTAAGGAGATTGTCTTATGTTCAGATTTCTACATTTGTTTGTGCTATGCAGTGCTGTCTTTTCCTGTCTGCATCACAATGACACTGTCTGTCAATAAATTATTGTACAAACAGTAAAAGCGTTAACGTGAATCATGTGCCGTCTCTTGCAATCAAACAATCAAAACCAGAAATGCACTTACTGTTTTGCAAATGACAAGGATGATTCGAGAAATGCTCCACTCATCACTCTCAGGTCACTCCGCTGCACACGTCTGATCACTTCTTTGTCACCCCCGACCTCACCACTCCAGACAACGCAGATGTCTTACCGCTGGTCACTTTCCGGCGCTACCTACGGTCCCTCCCTCCTGCTTTTCCTCTGCTGTCTTGTCTGCACTCCCCCCCTCTGAGGAGCTCTCTCTTTTGAATACCAACAGTGCCACAGACACTCTATGTTCCACGCTTACATCCTGCTTTGACAACATATGCCCTCTTACATCTGGACCAGCCCGTGCATCCCTGTCTGCCCCCTGGTTATCGGATGTACCACGTGAGCATCGCACCAGCCTCCGTTCAGCTGAGAGAAAATGGCACAAGTCAAAAGACCATACTGACCTCTCTCTCTCTACTTTCTCCGTTGACGTCACCTCTGCAAAAACTGATTATAACCACTCGAAGATCAGCAACTCTCCTGACTCTCGCACACTCTTAAAAACCTTCTCTGCTCTCCTCTGTCCGCCTGCACCCACACCTTCATCGGAGTTAACGGCTGATGATTTTGCATCGTTCTTCGTAAAGAAAACTACCGCCATCAACAGCCAATTTTCTACGCCACCATCACCCGCCTTTTCTCCTATGTCTGAAGATGATGTTTCCAAGGTCATTGGTTCCAACCACCCTACCACCTGCCCACTGGATCCCATCCCCACCCATCTCCTCCATGCCATCTCTCCAGCAGTTGTGCCTGGTCTGACCCGCATCATCAACTCTTTGCTCACCACTGGGACATTTCCCACTGCTTTCAAAGAGGCCTGCATCACACCGCTACTGAAGAAACTCACTCTCAACCTTACACTGCTAGAACACTACAGGCCGGTGTAGTGTGTGAAAATGCATATCTTCCGTCAAAATGTAGATGACTGATTTGAATCTCTTACTATTTTCTGTCTTCTTAAAATTTTTTTTTTTACTTACCTCACCATTCTTAGCTTTGTATACTGTGCTAGGCTTTAATGGACTGGATTTAATTAACTTATGCATTTTGTTGCCTATATTGTTATAATTGCTTCCAATGTTTCCTCGTCTGTAAGTCGCTTTGGATAAAAACGTCTGCTAAATGACTAAATGTAAATTTTATGAAATTTTGTAATGTCATGTGTAATGTGTAATGTGTAGTGTGTGGCCTTGAAATTTTAGCATGTCTACGTAATCATGAATAAATGCTTCTTGAGACACACAGTGTTGCTTCTTTGCATGCATCAAATGAATTGTTTCTGGCTATATGCATCCATGCATTAGTTTGAGAGGGGTGGAAATGGGACACTTGGGTGAAACAAAACTGCCCCAAAAGTACCCCCCCCACTTTAAATACAGTTTTTTCTAAGTCAATTTGGTCATTTCTCTGATCCGATTTGAAATTCTCAAAACTTCTTGTTCAATCCTTACATCCTTGTGTCACGTGTGCACATCAAACAATCATTTTCTCATTTCTTTGAACAAGTTGCAAATGCTTTGGTACATCCATGCAAATGATTATGACAAAATTCTGTGCAGATTCCTACATTATCAATTGCTTATGTCATGTTGATCAAAATGCATTATAATGGGTCTCTGTAGAATAGTATAATCCCCACGACATTTAAGCACTAGTTTTACAATATACAGTAAGTATACTTTAAGTAAACAGTGGCATTTTATTTTACTCAATTTAGTGTTTTGCATTGCTATATTCTTTCCACATAGGACTGCAAGACAACTTCACTGTGTTGCAGACGGCCCCTTTTCACACCTAAACAGTCTTTTGACACTCTCTACAGGGATCTCATCCCTGAACAAGAGAGGGGGCAGATTGGAGATGACCTGCCAAAGTACGTGTTAGTTTGGGACAATGTCAGTTTCCATCGCTCCAACATCATCAGGCAATGGTTTGCGGCCCACAACAGGATGCTGGTGGAGTTCCTCTCACCCTACTCAACCCCGTTGAGGAATTTTTCTCAGCATGAAGATTAAAAGTATATGATGGCCAGCCGCATACACAGATGACCCTTCTGGCTGCCATGGATGTAACGTGTGATGACATCACAGCTGATGTCTGCAGAGGCTGGATTAGACACTCTGAAAGATGATTTTCACGCTGTATTGCAAGAGAAGATATTTGTTGTGATGTGGATAAGAATCCGTTGCCCAAAAGACAGGAACGTTAGGAGGTGTAGGAAGACTGCCCTGTAATTCCACTGCACTGCATGTACAGTTTTCCCTAAGGAGATTGTCTTATGTTCAGATTTCTACATTTGTTTGTGCTATGCAGTGCTGTCTTTTCCTGTCTGCATCACAATGACACTGTCTGTCAATAAATTATTGTACAAACAGTAAAAGCGTTAACGTGAATCATGTGCCGTCTCTTGCAATCAAACAATCAAAACCAGAAATGCACTTACTGTTTTGCAAATGACAAGGATGATTCGAGAAATAATCCACTCATCACTCTCAGGTCACTCCGCTGCACACGTCTGATCACTTCTTTGTCACCCCCGACCTCACCGCTCCAGACAATGCAGATGTCTTACCGCTGGTCACTTTCCGGCGCTACCTACGGTCCCTCCCTCCTGCTTTTCCTCTGCTGTCTTGTCTGCACTCCCCCCCTTTGAGGAGCTCTCTCTTTTGAATACCAACAGTGCCACAGACACTCTGTGTTCCACGCTTACATCCTGCTTGGACAACATATGCCCTCTTACATCTGGACCAGCCCGTGCATCCCTGTCTGCCCCCTGGTTATCGGATGTACCACGTGAGCATCGCACCAGCCTCCGGTCAGCTGAGAGAAAATGGCACAAGTCAAAAGACCATACTGACCTCTCTCTCTCTACTTTCTCCGTTGACGTCACCTCTGCAAAAACTGATTATAACCACTCGAAGATCAGCAACTCTCCTGACTCTCGCACACTCTTAAAAACCTTCTCTGCTCTCCTCTGTCCACCTGCTCCCACACCTTCATCTTAGTTGACGGCTGATGATTTTGCATCGTTCTTCGTAAAGAAAACTACCGCCATCAACAGCCAATTTTCTACGCTACCATCACCCGCCTTTTCTCCTATGTCTGAAGATGATGTTTCCAAGGTCATTGGTTCCAACCACCCTACCACCTGCCCACTGGATCCCATCCCCACCCATCTCCTCCATGCCATCTCTCCAGCAGTTGTGCCTGGTCTGACCCGCATCATCAACTCTTTGCTCACCACTGGGACATTTCCCACTGCTTTCAAAGAGGCCTGCATCACACCGCTACTGAAGAAACTCACTCTTAACCTTACACTGCTAGAACACTACAGGCCTGGTTCAGTGTGTGAAAATGCATATCTTCCGTCAAAATGTAGATGACTGATTTTAACCTCTTATTATTTTCTGTCTTCTTAAAAAAATATTTTTTTACTTACCTCACTATTCTTAGCTTTGTATACTGTGCTAGGCTTTAATGGACTGGATTTAATTAACTTATGCATTTTGTTGCCTATATTGTTATAATTGCTTCCAATGTTTCCTCGTCTGTATGTCGCTTTGGATAAAAACGTCTGCTAAATGACTAAATGTAAATTTTATGAAATGTGTAATGTCATTTGTAATGTGTAATGTGTAGTGTTGGCCTTGAAATTTCAGCATGTCTACGTAATCATGAATAAATGCTTCTTGAGACACACAGTGTTGCTTCTTTGCATGCATCAAATGAATTGTTTCTGGCTATATGCATCCATGCATTAGTTTGAGAGGGGTGGAAATGGGACACTTGGGTGAAACAAAACTGCCCCAAAAGTACCCCCCCCACTTTAAATACAGTTTTTTCTAAGTCAATTTGGTACATTTCTCTGATCCGATTTGAAATTCTCAAAACTTCTTGTTCAATCCTTACATCCTTGTTTCACGTGTGCACATCAAACAAGCATTTTCTCATTTCTTTGAACAAGTTGCAAATGCTTTGGTACATCCATGCAAATGATTATGACAAAATTCTGTGCAGATTCCTACATTATCAATTGCTTATGTCATGTTGATCAAAATGCATTATAATGGGTCTCTGTAGAATAGTATAATCCCCACGACATTTAAGCACTAGTTTTACAATATACAGTAAGTATACTTTAAGTAAACAGTGGCATTTTATTTTACTCAATTTAGTGTTTTGCATTGCTATATTCTTTCCACATAGGACTGCAAGACAACTTCACTGTGTTGCAGACGGCCCCTTTTCACACCTAAACAGTCTTTTGACACTCTCTACAGGGATCTCATCCCTGAACAAGAGAGGGGGCAGATTGGAGATGACCTGCCAAAGTACGTGTTAGTTTGGGACAATGTCAGTTTCCATCGCTCCAACATCATCAGGCAATGGTTTGCGGCCCACAACAGGATGCTGGTGGAGTTCCTCTCACCCTACTCAACCACGTTGAGGAATTTTTCTCAGCATGAAGATTAAAAGTATATGATGGCCAGCCGCATACACAGATGACCCTTCTGGCTGCCATGGATGTAACGTGTGATGACATCTCAGCTGATGCCTGCAGAGGCTGGATTAGACACTCTGAAAGATGATTTTCACCCTGTATCGCAAGAGAAGATATTTGTTGTGATGTGGATGAGAATCCGTTGCCCAAAAGACAGGAACGTCAGGAGGTGTAGGAAGACTGCACTGTAATTCCACTGCACTGCATGTACAGTTTTCCCTAAGGAGATTGTCTAATGTTCAGATTTCTACATTTGTTTGTGCTATGCAGTGCTGTCTTTTCCTGTCTGCATCACAATGACACTGTCTGTCAAAAAATTATTGCACAAACAGTAAAAGCGTTAACGTGAATAATGTGCCGTCTCTTGCAATCAAACAATCAAAACCAGAAATGCACTTACTGTTTTGCAAATGACAAGGATGATTCGAGAAATGCTCCACTCATCACTCTCAGGTCACTCCGCTGCACACGTCTGATCACTTCTTTGTCACCCCCGACCTCACCGCTCCAGACAACGCAGATGTCTCACCGCTGGTCACTTTCCGGCGCTACCTACGGTCCCTCCCTCCTGCTTTTCCTCTGCTGTCTTGTCTGCACTCCCCCCCTCTGAGGAGCTCTCTCTTTTGAATACCAACAGTGCCACAGACACTCTGTGTTCCACGCTTACATCCTGCTTGGACAACATATGCCCTCTTACATCTGGACCAGCCCGTGCATCCCTGTCTGCCCCCTGGTTATCGGATGTACCACGTGAGCATCGCACCAGCCTCCGGTCAGCTGAGAGAAAATGGCACGAGTCAAAAGACCATACTGATCTCTCTCTCTCTACTTTCTCCGTTGACGTCACCTCTGCAAAAACTGATTATAACCACTCGAAGATCAGCAACTCTCCTGACTCTCGCACACTCTTAAAAACCTTCTCTGCTCTCCTCTGTCCGCCTGCTCCCACACCTTCATCGGAGTTAACGGCTGATGATTTTGCATCGTTCTTCGTAAAGAAAACTACCGCCATCAACAGCCAATTTTCTACGCCACCATCGCCCGCCTTTTCTCCTATGTCTGAAGATGATGTTTCCAAGGTCATTGGTTCCAACCACCCTATCACCTGCCCACTGGATCCCATCCCCACCCATCTCCTCCATGCCATCTCTCCAGCAGTTGTGCCTGGTCTGACCCGCATCATCAACTCTTTGCTCACCACTGGGACATTTCCCACTGCTTTCAAAGAGGCCTGCATCACACCGCTACTGAAGAAACTCACTCTCAACCTTACACTGCTAGAACACTACAGGCCGGTGTAGTGTGTGAAAATGCATATCTTCCGTCAAAATGCAGATGACTGATTTTAACCTCTTATTATTTTCTGTCTTCTTAAAAAAATATTTTTTTACTTACCTCACTATTCTTAGCTTTGTATACTGTGCTAGGCTTTAATGGACTGGATTTAATTAACTTATGCATTTTGTTGCCTATATTGTTATAATTGCTTCCAATGTTTCCTAGTCTGTAAGTCGCTTTGGATAAAAACGTCTGCTAATTGACTAAATGTAAATTTTATGAAATGTGTAATGTCATGTGTAATGTGTAGTGTGTGGCCTTGAAATTTTAGCATGTCTACGTAATCATGAATAAATGCTTCTTGAGAGACACAGTGTTGCTTCTTTGCATGCATCAAATGAATTGTTTCTGGCTATATGCATCCATGCATTAGTTTGAGAGGGGTGGAAACGGGACACTTGGGTGAAACAAAACTGCCCCAAAAGTACCCCCCCCACTTTAAATACAGTTTTTTCTAAGTCAATTTGGTACATTTCTCAGATCCGATTTGAAATTCTCAAAACTTCTTGTTCAATCCTTACATCCTTGTGTCACGTGTGCACATCAAACAAGCATTTTCTCATTTCTTTTTAACAAGTTGCAAATGCTTTGGTACATCCATGCAAATGATTATGACAAAATTCTGTGCAGATTCCTACATTATCAATTGCTTATGTCATGTTGATCAAAATGCATTATAATGGGTCTCTGTAGAATAGTATAATCCCCACGACATTTAAGCACTAGTTTTACAATATACAGTAAGTATACTTTAAGTAAACGGTGGCATTTTATTTTACTCAATTTAGTGTTTTGCATTGCTATATTTTTTCCACATAGGACTGCAAGACAACTTCACTGTGTTGCAGACGGCCCCTTTTCACACCTAAACAGACTTTTGACACTCTCTACAGGGAACTCATCCCTGAACAAGAGAGGGGGCAGATTGGAGATGACCTGCCAAAGTGCGTGTTAGTTTGGGACAATGTCAGTTTCCATCGCTCCAACATCATCAGGCAATGGTTTGCGGCCCACAACAGGAAGCTGGTGGAGTTCCTCTCACCCTACTCAACCCCGTTGAGGAATTTTTCTCAGCATGAAGATTAAAAGTATATGATGGCCAGCCGCATACACAGATGACCCTTCTGGCTGCCTTGGATGTAACGTGTGATGACATCACAGCTGATGCCTGCAGAGGCTGGATTAGACACTCTGAAAGATGATTTTCACGCTGTATCGCAAGAGAAGATATTTGTTGTGATGTGGATGAGAATCCGTTGCCCAAAAGACAGGAACGTCAGGAGGTGTAGGAAGACTGCACTGTAATTCCACTGCACTGCATGTACAGTTTTCCCTAAGGAGATTGTCTTATGTTCAGATTTCTACATTTGTTTGTGCTATGCAGTGCTGTCTTTTCCTGTCTGCATCACAATGACACTGTCTGTCAATAAATTATTGTACAAACAGTAAAAGCGTTAACGTGAATCATGTGCCGTCTCTTGCAATCAAACAATCAAAACCAGAAATGCACTTACTGTTTTGCAAATGACAAGGATGATTCGAGAAATGCTCCACTCATCACTCTCAGGTCACTCCGCTGCACACGTCTGATCACTTCTTTGTCACCCCCGACCTCACCGCTCCAGACAACGCAGATGTCTTACCGCTGGTCACTTTCCGGCGCTACCTACGGTCCCTCCCTCCTGCTTTTCGTCTGCTGTCTTGTCTGCACTCCCCCCCTCTGAGGAGCTCTCTCTTTTGAATACCAACAGTGCCACAGAAACTCTGTGTTCCACGCTTACATCCTGCTTGGACAACATATGCCCTCTTACATCTGGACCAGCCCGTGCATCCCTGTCTGCCCCCTTTTTATCGGATGTACCACGTGAGCATCGCACCAGCCTCCGGTCAGCTGAGAGAAAATGGCACAAGTCAAAAGACCATACTGACCTCTCTCTCTCTACTTTCTCCGTTGACGTCACCTCTGCAAAAACTGATTATAACCACTCGAAGATCAGCAACTCTCCTGACTCTCGCACACTCTTAAAAACCTTCTCTGCTCTCCTCTGTCCGCCTGCTCCCACACCTTCATCGGAGTTAACGGCTGATGATTTTGCATCGTTCTTCGTAAAGAAAACTACCGCCATCAACAGCCAATTTTCTACGCCACCATCACCCGCCTTTTCTCCTATGTCTGAAGATGATGTTTCCAAGGTCATTGGTTCCAACCACCCTACCACCTGCCCACTGGATCCCATCCCCACCCATCTCCTCCATGCCATCTCTCCAGCAGTTGTGCCTGGTCTGACCCGCATCATCAACTCTTTGCTCACCACTGGGACATTTCCCACTGCTTTCAAAGAGGCCTGCATCACACCGCTACTGAAGAAACTCACTCTCAACCTTACACTGCTAGAAAACTACAGGCCGGTGTAGTGTGTGAAAATGCATATCTTCCGTCAAAATGTAGATGACTGATTTTAACCTCTTATTATTTTCTGTCTTCTTAAAAAATTATGTTTTTACTTACCTCACTATTCTTAGCTTTGTATACTGTGCTAGGCTTTAATGGACTGGATTTAATTAACTTATGCATTTTGTTGCCTATATTGTTATAATTGCTTCCAATGTTTCCTCGTCTGTAAGTCGCTTTGGATAAAAACGTCTGCTAAATGACTAAATGTAAATTTTATGAAATGTGTAATGTCATGTGTAATGTGTAGTGTGTGGCCTTGAAATTTTAGCATGTCTACGTAATCATGAATAAATGCTTCTTGAGACACACAGTGTTGCTTCTTTGCATGCATCAAATGAATTGTTTCTGGCTATATGCATCCATGCATTAGTTTGAGAGGGGTGGAAATGGGACACTTGGGTGAAACAAAACTGCCCCAAAAGTACCCCCCCCACTTTAAATACAGTTTTTTCTAAGTCAATTTGGTAAATTTCTCTGATCCGATTTGAAATTCTCAAAACTTCTTGTTCAATCCTTACATCCTTGTGTCACGTGTGCACATCAAACAAGCATTTTCTCATTTCTTTGAACAAGTTGAAAATGCTTTGGTACATCCATGCAAATGATTATGACAAAATTCTGTGCAGATTCCTACATTATCAATTGCTTATGTCATGTTGATCAAAATGCATTATAATGGGTCTCTGTAGAATAGTATAATCCCCACGACATTTAAGCACTAGTTTTACAATATACAGTAAGTATACTTTAAGTAAACGGTGGCATTTTATTTTACTCAATTTAGTGTTTTGCATTGCTATATTTTTTCCACATAGGACTGCAAGACAACTTCACTGTGTTGCAGACGGCCCCTTTTCACACCTAAACAGACTTTTGACACTCTCTACAGGGAACTCATCCCTGAACAAGAGAGGGGGCAGATTGGAGATGACCTGCCAAAGTGCGTGTTAGTTTGGGACAATGTCAGTTTCCATCGCTCCAACATCATCAGGCAATGGTTTGCGGCCCACAACAGGAAGCTGGTGGAGTTCCTCTCACCCTACTCAACCCCGTTGAGGAATTTTTCTCAGCATGAAGATTAAAAGTATATGATGGCCAGCCGCATACACAGATGACCCTTCTGGCTGCCTTGGATGTAACGTGTGATGACATCACAGCTGATGCCTGCAGAGGCTGGATTAGACACTCTGAAAGATGATTTTCACGCTGTATCGCAAGAGAAGATATTTGTTGTGATGTGGATGAGAATCCGTTGCCCAAAAGACAGGAACGTCAGGAGGTGTAGGAAGACTGCACTGTAATTCCACTGCACTGCATATACAGTTTTCCCTAAGGAGATTGTCTTATGTTCAGATTTCTACATTTGTTTGTGCTATGCAGTGCTGTCTTTTCCTGTCTGCATCACAATGACACTGTCTGTCAATAAATTATTGTACAAACAGTAAAAGCGTTAACGTGAATCATGTGCCGTCTCTTGCAATCAAACAATCAAAACCAGAAATGCACTTACTGTTTTGCAAATGACAAGGATGATTCGAGAAATGCTCCACTCATCACTCTCAGGTCACTCCGCTGCACACGTCTGATCACTTCTTTGTCACCCCCGACCTCACCGCTCCAGACAACGCAGATGTCTTACCGCTGGTCACTTTCCGGCGCTACCTACGGTCCCTCCCTCCTGCTTTTCGTCTGCTGTCTTGTCTGCACTCCCCCCCTCTGAGGAGCTCTCTCTTTTGAATACCAACAGTGCCACAGAAACTCTGTGTTCCACGCTTACATCCTGCTTGGACAACATATGCCCTCTTACATCTGGACCAGCCCGTGCATCCCTGTCTGCCCCCTTTTTATCGGATGTACCACGTGAGCATCGCACCAGCCTCCGGTCAGCTGAGAGAAAATGGCACAAGTCAAAAGACCATACTGACCTCTCTCTCTCTACTTTCTCCGTTGACGTCACCTCTGCAAAAACTGATTATAACCACTCGAAGATCAGCAACTCTCCTGACTCTCGCACACTCTTAAAAACCTTCTCTGCTCTCCTCTGTCCGCCTGCTCCCACACCTTCATCGGAGTTAACGGCTGATGATTTTGCATCGTTCTTCGTAAAGAAAACTACCGCCATCAACAGCCAATTTTCTACGCCACCATCACCCGCCTTTTCTCCTATGTCTGAAGATGATGTTTCCAAGGTCATTGGTTCCAACCACCCTACCACCTGCCCACTGGATCCCATCCCCACCCATCTCCTCCATGCCATCTCTCCAGCAGTTGTGCCTGGTCTGACCCGCATCATCAACTCTTTGCTCACCACTGGGACATTTCCCACTGCTTTCAAAGAGGCCTGCATCACACCGCTACTGAAGAAACTCACTTTCAACCTTACACTGCTAGAACACTACAGGCCGGTGTAGTGTGTGAAAATGCATATCTTCCGTCAAAATGTAGATGACTGATTTTAACCTCTTATTATTTTCTGTCTTCTTAAAAAATTATGTTTTTACTTACCTCACTATTCTTAGCTTTGTATACTGTGCTAGGCTTTAATGGACTGGATTTAATTAACTTATGCATTTTGTTGCCTATATTGTTATAATTGCTTCCAATGTTTCCTCGTCTGTAAGTCGCTTTGGATAAAAACGTCTGCTAAATGACTAAATGTAAATTTTATGAAATGTGTAATGTCATGTGTAATGTGTAGTGTGTGGCCTTGAAATTTTAGCATGTCTACGTAATCATGAATAAATGCTTCTTGAGACACACAGTGTTGCTTCTTTGCATGCATCAAATGAATTGTTTCTGGCTATATGCATCCATGCATTAGTTTGAGAGGGGTGGAAATGGGACACTTGGGTGAAACAAAACTGCCCCAAAAGTACCCCCCCCACTTTAAATACAGTTTTTTCTAAGTCAATTTGGTAAATTTCTCTGATCCGATTTGAAATTCTCAAAACTTCTTGTTCAATCCTTACATCCTTGTGTCACGTGTGCACATCAAACAAGCATTTTCTCATTTCTTTGAACAAGTTGAAAATGCTTTGGTACATCCATGCAAATGATTATGACAAAATTCTGTGCAGATTCCTACATTATCAATTGCTTATGTCATGTTGATCAAAATGCATTATAATGGGTCTCTGTAGAATAGTATAATCCCCACGACATTTAAGCACTAGTTTTACAATATACAGTAAGTATACTTTAAGTAAACGGTGGCATTTTATTTTACTCAATTTAGTGTTTTGCATTGCTATATTTTTTCCACATAGGACTGCAAGACAACTTCACTGTGTTGCAGACGGCCCCTTTTCACACCTAAACAGACTTTTGACACTCTCTACAGGGAACTCATCCCTGAACAAGAGAGGGGGCAGATTGGAGATGACCTGCCAAAGTGCGTGTTAGTTTGGGACAATGTCAGTTTCCATCGCTCCAACATCATCAGGCAATGGTTTGCGGCCCACAACAGGAAGCTGGTGGAGTTCCTCTCACCCTACTCAACCCCGTTGAGGAATTTTTCTCAGCATGAAGATTAAAAGTATATGATGGCCAGCCGCATACACAGATGACCCTTCTGGCTGCCTTGGATGTAACGTGTGATGACATCACAGCTGATGCCTGCAGAGGCTGGATTAGACACTCTGAAAGATGATTTTCACGCTGTATCGCAAGAGAAGATATTTGTTGTGATGTGGATGAGAATCCGTTGCCCAAAAGACAGGAACGTCAGGAGGTGTAGGAAGACTGCACTGTAATTCCACTGCACTGCATGTACAGTTTTCCCTAAGGAGATTGTCTTATGTTCAGATTTCTACATTTGTTTGTGCTATGCAGTGCTGTCTTTTCCTGTCTGCATCACAATGACACTGTCTGTCAATAAATTATTGTACAAACAGTAAAAGCGTTAACGTGAATCATGTGCCGTCTCTTGCAATCAAACAATCAAAACCAGAAATGCACTTACTGTTTTGCAAATGACAAGGATGATTCGAGAAATGCTCCACTCATCACTCTCAGGTCACTCCGCTGCACACGTCTGATCACTTCTTTGTCACCCCCGACCTCACCGCTCCAGACAACGCAGATGTCTTACCGCTGGTCACTTTCCGGCGCTACCTACGGTCCCTCCCTCCTGCTTTTCGTCTGCTGTCTTGTCTGCACTCCCCCCCTCTGAGGAGCTCTCTCTTTTGAATACCAACAGTGCCACAGAAACTCTGTGTTCCACGCTTACATCCTGCTTGGACAACATATGCCCTCTTACATCTGGACCAGCCCGTGCATCCCTGTCTGCCCCCTTTTTATCGGATGTACCACGTGAGCATTGCACCAGCCTCCGGTCAGCTGAGAGAAAATGGCACAAGTCAAAAGACCATACTGACCTCTCTCTCTCTACTTTCTCCGTTGACGTCACCTCTGCAAAAACTGATTATAACCACTCGAAGATCCGCAACTCTCCTGACTCTCGCACACTCTTAAAAACCTTCTCTGCTCTCCTCTGTCCGCCTGCTCCCACACCTTCATCGGAGTTAACGGCTGATGATTTTGCATCGTTCTTCGTAAAGAAAACTACCGCCATCAACAGCCAATTTTCTACGCCACCATCACCCGCCTTTTCTCCTATGTCTGAAGATGATGTTTCCAAGGTCATTGGTTCCAACCACCCTACCACCTGCCCACTGGATCCTATCCCCACCCATCTCCTCCATGCCATCTCTCCAGCAGTTGTGCCTGGTCTGACCCGCATCATCAACTCTTTGCTCACCACTGGGACATTTCCCACTGCTTTCAAAGAGGCCTGCATCACACCGCTACTGAAGAAACTCACTCTCAACCTTACACTGCTAGAACACTACAGGCCGGTGTAGTGTGTGAAAATGCATATCTTCCGTCAAAATGTAGATGACTGATTTTAACCTCTTATTATTTTCTGTCTTCTTAAAAAATTATGTTTTTACTTACCTCACTATTCTTAGCTTTGTATACTGTGCTAGGCTTTAATGGACTGGATTTAATTAACTTTTGCATTTTGTTGCCTATATTGTTATAATTGCTTCCAATGTTTCCTCGTCTGTAAGTCGCTTTGGATAAAAACGTCTGCTAAATGACTAAATGTAAATTTTATGAAATGTGTAATGTCATGTGTAATGTGTAGTGTGTGGCCTTGAAATTTTAGCATGTCTACGTAATCATGAATAAATGCTTCTTGAGACACACAGTGTTGCTTCTTTGCATGCTTCAAATGAATTGTTTCTGGCTATATGCATCCATGCATTAGTTTGAGAGGGGTGGAAATGGGACACTTGGGTGAAACAAAACTGCCCCAAAAGTACCCCCCCCACTTTAAATACAGTTTTTTCTAAGTCAATTTGGTACATTTCTCTGATCCGATTTGAAATTCTCAAAACTTCTTGTTCAATCCTTACATCCTTGTGTCACGTGTGCACATCAAACAAGCATTTTCTCATTTCTTTGAACAAGTTGCAAATGCTTTGGTACATCCATGCAAATGATTATGACAAAATTCTGTGCAGATTCCTACATTATCAATTGCTTATGTCATGTTGATCAAAATGCATTATAATGGGTCTCTGTAGAATAGTATAATCCCCACGACATTTAAGCACTAGTTTTACAATATACAGTAAGTATACTTTAAGTAAACAGTGGCATTTTATTTTACTCAATTTAGTGTTTTGCATTGCTATATTCTTTCCACATAGGACTGCAAGACAACTTCACTGTGTTGCAGACGGCCCCTTTTCACACCTAAACAGTCTTTTGACACTCTCCACAGGGATCTCATCCCTGAACAAGAGAGGGGGCAGATTGGAGATGACCTGCCAAAGTACGTGTTAGTTTGGGACAATGTCAGTTTCCATCGCTCCAACATCATCAGGCAACGGTTTGCGGCCCACAACAGGATGCTGGTGGAGTTCCTCTCACCCTACTCAACCACGTTGAGGAATTTTTCTCAGCATGAAGATTAAAAGTATATGATGGCCAGCCGCATACACAGATGACCCTTCTGGCTGCCATGGATGTAACGTGTGATGACATCACAGCTGATGCCTGCAGAGGCTGGATTAGACACTCTGAAAGATGATTTTCACGCTGTATCGCAAGAGAAGATATTTGTTGTGATGTGGATGAGAATCCGTTGCCCAAAAGACAGGAACGTCAGGAGGTGTAGGAAGACTGCACTGTAATTCCACTGCACTGCATGTACAGTTTTCCCTAAGGAGATTGTCTTATGTTCAGATTTCTACATTTGTTTGTGCTATGCAGTGCTGTCTTTTCCTGTCTGCATCACAATGACACTGTCTGTCAATAAATTATTGTACAAACAGTAAAAGCGTTAACGTGAATCATGTGCCGTCTCTTGCAATCAAACAATCAAAACCAGAAATGCACTTACTGTTTTGCAAATGACAAGGATGATTCGAGAAATGCTCCACTCATCACTCTCAGGTCACTCCGCTGCACACGTCTGATCACTTCTTTGTCACCCCCGACCTCACCGCTCCAGACAACGCAGATGTCTTACCGCTGGTCACTTTCCGGCGCTACCTACGGTCCCTCCCTCCTGCTTTTCGTCTGCTGTCTTGTCTGCACTCCCCCCCTCTGAGGAGCTCTCTCTTTTGAATACCAACAGTGCCACAGAAACTCTGTGTTCCACGCTTACATCCTGCTTGGACAACATATGCCCTCTTACATCTGGACCAGCCCGTGCATCCCTGTCTGCCCCCTTTTTATCGGATGTACCACGTGAGCATCGCACCAGCCTCCGGTCAGCTGAGAGAAAATGGCACAAGTCAAAAGACCATACTGACCTCTCTCTCTCTACTTTCTCCGTTGACGTCACCTCTGCAAAAACTGATTATAACCACTCGAAGATCAGCAACTCTCCTGACTCTCGCACACTCTTAAAAACCTTCTCTGCTCTCCTCTGTCCGCCTGCTCCCACACCTTCATCGGAGTTAACGGCTGATGATTTTGCATCGTTCTTCGTAAAGAAAACTACCGCCATCAACAGCCAATTTTCTACGCCACCATCACCCGCCTTTTCTCCTATGTCTGAAGATGATGTTTCCAAGGTCATTGGTTCCAACCACCCTACCACCTGCCCACTGGATCCCATCCCCACCCATCTCCTCCATGCCATCTCTCCAGCAGTTGTGCCTGGTCTGACCCGCATCATCAACTCTTTGCTCACCACTGGGACATTTCCCACTGCTTTCAAAGAGGCCTGCATCACACCGCTACTGAAGAAACTCACTCTCAACCTTACACTGCTAGAACACTACAGGCCGGTGTAGTGTGTGAAAATGCATATCTTCCGCCAAAATGTAGATGACTGATTTTAACCTCTTATTATTTTCTGTCTTCTTAAAAAATTATGTTTTTACTTACCTCACTATTCTTAGCTTTGTATACTGTGCTAGGCTTTAATGGACTGGATTTAATTAACTTATGCATTTTGTTGCCTATATTGTTATAATTGCTTCCAATGTTTCCTCGTCTGTAAGTCGCTTTGGATAAAAACGTCTGCTAAATGACTAAATGTAAATTTTATGAAATGTGTAATGTCATGTGTAATGTGTAGTGTGTGGCCTTGAAATTTTAGCATGTCTACGTAATCATGAATAAATGCTTCTTGAGACACACAGTGTTGCTTCTTTGCATGCTTCAAATGAATTGTTTCTGGCTATATGCATCCATGCATTAGTTTGAGAGGGGTGGAAATGGGACACTTGGGTGAAACAAAACTGCCCCAAAAGTACCCCCCCACTTTAAATACAGTTTTTTCTAAGTCAATTTGGTACATTTCTCTGATCCGATTTGAAATTCTCAAAACTTCTTGTTCAATCCTTACATCCTTGTGTCACGTGTGCACATCAAACAAGCATTTTCTCATTTCTTTGAACAAGTTGCAAATGCTTTGGTACATCCATGCAAATGATTATGACAAAATTCTGTGCAGATTCCTACATTATCAATTGCTTATGTCATGTTGATCAAAATGCATTATAATGGGTCTCTGTAGAATAGTATAATCCCCACGACATTTAAGCACTAGTTTTACAATATACAGTAAGTATACTTTAAGTAAACAGTGGCATTTTATTTTACTCAATTTAGTGTTTTGCATTGCTATATTCTTTCCACATAGGACTGCAAGACAACTTCACTGTGTTGCAGACGGCCCCTTTTCACACCTAAACAGTCTTTTGACACTCTCCACAGGGATCTCATCCCTGAACAAGAGAGGGGGCAGATTGGAGATGACCTGCCAAAGTACGTGTTAGTTTGGGACAATGTCAGTTTCCATCGCTCCAACATCATCAGGCAACGGTTTGCGGCCCACAACAGGATGCTGGTGGAGTTCCTCTCACCCTACTCAACCACGTTGAGGAATTTTTCTCAGCATGAAGATTAAAAGTATATGATGGCCAGCCGCATACACAGATGACCCTTCTGGCTGCCATGGATGTAACGTGTGATGACATCACAGCTGATGCCTGCAGAGGCTGGATTAGACACTCTGAAAGATGATTTTCACGCTGTATCGCAAGAGAAGATATTTGTTGTGATGTGGATGAGAATCCGTTGCCCAAAAGACAGGAACGTCAGGAGGTGTAGGAAGACTGCACTGTAATTCCACTGCACTGCATGTACAGTTTTCCCTAAGGAGATTGTCTTATGTTCAGATTTCTACATTTGTTTGTGCTATGCAGTGCTGTCTTTTCCTGTCTGCATCACAATGACACTGTCTGTCAATAAATTATTGTACAAACAGTAAAAGCGTTAACGTGAATCATGTGCCGTCTCTTGCAATCAAACAATCAAAACCAGAAATGCACTTACTGTTTTGCAAATGACAAGGATGATTCTAGAAATGATCCACTCATCACTCTCAGGTCACTCCGCTGCACACGTCTGATCACTTCTTTGTCACCCCCGACCTCACCGCTCCAGACAACGCAGATGTCTTACCGCTGGTCACTTTCCGGCGCTACCTACGGTTCCTCCCTCCTGCTTTTCCTCTGCTGTCTTGTCTGCACTCCCCCCCTCTGAGGAGCTCTCTCTTTTGAATACAAACAGTGCAACAGACACTCTGTGTTCCACGCTTACATCCTGCTTGGACAACATATGCCCTCTTACATCTGAACCAGCCCGTGCATCCCTGTCTGCCCCCTGGTTATCGGATGTACCACGTGAGCATCGCACCAGCCTCCGGTCAGCTGAGAGAAAATGGCACAAGTCAAAAGACCATACTGACCTCTGTCTCTCTACTTTCTCCGTTGACGTCACCTCTGCAAAAACTGATTATAACCACTCGAAGATCAGCAACTCTCCTGACTCTCGCACACTCTTAAAAACCTTCTCTGCTCTCCTCTGTCCGCCTGCTCCCACACCTTCATTGGAGTTAACGGCTGATGATTTTGCATCGTTCTTCGTAAAGAAAACTACCGCCATCAACAGCCAATTTTCTACGCCACCATCACCCGCCTTTTCTCCTATGTCTGAAGATGATGTTTCCAAGGTCATTGGTTCCAACCACCCTACCACCTGCCCACTGGATCCCATCCCCACCCATCTCCTCCATGCCATCTCTCCAGCAGTTGTGCCTGGTCTGACCCGCATCATCAACTCTTTGCTCACCACTGGGACATTTCCCACTGCTTTCAAAGAGGCCTGCATCACACCGCTACTGAAGAAACTCACTCTCAACCTTACACTGCTAGAACACTACAGGCCGGTGTAGTGTGTGAAAATGCATATCTTCCGTCAAAATGTAGATGACTGATTTTAACCTCTTATTATTTTCTGTCTTCTTAAAAAATTATGTTTTTACTTACCTCACTATTCTTAGCTTTGTATACTGTGCTAGGCTTTAATGGACTGGATTTAATTAACTTATGCATTTTGTTGCCTATATTGTTATAATTGCTTCCAATGTTTCCTCGTCTGTAAGTCGCTTTGGATAAAAACGTCTGCTAAATGACTAAATGTAAATTTTATGAAATGTGTAATGTCATGTGTAATGTGTAATGTGTAGTGTGTGGCCTTGAAATTTTAGCATGTCTACGTAATCATGAATAAATGCTTCTTGAGACACACAGTGTTGCTTCTTTGCATGCATCAAATGAATTGTTTCTGGCTATATGCATCCATGCATTAGTTTGAGAGGGGTGGAAATGGGACACTTGGGTGAAACAAAACTGCCCCAAAAGTACCCCCCCCCACTTTAAATACAGTTTTTTCTAAGTCAATTTGGTACATTTCTCTGATCCGATTTGAAATTCTCAAAACTTCTTGTTCAATCCTTACATCCTTGTGTCACGTGTGCACATCAAACAAGCATTTTCTCATTTCTTTGAACAAGTTGCAAATGCTTTGGTACATCCATGCAAATGATTATGACAAAATTCTGTGCAGATTCCTACATTATCAATTGCTTATGTCATGTTGATCAAAATGCATTATAATGGGTCTCTGTAGAATAGTATAATCCCCACGACATTTAAGCACTAGTTTTACAATATACAGTAAGTATACTTTAAGTAAACAGTGGCATTTTATTTTACTCAATTTAGTGTTTTGCATTGCTATATTCTTTCCACATAGGACTGCAAGACAACTTCACTGTGTTGCAGACGGCCCCTTTTCACACCTAAACAGTCTTTTGACACTCTCTACAGGGATCTCATCCCTGAACAAGAGAGGGGGCAGATTGGAGATGACCTGCCAAAGTACGTGTTAGTTTGGGACAATGTCAGTTGCCATCGCTCCAACATCATCAGGCAATGGTTTGCGGCCCACAACAGGATGCTGGTGGAGTTCCTCTCACCCTACTCAACCACGTTGAGGAATTTTTCTCAGCATGAAGATTAAAAGTATATGATCGCCAGCCGCATACACAGATGACCCTTCTGGCTGCCATGGATGTAACGTGTGATGACATCACAGCTGATGCCTGCAGAGGCTGGATTAGACACTCTGAAAGATGATTTTCACGCTGTATCACAAGAGAAGATATTTGTTGTGATGTGGATGAGAATCCGTTGCCCAAAAGACAGGAGGTGTAGGAAGACTGCACTGTAATTCCACTGCACTGCATGTACAGTTTTCCCTAAGGAGATTGTCTTATGTTCAGATTTCTACATTTGTTTGTGCTATGCAGTGCTGTCTTTTCCTGTCTGCATCACAATGACACTGTCTGTCAATAAATTATTGTACAAACAGTAAAAGCGTTAACGTGAATCATGTGCCGTCTCTTGCAATCAAACAATCAAAACCAGAAATGCACTTACTGTTTTGCAAATGACAAGGATGATTCGAGAAATGCTCCACTCATCACTCTCAGGTCACTCCGCTGCACACCTCTGATCACTTCTTTGTCACCCCCGACCTCACCGCTCCAGACAACGCAGATGTCTTACCGCTGGTCACTTTCCGTCGCTACCTACGGTCCCTCCCTCCTGCTTTTCGTCTGCTGTCTTGTCTGCACTCCCCCCCTCTGAGGAGCTCTCTCTTTTGAATACCAACAGTGCCACAGAAACTCTGTGTTCCACGCTTACATCCTGCTTGGACAACATATGCCCTCTTACATCTGGACCAGCCCGTGCATCCCTGTCTGCCCCCTTTTTATCGGATGTACCACGTGAGCATCGCACCAGCCTCCGGTCAGCTGAGAGAAAATGGCACAAGTCAAAAGACCATACTGACCTCTCTCTCTCTACTTTCTCCGTTGACGTCACCTCTGCAAAAACTGATTATAACCACTCGAAGATCAGCAACTCTCCTGACTCTCGCACACTCTTAAAAACCTTCTCTGCTCTCCTCTGTCCGCCTGCTCCCACACCTTCATCGGAGTTAACGGCTGATGATTTTGCATCGTTCTTCGTAAAGAAAACTACTGCCATCAACAGCCAATTTTCTACGCCACCATCACCCGCCTTTTCTCCTATGTCTGAAGATGATGTTTCCAAGGTCATTGGTTCCAACCACCCTACCAGCTGCCCACTGGATCCCATCCCCACCCATCTCCTTCATGCCATCTCTCCAGCAGTTGTGCCTGGTCTGACCCGCATCATCAACTCTTTGCTCACCACTGGGACATTTCCCACTGCTTTCAAAGAGGCCTGCATCACACCGCTACTGAAGAAACTCACTCTCAACCTTACACTGCTAGAACACTACAGGCCGGTGCAGTGTGTGAAAATGCATATCTTCCGTCAAAATGTAGATGACTGATTTTAACCTCTTATTATTTTCTGCCTTCTTAAAAAATTATTTTTTTACTTACCTCACTATTCTTAGCTTTGTATACTGTGCTAGGCTTTAATGGACTGGATTTAATTAACCTATGCATTTTGTTGCCTATATTGTTATAATTGCTCCCAATGTTTCCTCGTCTGTAAGTCGCTTTGGATAAAAACGTCTGCTAAATGACTAAATGTAAATTTTATGAAATGTGTAATATCATATGTAATGTGTAATGTGTAGTGTGTGGCCTTGAAATTTTAGCATGTCTACGTAATCATGAATAAATGCTTCTTGAGACACACAGTGTTGCTTCTTTGCATGCATCAAATGAATTGTTTCTGGCTATATGCATCCATGCATTAGTTTGAGAGGGGTGGAAATGGGACACTTGGGTGAAACAAAACTGCCCCAAAAGTACCCCCCCACTTTAAATACAGTTTTTTCTAAGTCAATTTGGTACATTTCTCTGATCCGATTTGAAATTCTCAAAACTTCTTGTTCAATCCTTACATCCTTGTGTCACGTGTGCACATCAAACAAGCATTTTCTCATTTCTTTGAACAAGTTGCAAATGCTTTGGTACATCCATGCAAATGATTATGACAAAATTCTGTGCAGATTCCTACATTATCAATTGCTTATGTCATGTTGATCAAAATGCATTATAATGGGTTTCTGTAGAATAGTATAATCCCCACGACATTTAAGCACTAGTTTTACAATATACAGTAAGTATACTTTAAGTAAACGGTGGCATTTTATTTTACTCAATTTAGTGTTTTGCATTGCTATATTCTTTCCACATAGGACTGCAAGACAACTTCACTGTGTTGCAGACGGCCCCTTTTCACACCTAAACAGACTTTTGACACTCTCTACAGGGAACTCATCCCTGAACAAGAGAGGGGGCAGATTGGAGATGACCTGCCAAAGTGCGTGTTAGTTTGGGACAATGTCAGTTTCCATCGCTCCAACATCATCAGGCAATGGTTTGCGGCCCACAACAGGAAGCTGGTGGAGTTCCTCTCACCCTACTCAACCCCGTTGAGGAATTTTTCTCAGCATGAAGATTAAAAGTACATGATGGCCAGCCGCATACACAGATGACCCTTCTGGCTGCCTTGGATGTAACGTGTGATGACATCACAGCTGATGCCTGCAGAGGCTGGATTAGACACTCTGAAAGATGATTTTCACGCTGTATCGCAAGAGAAGATATTTGTTGTGATGTGGATGAGAATCCATTGCCCAAAAGACAGGAACGTCAGGAGGTGTAGGAAGACTGCACTGTAATTCCACTGCACTGCATGTACAGTTTTCCCTAAGGAGATTGTCTTATGTTCAGATTTCTACATTTGTTTGTGCTATGCAGTGCTGTCTTTTCCTGTCTGCATCACAATGACACTGTCTGTCAATAAATTATTGTACAAACAGTAAAAGCGTTAACGTGAATCATGTGCCGTCTCTTGCAATCAAACAATCAAAACCAGAAATGCACTTACTGTTTTGCAAATGACAAGGATGATTCGAGAAATGCTCCACTCATCACTCTCAGGTCACTCCGCTGCACACGTCTGATCACTTCTTTGTCACCCCCGACCTCACCGCTCCAGACAACGCAGATGTCTTACCGCTGGTCACTTTCCGGCGCTACCTACGGTCCCTCCCTCCTGCTTTTCGTCTGCTGTCTTGTCTGCACTCCCCCCCTCTGAGGAGCTCTCTCTTTTGAATACCAACAGTGCCACAGAAACTCTGTGTTCCACGCTTACATCCTGCTTGGACAACATATGCCCTCTTACATCTGGACCAGCCCGTGCATCCCTGTCTGCGCCCTTTTTATCGGATGTACCACGTGAGCATCGCACCAGCCTCCGGTCAGCTGAGAGAAAATGGCACAAGTCAAAAGACCATACTGACCTCTCTCTCTCTACTTTCTCCGTTGACGTCACCTCTGCAAAAACTGATAATAACCACTCGAAGATCAGCAACTCTCCTGACTCTCGCACACTCTTAAAAACATTCTCTGCTCTCCTCTGTCCGCCTGCTCCCACACCTTCATCGGAGTTAACGGCTGATGATTTTGCATCGTTCTTCGTAAAGAAAACTACCGCCATCAACAGCCAATTTTCTACGCCACCATCACCCGCCTTTTCTCCTATGTCTGAAGATGATGTTTCCAAGGTCATTGGTTCCAACCACCCTACCACCTGCCCACTGGATCCCATCCCCACCCATCTCCTCCATGCCATCTCTCCAGCAGTTGTGCCTGGTCTGACCCGTATCATCAACTCTTTGCTCACCACTGGGACATTTCCCACTGCTTTCAAAGAGGCCTGCATCACACCGCTACTGAAGAAACTCACTCTCAACCTTACACTGCTAGAACACTACAGGCCGGTGTAGTGTGTGAAAATGCATATCTTCCGTCAAAATGTAGATGACTGATTTTAACCTCTTATTATTTTCTGTCTTCTTAAAAAATTATGTTTTTACTTACCTCACTATTCTTAGCTTTGTATACTGTGCTAGGCTTTAATGGACTGGATTTAATTAACTTATGCATTTTGTTGCCTATATTGTTATAATTGCTTCCAATGTTTCCTCGTCTGTAAGTCGCTTTGGATAAAAACGTCTGCTAAATGACTAAATGTAAATTTTATGAAATGTGTAATGTCATGTGTAATGTGTAGTGTGTGGCCTTGAAATTTTAGCATGTCTACGTAATCATGAATAAATGCTTCTTGAGACACACAGTGTTGCTTCTTTGCATGCATCAAATGAATTGTTTCTGGCTATATGCATCCATGCATTAGTTTGAGAGGGGTGGAAATGGGACACTTGGGTGAAACAAAACTGTCCCAAAAGTACCCCCCCCACTTTAAATACAGTTTTTTCTAAGTCAATTTGGTACATTTCTCTGATCCGATTTGAAATTCTCAAAACTTCTTGTTCAATCCTTACATCCTTGTGTCACGTGTGCACATCAAACAAGCATTTTCTCATTTCTTTGAACAAGTTGCAAATGCTTTGGTACATCCATGCAAATGATTATGACAAAATTCTGTGCAGATTCCTACATTATCAATTGCTTATGTCATGTTGTTCAAAATGCATTATAATGGGTCTCTGTAGAATAGTATAATCCCCACGACATTTAAGCACTAGTTTTACAATATACAGTAAGTATACTTTAAGTAAACGGTGGCATTTTATTTTACTCAATTTAGTGTTTTGCATTGCTATATTCTTTCCACATAGGACTGCAAGACAACTTCACTGTGTTGCAGACGGCCCCTTTTCACACCTAAACAGACTTTTGACACTCTCTACAGGGAACTCATCCCTGAACAAGAGAGGGGGCAGATTGGAGATGAGCTGCCAAAGTGCGTGTTAGTTTGGGACAATGTCAGTTTCCATCGCTCCAACATCATCAGGCAATGGTTTGCGGCCCACAACAGGAAGCTGGTGGAGTTCCTCTCACCCTAATCAACCCCGTTGAGGAATTTTTCTCAGCATGAAGATTAAAAGTATATGATGGCCAGCCGCATACACAGATGACCCTTCTGGCTGCCATGGATGTAACGTGTGATGACATCACAGCTGATGCCTGCAGAGGCTGGATTAGACACTCTGAAAGATGATTTTCACGCTGTATCGCAAGAGAAGATATTTGTTGTGATGTGGATGAGAATCCGTTGCCCAAAAGACAGGAACGTCAGGAGGTGTAGGAAGACTGCACTGTAATTCCACTGCACTGCATGTACAGTTTTCCCTAAGGAGATTGTCTTATGTTCAGATTTCTACATTTGTTTGTGCTATGCAGTGCTGTCTTTTCCTGTCTGCATCACAATGACACTGTCTGTCAATAAATTATTGTACAAACAGTAAAAGCGTTAACGTGAATCATGTGCCGTCTCTTGCAATCAAACAATCAAAACCAGAAATGCACTTACTGTTTTGCAAATGACAAGGATGATTCGAGAAATGCTCCACTCATCACTCTCAGGTCACTCCGCTGCACACGTCTGATCACTTCTTTGTCACCCCCGACCTCACCGCTCCAGACAACGCAGATGTCTTACCGCTGGTCACTTTCCGGCGCTACCTACGGTCCCTCCCTCCTGCTTTTCGTCTGCTGTCTTGTCTGCACTCCCCCCCTCTGAGGAGCTCTCTTATGAATACCAACAGTGCCACAGAAACTCTGTGTTCCACGCTTACATCCTGCTTGGACAACATATGCCCTCTTACATCTGGACCAGCCCGTGCATCCCTGTCTGCCCCCTTTTTATCGGATGTACCACGTGAGCATCGCACCAGCCTCCGGTCAGCTGAGAGAAAATGGCACAAGTCAAAAGACCATACTGACCTCTCTCTCTCTACTTTCTCCGTTGACGTCACCTCTGCAAAAACTGATTATAACCACTCGAAGATCAGCAACTCTCCTGACTCTCGCACACTCTTAAAAACCTTCTCTGCTCTCCTCTGTCCGCCTGCTCCCACACCTTCATCGGAGTTAACGGCTGATGATTTTGCATCGTTCTTCGTAAAGAAAACTACCGCCATCAACAGCTAATTTTCTACGCCACCATCACCCGCCTTTTCTCCTATGTCTGAAGATGATGTTTCCAAGGTCATTGGTTCCAACCACCCTACCACCTGCCCACTGGATCCCATCCCCACCCATCTCCTCCATGCCATCTCTCCAGCAGTTGTGCCTGGTCTGACCCGCATCATCAACTCTTTGCTCACCACTGGGACATTTCCCACTGCTTTCAAAGAGGCCTGCATCACACCGCTACTGAAGAAACTCACTCTCAACCTTACACTGCTAGAACACTACAGGCCGGTGTAGTGTGTGAAAATGCATATCTTCCGTCAAAATGTAGATGACTGATTTTAACCTCTTATTATTTTCTGCCTTCTTAAAAAATTATTTTTTTACTTACCTCACTATTCTTAGCTTTGTATACTGTGCTAGGCTTTAATGGACTGGATTTAATTAAACTATGCATTTTGTTGCCTATATTGTTATAATTGCTTCCAATGTTTCCTCGTCTGTAAGTCGCTTTGGATAAAAACGTCTGCTAAATGACTAAATGTAAATTTTATGAAATGTGTAATGTCATATGTAATGTGTAATGTGTAGTGTGTGGCCTTGAAATTTTAGCATGTCTACGTAATCATGAATAAATGCTTCTTGAGACACACAGTGTTGCTTCTTTGCATGCATCAAATTAATTGTTTCTGGCTATATGCATCCATGCATTAGTTTGAGAGGGGTGGAAATGGGACACTTGGGTGAAACAAAACTGCCCCAAAAGTACCCCCCCACTTTAAATACAGTTTTTTCTAAGTCAATTTGGTACATTTCTCTGATCCGATTTGAAATTCTCAAAACTTCTTGTTCAATCCTTACATCCTTGTGTCACGTGTGCACATCAAACAAGCATTTTCTCATTTCTTTGAACAAGTTGCAAATGCTTTGGTACATCCATGCAAATGATTATGACAAAATTCTGTGCAGATTCCTACATTATCAATTGCTTATGTCATGTTGATCAAAATGCATTATAATGGGTCTCTGTAGAATAGTATAATCCCCACGACATTTAAGCACTAGTTTTACAATATACAGTAAGTATACTTTAAGTAAACAGTGGCATTTTATTTTACTCAATTTAGTGTTTTGCATTGCTATATTCTTTCCACATAGGACTGCAAGACAACTTCACTGTGTTGCAGACGGCCCCTTTTCACACCTAAACAGTCTTTTGACACTCTCCACAGGGATCTCATCCCTGAACAAGAGAGGGGGCAGATTGGAGATGACCTGCCAAAGTACGTGTTAGTTTGGGACAATGTCAGTTTCCATCGCTCCAACATCATCAGGCAACGGTTTGCGGCCCACAACAGGATGCTGGTGGAGTTCCTCTCACCCTACTCAACCACGTTGAGGAATTTTTCTCAGCATGAAGATTAAAAGTATATGATGGCCAGCCGCATACACAGATGACCCTTCTGGCTGCCATGGATGTAACGTGTGATGACATCACAGCTGATGCCTGCAGAGGCTGGATTAGACACTCTGAAAGATGATTTTCACGCTGTATCGCAAGAGAAGATATTTGTTGTGATGTGGATGAGAATCCGTTGCCCAAAAGACAGGAACGTCAGGAGGTGTAGGAAGACTGCACTGTAATTCCACTGCACTGCATGTACAGTTTTCCCTAAGGAGATTGTCTTATGTTCAGATTTCTACATTTGTTTGTGCTATGCAGTGCTGTCTTTTCCTGTCTGCATCACAATGACACTGTCTGTCAATAAATTATTGTACAAACAGTAAAAGCGTTAACGTGAATCATGTGCCGTCTCTTGCAATCAAACAATCAAAACCAGAAATGCACTTGCTGTTTTGCAAATGACAAGGATGATTCGAGAAATGCTCCACTCATCACTCTCAGGTCACTCCGCTGCACACGTCTGATCACTTCTTTGTCACCCCCGACCTCACCGCTCCAGACAACGCAGATGTCTTACCGCTGGTCACTTTCCGGCGCTACCTACGGTTCCTCCCTCCTGCTTTTCCTCTGCTGTCTTGTCTGCACTCCCCCCCTCTGAGGAGCTCTCTCTTTTGAATACAAACAGTGCAACAGACACTCTGTGTTCCACGCTTACATCCTGCTTGGACAACATATGCCCTCTTACATCTGGACCAGCCCGTGCATCCCTGTCTGCCCCCTGGTTATCGGATGTACCACGTGAGCATCGCACCAGCCTCCGGTCAGCTGAGAGAAAATGGCACAAGTCAAAAGACCATACTGACCTCTGTCTCTCTACTTTCTCCGTTGACGTCACCTCTGCAAAAACTGATTATAACCACTCGAAGATCAGCAACTCTCCTGACTCTCGCACACTCTTAAAAACCTTCTCTGCTCTCCTCTGTCCGCCTGCTCCCACACCTTCATTGGAGTTAACGGCTGATGATTTTGCATCGTTCTTCGTAAAGAAAACTACTGCCATCAACAGCCAATTTTCTACGCCACCATCACCCGCCTTTTCTCCTATGTCTGAAGATGATGTTTCCAAGGTCATTGGTTCCAACCACCCTACCACCTGCCCACTGGATTCCATCCCCACCCGTCTCCTCCATGCCATCTCTCCAGCAGTTGTGCCTGGTCTGACCCGCATCATCAACTCTTTGCTCACCACTGGGACATTTCCCACTGCTTTCAAAGAGGCCTGCATCACACCGCTACTGAAGAAACTCACTCTCAACCTTACACTGCTAGAACACTACAGGCCGGTGTAGTGTGTGAAAATGCATATCTTCCGTCAAAATGTAGATGACTGATTTTAACCTCTTATTATTTTCTGTCTTCTTAAAAAATTATGTTTTTACTTACCTCACTATTCTTAGCTTTGTATACTGTGCTAGGCTTTAATGGACTGGATTTAATTAACTTATGCATTTTGTTGCCTATATTGTTATAATTGCTTCCAATGTTTCCTCGTCTGTAAGTCGCTTTGGATAAAAACGTCTGCTAAATGACTAAATGTAAATTTTATGAAATGTGTAATGTCATGTGTAATGTGTAGTGTGTGGCCTTGAAATTTTAGCATGTCTACGTAATCATGAATAAATGCTTCTTGAGACACACAGTGTTGCTTCTTTGCATGCATCAAATGAATTGTTTCTGGCTATATGCATCCATGCATTAGTTTGAGAGGGGTGGAAATGGGACACTTGGGTGAAACAAAACTGCCCCAAAAGTACCCCCCCCACACTTTAAATACAGTTTTTTCTAAGTCAATTTGGTAAATTTCTCTGATCCGATTTGAAATTCTCAAAACTTCTTGTTCAATCCTTACATCCTTGTGTCACGTGTGCACATCAAACAAGCATTTTATCATTTCTTTGAACAAGTTGAAAATGCTTTGGTACATCCATGCAAATGATTATGACAAAATTCTGTGCAGATTCCTACATTATCAATTGCTTATGTCATTTTGATCAAAATGCATTATAATGGGTCTCTGTAGAATAGTATAATCCCCACGACATTTAAGCACTAGTTTTACAATATACAGTAAGTATACTTTAAGTAAACGGTGGCATTTTATTTTACTCAATTTAGTGTTTTGCATTGCTATATTCTTTCCACATAGGACTGCAAGACAACTTCAATGTGTTGCAGACGGCCCCTTTTCACACCTAAACAGTCTTTTGACACTCTCTACAGGGATCTCATCCCTGAACAAGAGAGGGGGCAGATTGGAGATGACCTGCCAAAGTACGTGTTAGTTTGGGACAATGTCAGTTGCCATGGCTCCAACATCATCAGGCAATGGTTTGCGGCCCACAACAGGATGCTGGTGGAGTTCCTCTCACCCTACTCAACCACGTTGAGGAATTTTTCTCAGCATGAAGATTAAAAGTATATGATCGCCAGCCGCATACACAGATGACCCTTCTGGCTGCCATGGATGTAACGTGTGATGACATCACAGCTGATGCCTGCAGAGGCTGGATTAGACACTCTGAAAGATGATTTTCACGCTGTATCGCAAGAGAAGATATTTGTTGTGATGTGGATGAGAATCCGTTGCCCAAAAGACAGGAGGTGTAGGAAGACTGCACTGTAATTCCACTGCACTGCATGTACAGTTTTCCCTAAGGAGATTGTCTTATGTTCAGATTTCTACATTTGTTTGTGCTATGCAGTGCTGTCTTTTCCTGTCTGCATCACAATGACACTGTCTGTCAATAAATTATTGTACAAACAGTAAAAGCGTTAACGTGAATCATGTGCCGTCTCTTGCAATCAAACAATCAAAACCAGAAATGCACTTACTGTTTTGCAAATGACAAGGATGATTCGAGAAATGCTCCACTCATCACTCTCAGGTCACTCCGCTGCACACCTCTGATCACTTCTTTGTCACCCCCGACCTCACCGCTCCAGACAACGCAGATGTCTTACCGCTGGTCACTTTCCGGCGCTACCTACAGTCCCTCCCTCCTGCTTTTCGTCTGCTGTCTTGTCTGCACTCCCCCCCTCTGAGGAGCTCTCTCTTTTGAATACCAACAGTGCCACAGAAACTCTGTGTTCCACGCTTACATCCTGCTTGGACAACATATGCCCTCTTACATCTGGACCAGCCCGTGCATCCCTGTCTGCCCCCTTTTTATCGGATGTACCACGTGAGCATTGCACCAGCCTCCGGTCAGCTGAGAGAAAATGGCACAAGTCAAAAGACTATACTGACCTCTCTCTCTCTACTTTCTCCGTTGACGTCACCTCTGCAAAAACTGATTATAACCACTCGAAGATCAGCAACTCTCCTGACTCTCGCACACCCTTAAAAACCTTCTCTGCTCTCCTCTGTCCGCCTGCTCCCACACCTTCATCGGAGTTAACGGCTGATGATTTTGCATCGTTCTTCGTAAAGAAAACTACCGCCATCAACAGCCAATTTTCTACGCCACCATCACCCGCCTTTTCTCCTATGTCTGAAGATTATGTTTCCAAGGTCATTGGTTCCAACCACCCTACCACCTGCCCACTGGATCCCATCCCCACCCATCTCCTCCATGCCATCTCTCCAGCAGTTGTGCCTGGTCTGACCCGCATCATCAACTCTTTGCTCACCACTGGGACATTTCCCACTGCTTTCAAAGAGGCCTGCATCACACCGCTACTGAAGAAACTCACTCTCAACCTTACACTGCTAGAACACTACAGGCCGGTGTAGTGTGTGAAAATGCATATCTTCCGTCAAAATGTAGATGACTGATTTTAACCTCTTATTATTTTCTGTCTTCTTAAAAAATTATTTTTTTACTTACCTCACTATTCTTAGCTTTGTATACTGTGCTAGGCTTTAATGGACTGGATTTAATTAACCTATGCATTTTGTTGCCTATATTGTTATAATTGCTTCCAATGTTTCCTCGTTTGTGAGTCGCTTTGGATAAAAACGTCTGCTAAATGACTAAATGTAAATTTTATGAAATGTGTAATATCATATGTAATGTGTAATGTGTAGTGTGTGGCCTTGAAATTTTAGCATGTCTACGTAATCATGAATAAATGCTTCTTGAGACACACAGTGTTGCTTCTTTGCATGCATCAAATGAATTGTTTCTGGCTAAATGCATCCATGCATTAGTTTGAGAGGGGTGGAAATGGGACACTTGGGTGAAACAAAACTGCCCCAAAAGTACCCCCCCCCACTTTAAATACAGTTTTTTCTAAGTCAATTTGGTACATTTCTCTGATCCGATTTGAAATTCTCAAAACTTCTTGTTCAATCCTTACATCCTTGTGTCACGTGTGCACATCAAACAAGCATTTTCTAATTTCTTTGAACAAGTTGCAAATGCTTTGGTACATCCATGCAAATGATTATGACAAAATTCTGTGCAGATTCCTACATTATCAATTGCTTATGTCATGTTGATCAAAATGCATTATAATGGGTCTCTGTAGAATAGTATAATCCCCACGACATTTAAGCACTAGTTTTACAATATACAGTAAGTATACTTTAAGTAAACTGTGGCATTTTATTTTACTCAATTTAGTGTTTTGCATTGCTATATTCTTTCCACATAGGACTGCAAGACAACTTCACTGTGTTGCAGACGGCCCCTTTTCACACCTAAACAGTCTTTTGACACTCTCTACAGGGATCTCATCCCTGAACAAGAGAGGGGGCAGATTGGAGATGACCTGCCAAAGTACGTGTTAGTTTGGGACAATGTCAGTTTCCATCGCTCCAACATCATCAGGCAATGGTTTGCGGCCCACAACAGGATGCTGGTGGAGTTCCTCTCACCCTACTCAACCCCGTTGAGGAATTTTTCTCAGCATGAAGATTAAAAGTATATGATGGCCAGCCGCATACACAGATGACCCTTCTGTCTGCCATGGATGTAACGTGTGATGACATCACAGCTGATGCCTGCAGAGGCTGGATTAGACACTCTGAAAGATGATTTTCACGCTGTATCGCAAGAGAAGATATTTGTTGTGATGTGGATGAGAATCCGTTGCCCAAAAGACAGGAACGTCAGGAGGTGTAGGAAGACTGCACTGTAATTCCACTGCACTGCATGTACAGTTTTCCCTAAGGAGATTGTCTTATGTTCAGATTTCTACATTTGTTTGTGCTATGCAGTGCTGTCTTTTCCTGTCTGCATCACAATGACACTGTCTGTCAATAAATTATTGTACAAACAGTAAAAGCGTTAACGTGAATCATGTGCCGTCTCTTGCAATCAAACAATCAAAACCAGAAATGCACTTACTGTTTTGCAAATGACAAGGATGATTCGAGAAATGCTCCACTCATCACTCTCAGGTCACTCCGCTGCACACGTCTGATCACTTCTTTGTCACCCCCGACCTCACCGCTCCAGACAACGCAGATGTCTTACCGCTGGTCACTTTCCGGCGCTACCTACGGTCCCTCCCTCCTGCTTTTCCTCTGCTGTCTTGTCTGCACTCCCCCCCTCTGAGGAGCTCTATCTTTTGAATACCAACAGTGCCACAGACACTCTGTGTTCCACGCTTACATCCTGCTTGGACAACATATGCCCTCTTACATCTGGACCAGCCCGTTCATCCCTGTCTGACCCCTCGTTATCGGATGTACCACGTGAGCATCGCACCAGCCTCCGGTCAGCTGAGAGAAAATGGCACAAGTCAAAAGACCATACTGACCTCTCTCTCTCTACTTTCTCCGTTGAAGTCACCTCTGCAAAAACTGATTATAACCACTCGAAGATCAGCAACTCTCCTGACTCTCGCACACTCTTAAAAACCTTCTCTGCTCTCCTCTGTCCGCCTGCTCCCACACCTTCATCGGAGTTAACGGCTGATGATTTTGCATCGTTCTTCGTAAAGAAAACTACCGCCATCAACAGCCAATTTTCTACGCCACCATCACCCGCCTTTTCTCCTATGTCTGAAGATGATGTTTCCAAGGTCATTGGTTCCAACCACCCTACCATCTGCCCACTGGATCCCATCCCCACCCATCTCCTCCATGCCATCTCTCCAGCAGTTGTGCCTGGTCTGACCCGCATTATCAACTCTTTGCTCACCACTGGGACATTTCCCACTGCTTTCAAAGAGGCCTGCATCACACCGCTACTGAAGAAACTCACTCTCAACCTTACACTGCTAGAACACTACAGGCCGGTGTAGTGTGTGAAAATGCATATCTTCCGTCAAAATGTAGATGACTGATTTTAACCTCTTTTTATTTTCTGTCTTCTTAAAAAAATATTTTTTTACTTACCTCACTATTCTTAGCTTTGTATACTGTGCTAGGCTTTAATGGACTGGATTTAATTAACTTATGCCTTTTGTTGCCTATATTGTTATAATTGCTTCCAATGTTTCCTCGTCTGTAAGTCGCTTTGGATAAAAACGTCTGCTAAATGACTAAATGTAAATTTTATGAAATGTGTAATGTCATGTGTAATGTGTAATGTGTAGTGTGTGGCCTTGAAATTTTAGCATGTCTACGTAATCATGAATAAATGCTTCTTGAGACACACAGTGTTGCTTCTTTGCATGCATCAAATGAATTGTTTCTGGCTATATGCATCCAGTTTGAGACATTAGTTTGAGAGGGGTGGAAATGGGACACTTGGGTGAAACAAAACTGCCCCAAAAGTACCCCCCCCCACTTTAAATACAGTTTTTTCTAAGTCAATTTGGTACATTTCTCTGATCCGATTTGAAATTCTCAAAACTTCTTGTTCAATCCTTACATCCTTGTGTCACGTGTGCACATCAAACAAGCATTTTATCATTTCTTTGAACAAGTTGCAAATGCTTTGGTACATCCATGCAAATGATTATGACAAAATTCTGTGCAGATTCCTACATTATCAATTGCTTATGTCATGTTGATCAAAATGCATTATAATGGGTCTCTGTAGAATAGTATAATCCCCACGACATTTAAGCACTAGTTTTACAATATACAGTAAGTATACTTTAAGTAAACGGTGGCATTTTATTTTACTCAATTTAGTGTTTTGCATTGCTATATTCTTTCCACATAGGACTGCAAGACAACTTCACTGTGTTGCAGACGGCCCCTTTTCACACCTAAACAGTCTTTTGACACTCTCTACAGGGATCTCATCCCTGAACAAGAGTGGGGGCAGATTGGAGATGACCTGCCAAAGTACGTGTTAGTTTGGGACAATGTCAGTTTCCATCGCTCCAACATCATCAGGCAATGGTTTGCGGCCCACAACAGGATGCTGGTGGAGTTCCTCTCACCCTACTCAACCACGTTGAGGAATTTTTCTCAGCATGAAGATTAAAAGTATATGATCGCCAGCCGCATACACAGATGACCCTTCTGGCTGCCATGGATGTAACGTGTGATGACATCACAGCTGATGCCTGCAGAGGCTGGATTAGACACTCTGAAAGATGATTTTCACGCTGTATCGCAAGAGACGATATTTGTTGTGATGTGGATGAGAATCCGTTGCCCAAAAGACAGGAATGTCAGGAGGTGTAGGAAGACTGCACTGTAATTCCACTGCACTGCATGTACAGTTTTCCCTAAAGAGATTGTCTTATGTTCAGATTTCTACATTTGTTTGTGCTATGCAGTGCTGTCTTTTCCTGTCTGCATCACAATGACACTGTCTGTCAATAAATTATTGTACAAACAGTAAAAGCGTTAACGTGAATCATGTGCCGTCTCTTGCAATCAAACAATCAAAACCAGAAATGCACTTACTGTTTTGCAAATGACAAGGATGATTCGAGAAATGCTCCACTCATCACTCTCAGGTCACTCCGCTGCACACGTCTGATCACTTCTTTGTCACCCCCGACCTCACCGCTCCAGACAACGCAGATGTCTTACCGCTGGTCACTTTCCGGCGATACCTACGGTCCCTCCCTCCTGCTTTTCCTCTGCTGTCTTGTCTGCACTCCCCCCCTCTGAGGAGCTCTCTCTTTTGAATACCAACAGTGCCACAGACACTCTGTGTTCCACGCTTACATCCTGCTTGGACAACATATGCCCTCTTACATCTGGACCAGCCCGTGCATCCCTGTCTGCCCCCTGGTTATCGGATGTACCACGTGAGCATCGCACCAGCCTCCGGTCAGCTGAGAGAAAATGGCACAAGTCAAAAGACCATACTGACCTCTCTCTCTCTACTTTCTCCGTTGACGTCACCTCTGCAAAAACTGATTATAACCACTCGAAGATCAGCAACTCTCCTGACTCTCACAAACTCTTAAAAACCTTCTCTGCTCTCCTCTGTCCGCCTGCTCCCACACCTTCATCGGAGTTAACGGCTGATGATTTTGCATCGTTCTTCGTAAAGAAAACTACCGCCATCAACAGCCAATTTTCTACGCCACCATCACCCGCCTTTTCTCCTATGTCTGAAGATGATGTTTCCAAGGTCATTGGTTCCAACCACCCTACCACCTGCCCAATGGATCCCATCCCCACCCATCTCCTCCATGCCATCTCTCCAGCAGTTGTGCCTGGTCTGACCCGCATCATCAACTCTTTGCTCACCACTGGGACATTTCCCACTGCTTTCAAAGAGGCCTGCATCACACCGCTACTGAAGAAACTCACTCTCAACCTTACACTGCTAGAACACTACAGGCCGGTGTAGTGTGTGAAAATGCATATCTTCCGTCAAAATGTAGATGACTGATTTTAACCTCTTCTTATTTTCTGTCTTCTTAAAAAAATTTTTTTTACTTACCTCACTATTCTTAGCTTTGTATACTGTGCTAGGCTTTAATGGACTGGATTTAATTAACTTATGCATTTTGTTGCCTTTATTGTTATAATTGCTTCCAATGTTTCCTCGTCTGTAAGTCGCTTTGGATAAAAACGTCTGCTAAATGACTAAATGTAAATTTTATGAAATGTGTTATGTCATGTGTAATGTGTAGTGTGTGGCCTTGAAATTTTAGCATGTCTACGTAATCATGAATAAATGCTTCTTGAGACACACAGTGTTGCTTCTTTGCATGCATCAAATGAATTGTTTCTGGCTATATGCATCCATGCATTAGTTTGAGAGGGGTGGAAATGGGACACTTGGGTGAAACAAAACTGCCCCAAAAGTACCCCCCCCACTTTAAATACAGTTTTTTCTAAGTCAATTTGGTACATTTCTCTGATCCGATTTGAAATTATCAAAACTTCTTGTTCAATCCTTACATCCTTGTGTCACTTGTGCACATCAAACAAGCATTTTCTCATTTCTTTGAACAAGTTGCAAATGCTTTGGTACATCCATGCAAATGATTATGACAAAATTCTGTGCAGATTCCTACATTATCAATTGCTTATGTCATGTTGATCAAAATGCATTATAATGGGTCTCTGTAGAATAGTATTATCCCCACGACATTTAAGCACTAGTTTTACAATATACAGTAAGTATACTTTAAGTAAACGGTGGCATTTTATTTTACTCAATTTAGTGTTTTGCATTGCTATATTCTTTCCACATAGGACTGCAAGACAACTTCACTGTTTTTGCAGACGGCCCCTTTTCACACCTAAACAGTCTTTTGACACTCTCTACAGGGATCTCATCCCTGAACAAGAGAGGGGGCAGATTGGAGATGACCTGCCAAAGTAAGTGTTAGTTTGGGACAATGTCAGTTTCCATCGCTCCAACATCATCAGGCAATGGTTTGCGGCCCACAACAGGATGCTGGTGGAGTTCCTCTCACCCTACTTAACCACGTTGAGGAATTTTTCTCAGCATGAAGATTAAAAGTATATGATGGCCAGCCGCATACACAGATGACCCTTCTGGCTGCCATGGATGTAACGTGTGATGACATCACAGCTGATGCCTGCAGAGGCTGGATTAGACACTCTGAAAGATGATTTTCATGCTGTATCGCAAGAGAAGATATTTGTTGTGATGTGGATGAGAATCCGTTGCCCAAAAGACAGGAACGTCAGGAGGTGTAGGAAGACTGCACTGTAATTCCACTGCACTGCATGTACAGTTTTCCCTAAGGAGATTGTCTTATGTTTAGATTTCTACATTTGTTTGTGCTATGCAGTGCTGTCTTTTCCTGTCTGCATCACAATGACACTGTCTGTCAATAAATTATTTTACAAACAGTAAAAGCGTTAACGTGAATCATGTGCCGTCTCTTGCAATCAAACAATCAAAACCAGAAATGCACTTACTGTTTTGCAAATGACAAGGATGATTCGAGAAATGCTCCACTCATCACTCTCAGGTCACTCCGCTGCACACGTCTGATCACTTCTTTGTCCCCCCCGACCTCACCGCTCCAGACAACGCAGATGTCTTACCGCTGGTCACTTTCCGGCGCTACCTAAGGTCCCTCCCTCCTGCTTTTCCTCTGCTGTCTTGTCTGCACTCCCCCCCTCTGAGGAGCTCTCTCTTTTGACAACCAACAGTGCCACAGACACTCTGTGTTCCACGCTTACATCCTGCTTGGACAACATATGCCCTCTTACATCTGGACCAGCCCGTGCATCCCTGTCTGCCCCCTGGTTATCGGATGTACCACGTGAGCATCGCACCAGCCTCCGGTCAGCTGAGAGAAAATGGCACAAGTCAAAAGACCATACTGACCTCTCTCTCTCTACTTTCTCCGTTGACGTCACCTCTGCAAAAACTGATTATAACCACTCGAAGATCAGCAACTCTCCTGACTCTCGCACACTCTTAAAAACCTTCTCTGCTCTCCTCTGTCCGCCTGCTCCCACACCTTCATCGGAGTTAACGGCTGATGATTTTGCATCGTTCTTCGTAAAGAAAACTACCGCCATCAACAGCCAATTTTCTACTCCACCATCACCCGCCTTTTCTCCTATGTCTGAAGATGATGTTTCCAAGGTCATTGGTTCCAACCACCCTACCACCTGCCCACTGGATCCCATCCCCACCCATCTCCTCCATGCCATCTCTCCAGCAGTTGTGCCTGGTCTGACCCGCATCATCAACTCTTTGCTCACCACTGGGACATTTCCCACTGCGATCAAAGAGGCCTGCATCACACCGCTACTGAAGAAACCCACTCTCAACCTTACACTGCTAGAACACTACAGGCAGGTGTAGTGTGTGAAAATGCATATCTTCTGTCAAAATGTAGATGACTGATTTTAACCTCTAATTCTTTTCTATCTTCTTAAAAAAATAGTTTTTTTACTTACATCACTATTCTTAGCTTTGTATACTGTGCAAGGCTTTAATGGACTGGATTTAATTAACTTATGCATTTTGTTGCCTATATTGTTATAATTGCTTCCAATGTTTCCTCGTCTGTAAGTCGCTTTGGATAAAAACGTCTGCTAAATGACTAAATATAAATTTTGTGTAATGTGTAGTGTGTGGCCTTGAAATTTTAGCATGTCTACGTAATCATGAATAAATGCTTCTTGAGACACACAGTGTTGCTTCTTTGCACGCATCAAACAAATTGTTTCTGGCTATATGCATCCATGCATCAGTTTGAGAGGGGTGGAAATGGGACACTTGGGTGAAACAGAACTGCCCCAAAAGTACCCCCACCCACTTTAAATACAGTTTTTTCTATGTCAATTTGGTACATTTCTCAGATCCGATTTGAAATTATCAAAACTTCTTGTTCAATACTTACATCCTTGTGTCACTTGTGCACATCAAACAAGCATTTTCTCATTTCTTTGAACAAGTTGCAAATGCTTTGGTACATCCATGCAAGTGAATATGACACAATTCTGTGCAGATTCCTACATTATCAATTGCTTATGTCATGTTGATCAAAATGCATTATAATGGGTCTCTGTTGAATAGTATAATCCCCCATGACATTTAAGCACTAGTTTTACAATATACAGAAACTATACTTTAAGTAAACAGTGGCATTTTATTTTTCTCAATTTAGTGTTTTGCATTACTAAATTCTTTCCACATAGGATTGCAAGACAACTTCAATGTGTTGCAGACGGCCCCTTTTCACACCTAAACAGTCTTTTGGCAATCTCTACAGGGATCTCATCAGGATTCCCTCCCTCCTGCTTTTCCTCTGCTGTCTTGTCTGCACTCCCCCCCTCCGAGGAGCTCTCTCTTTTGAATACCAACAGTGCCACAGACACTCTGTGTTCCACGCTTACATCCTGCTTGGACAACCTATGCCCTCCTACATCTGGACCAGCCCGTGCATCCCTGTCTGCCCCCTGGTTATCGGATGTACCACGTGAGCATCGCACCAGCCTCCAGTTAGCTGAGAGAAAATGGCCCAAGTCAAAAGACCATACTGACCTCTCTCCTGACTCTCACACACTCTTAAAAACCTTCTCTGCTCTCCTCTGTCCGCCTGCTCCCACACCTTCATCGGAGTTAACGGCTGATGATTTTGCATCGTTCTTCGTAAAGAAAACTACCGCCATCAACAGCCAGATTTCTACACCACCATCACCCGCCTTTTCTCCTCCGTCTGAAAATGATGTTTCCAAGGTCATTGGTTCCAACCACCCTACCACCTACCCACTGGATTCCATCCCCACCCATCTCCTCCATGCCATCTCTCCAGCAGTTGTGCCTGGTCTGACCCACATCATCAACTCTTTTCTCACCACTGGGACATTTCCCACTGCGTTCAAAGAGGCCTGCATCACACCGGTACTGAAGAAACCCACTCTCAACCTTACACTGCTAGAACACTATAGGCAGGTGTAGTGTGTGAAAATGCATATCTTCTGTCAAAATGTAGATGACTGATTTTAACCTCTAATTCTTTTCTATCTTCTTAAAAAAATATTTTTTTTACTTACCTCACTATTCTTAGCTTTGTATACTGTGCAAGGCTTTAATGGACTGGATTTAATTAACTTATGCATTTTGTTTTCTATATTGTTATAATTGCTTCCAATGTTTCCTCGTCTGTAAGTCGCTTTGGATAAAAACGTCTGCTAAATGACTAAATGTAAATTTTATGAAATGTGTAATGTCATGTGTAATGTGTAGTGTGTGGCCTTGAAATTTTAGCATGTCTACGTAATCATGAATAAATGCTTCATGAGACACACAGTGTTGCTTCTTTGCATGCATCAAACAAATTGTTTCTGGCTATATGCATCCATGCATCAGTTTGAGAGGGGTGGAAATGGGACACTTGGGTGAAACAAAACTGCCCCAAAAGTACCCCCACCCACTTTAAATACAGTTTTTTTCTAAGTCAATTTGGTACATTTCTCAGATCCGATTTGAAATTATCAAAACTTCTTGTTAAATCCTTACATCCTTGTGTCACTTGTGCACATCAAACAAAGATTTTCTCATTTCTTTGAACAAGTTGCAAATGCTTTGGTACATCGATGCAAGTGAATATGACACAATTCTGTGCAGATTCCTACATTATCAATTGCTTATGTCATGTTGATCAAAATGCATTATAATGGGTCTCTGTTGAATAGTATAATCCCCCATGACATTTAAGCACTAGTTTTACAATATACAGTAAGTATACTTTAAGTAAACAGTGGCATTTTATTTTACTCAATTTAGTGTTTTGCATTACTAAATTCTTTCCACATAGGATTGCAAGACAACTTCAATGTGTTACAGACGGCCCCTTTTCACACCTAAAGAGTCTTTTGGCACTCTCTACAGGGATCTCATCAGGATTCCCTCCCTCCTGCTTTTCCTATGCTGTCTTGTCTGCACTCCCCCCCCTCTGAGGAGCTCTCTCTTTTGAATACCAACAGTGCCACAGACACTCTGTGTTCCACGCTTACATCCTGCTTGGACAACCTATGCCCTCCTACATCTGGACCAGCCCGTGCATCCCTGTCTGCCCCCTGGTTATCGGATGTACCACGTGAGCATCGCACCAGCCTCCAGTCAGCTGAGAGAAAATGGCCCAAGTCAAAAGACCATACTGACCTCTCTCCTGACTCTCACACACTCTTAAAAACCTTCTCTGCTCTCCTCTGTCCGCCTGCTCCCACACCTTCATCGGAGTTAACGGCTAATGATTTTGCATCGTTCTTCGTAAAGAAAACAACCGCCATTAACAGCCAGATTTCTACACCACCATCACCCGCCTTTTCTCCTCTGTCTGAAAATTATGTTTCCAAGGTCATTGGTTCCAACCACCCTACCACCTGCCCACTGGATTCCATCCCCACCCATCTCCTCCATGCCATCTCTCCAGCAGTTGTGCCTGGTCTGACCCACATCATCAACTCCTTGCTCACCACTGGGACATTTCCCACTGCTTTCAAAGAGGCCTGCATCACACCGCTACTGAAGAAACCTACTCTCAACCTTACACTGCTAGAACACTACAGGCCGTTGTAGTGTATGAAAATGCATATCTTCCGTCAAAATGTAGATGACCGATTTTAAACTCTAATTCTTTTCTGTCTTCTTAAAAAAATTTTTTGTTAGTTACCTCACTATTCTTAGCTTTGTATACTGTGCTAGGCTTTAATGGACTGGATTTAATTAACTTATGCATTTTGTTGCCTATATTGTTATAATTGCTTGCAATGTTTCCTCGTCTGTAAGTCGCTTTGGATAAAAATGTCTGCTAAATGACTAAATGTAAATTTTATGAAATGTGTAATGTCATGTGTAATGTGTAGTGTGTGGCCTTGAAATTTTAGCATGTCTACGTAATCATGAATAAATGCTTCTTGAGACACACAGTGTTGCTTCTTTGCATGCATCAAACAAATTGTTTCTGGCTATATGCATCCATGCATCAGTTTGAGAGGGGTGGAAATGGGACACTTGGGTGAAACAAAACTGCCCCAAAAGTACCCCCACCCACTTTAAATACAGTTTTTTCTAAGTCAATTTGGTACATTTCTCAGATCCGATTTGAAATTATCAAAACTTCTTGTTCAATCCTTACATCCTTGTGTCACTTGTGCACATCAAACAAAGATTTTCTCATTTCTTTGAACAAGTTGCAAATGCTTTGGTACATCCATGCAAGTGAATATGACACAATTCTGTGCAGATTCCTACATTATCAATTGCTTATGTCATATTGATCAAAATGCATTATAATGGGTCTCTGTTGAATAATATAATCCCCCATGACATTTAAGCACTAGTTTTACAATATACAGTAAGTATACTTTAAGTAAACAGTGGCATTTTATTTTACTCAATTTAGTGTTTTGCATTAATGCAAGCTTTGCGCAAGTTCTACCAGGAAGACTCCTCACGTCATAATCAATTACCAGTTAGCCTATCATCCCTCAGCACGTAGTATAAAAGGATTGTACTTACCTTCTCTTTCGTTCACAGAAACTAACGCACGAGTGAAAACTCTCATTGCGTAAGTTAGCAACCGAATATGGCGGAAAAATCTTTAGTCGATTGCGAATTTACTGATTCCGACGACGATCCACCTCCTACTTCTCCCGCAAACGTGCGGCGCAGTTCACGTATACAGAACCGGGATTCCCCGTGGTCCCAGTGGCCCTCGGAGAAGATATTGTCCATTTTTGAGCAGCAAGGCATTCCAGCGGATAAAGATATGGAGAGGGAGGATCTTATATTACTGGCTTCTAATGCTCTGGGTAATCCCGCCGTCATAGCCACGGATGTCCCGGTAAGCCCCATGATGCCATCAGTTCCAGCCAAGCAAGCCGGCAGGAAACGCACAGCAAAATCCTCTCCAAAATCAAATAAAAGGTCCAAACCTTCCACGTCGACCGTTTCTCCAACTCAGGGCCCAGCGGATATCAATAATCAGCTCCTGTTAATAGTCCAAGGATTATCCGAGTCAGTGAATAACCTCGGGAATAGGCTGGGGGTCTTCGAGAGAGCTGTCGGGAACCCGACCTTAAATTCCGCCGCGGCCACATCATCCGCCGCATCCCCGGTTTTGTTCCACCGGCTGCGGCTTCAGTTTCGCATCAAATGCGTGCTAGCATCATAGAAGGTAAGGATGTAAATTTAGCCTCCTTACTGATGCCTCTGCCGGCGTCTGAACGGCAAATGGTGGATTGTGGTGACGTGGCGGTTTTCCTCAGAACTTCTGACGCTAGGCTGCAACGGAATCTATCATTTCCCGAGTTTGTAAGCGCTTTTGGAGTTTATAGAGACATCCTCTGCCAAAACTTTCCAGAGCGTCGCGAAGAATTGGACACTTATTTGGCCATGATGACGGACTTTTACCAGAGATACGGAGGCACCCTTTTCTATGAATATCATAGATCCTTTTCGGCTAAATCCGCTTCATTCATCTCTGTGTTTAATTCTCGGCTGGACTGGTCCATCATCGACACAGAACTACTCGTCCGCCACTTTGGCGGCCAGAAAACCTTGTCATGTGTAGTTTGCAGCTCTCAAGGTCACACTGCCTCGCTCTGCCCTAAAACTCTCGCGAGTCAAAGTCCCGCTGCTGTCCATGGTGCTGATCCAGTAAGCCAATCCTATGTCAATAGAGGGCGTTCAACCCATAACCTGGACAATTCTAGGATCTGTTATAATTTCAACGAATCTGTTTGTACATTTTTTAAATGTTTATTTTCACATGTTTGCAGTTTTTGCAAAGAGCCCCATCCGAAATATGTCTGCCCACGGAGATTCAGACCCGCTGCTCAAGGAAAGTCCCGGTTCAGAAAGAAATTCTAAAAAATCACCCTTCTACCCCAATTAATACTCAAATGTTATCAGGGTACTTGTCATCCCATCCCGATCCATTATTTGTAGATTATTTGATTACCGGGCTGGTCCAAGGGTTTAGGGTAGGCGTCTTATCCCCCCTGTCTTTTTCTTATGTGGCAAAAAACCTACAGTCGGCTTTAGCTGAACCAAAAATGGTTTCTGACTTATTAGGGAAGGAAGTTAATAAAGGTTATGTTATCGGGCCTTTCAGTTCTCCTCCTTTTTCTCCCTTTAGAGTTAATTCGCTCGGCGTGGCTACTAGGAAATTTTCGGGGAAAAAGCGGCTGATTTTTGACATGTCTTCGCCACATTCTAATACTACAGCAAGCGTTAATGAATGCATTCCCCTAGAGCCTTTTTCGGTGTATTATGCTTTAGTGGACAACGCTATCCAACTAATTAAACTGGCTGGGCAGGGTGCATGGCTAGCTAAAGCTGACATCAGAGACGCTTTTAAAATTATTCCTATTCACCCCGCCGAGTGGGCTCTCTTTGGTGTTAAATGGCAATCCAAGTTTTATTTCGCAGTTAGACTAACTTTCGGCTGCAGAAGCAGCCCACACATATTTAACAACCTATCAGAGGCATTGTGTTGGATCCTGCTTAACGTCTGCAAGATTCCATTCGTTCTGCATCTACTCGATGATTTTCTGCTGGTCGATTTTCCATCACGCGAAACCCCCATCCTAGATACACTCAAACACATTTTCAGCGATGTGGGAGTTCCTCTATCAGAAGAGAAGACTCTCGGCCCGGCAACCGCTCTCGAGTTCCTCGGTATCTGGCTGGATACTGTCAAAATGCAAGCTTCTCTTCCTATGGATAAACTTTCCAGAATTCGTTCTGTTATGGGTTCTTTTATAGACTCACGCGTCGTTACAAAACGGGAAATGCTTTCATTGCTTGGCCACCTCAATTTTGCCATGAGCATTATCCCGCAAGGTAGGGCTTTCATATCTCGGTTGTTAGATCGCGCCCATTCTGTACCCAACCTAAGCGACATCGTGCACCTCGATGAAGGGTGCCTCTCAGATCTAAAATTCTGGTCCCACCTGCTTAACAGCTGGAATGGTATATCTTTTTTTTATAATGATACTCCCGAGTCTTCCGTCGCTCTCAAACTTTTCACAGACGCTGCCCCTTCAGTAGGTTTCGGAGCATTCTTCCAAGATCAGTGGTTTGCGGAGAGGTGGCCTGACCAGTTTGTTCAGGCTCAAAATTCAGCCTCGTCCACTCTCTACGAGCTCTATCCGATAGCGGTAGCTTGCATCCTATGGGGTTCAGCTTGGTCGCGCAAACACATCCTTATGTTTTGCGATAACGAAGCAGCAGTCGCAATTATTAATAAAGGTAGATCGCCCTGTTTAGCCATTATGTCAATTATGAGAAGAATTATTTGGCAATCGACCATGCATAGCTTTACGATCAAAGCCGAACATATTCCGGGGTACTCTAATGAAATTGCTGACGCTCTCTCTCGCTTTCGCTTTCAGACCTTCAGACGCCTCTGCCCAACGGCCAACCAGGATCCAACACCATGCCCGAAACCGTCCAGAATCCTTCTAGATTAGATCCATATTACAAATTGCTAAAATCAGCTAGCTACTTCATTTCTAAAGGTGTCACATCCTCCACTTTTAAAGCCTATCATTCCGCCTGGTCCTCGTTCACAGTTTTTTGTCTAGCCTTTCACATGAACCTTTTTCCAATTTTAGTTTCTACCGTCTGTGCCTTTTTGGTGCATCAGTATCAATTCCGCAACCTTAAAATATCCACCATACGCAGATTACTGGCGGGTATCCAATTCCATGCCAGAATGCATGATCCCGGTTATCCAAGTTTATTTTCCACGACATCCATATGGTTACTTCTGAAAGGTATCTCTAAAGATACAAAGAAAACAATGGATAAACGCCTTCCCATTACTCTCCCCATTTTAAAAGAACTGGTTTACTCGTTGCGCCAAGGGCTATTCTCAGCATATACTAACATTCTCTTAGAAGCGGTATTCTTAACTGCCTTCCATGGCTTTATGCGCCCAGGGGAATTTACTAACGACTCCCGGAGTTTCGACCCATCCAGAGATCTGACATTTTCAGATATAAAATTTTCTCCAAACCACTTTACTATTTTTCTTAAACATTCAAAAACTGACACGGCACGCACAGGCTCTACAATAAAAAATTTGCGTTCCAATAATGATAATTGCCCTTATGCTTCTATGATTAAATACCTCAAAACTCGCCCCAGTCACCATAAGCTTTCCCCCCTTTTCGAGCTATCAAACGGCTTTCCCATGACTAAAGATTGGTTCAGGATTCATCTTGCCGCAGCGGTGGGTAGTTGCGGCAAGTCTTCCCATCTCTACACCGGGCAATCATTAAGGATTGGAGCGGCAACATTGGCAGCAGCTTGCGGGATTCCGACCTCTGCGATCAAAATCCTGGGCAGATGGTCATCTATGGCATTTGAATCCTATATAAGACCGGATTCAAAAACTATCCTGGATGCTCAGCAAGCGTTCTCTACAAGCTTAAGGTACTTTATTGTACATACTGGTGGTGGTGGCATAAGTATAGGTATATATAGCATGGCTTCTGAAAGCCTCATTCAGCTCGTTATCTTCTGGTGAAATCTGTTGGCTCGAGCAAGTTAGGCTTCAGGGATACATTCATCGGCTTGTGCAAGCTGCATATTAGCCAGTGCTGGCCCGGCGTTATTTATATATATGATGGTTATTTTATTATTTCTTTCTGTGCTTTTGCAGGCCCTCGTAGCCTGTGCAGGCTCCAGGAACACATTCATGGGCTCGTGCGAGTCTCATATTAGCCAGTGCTGGCTTGTCGTTATTTATATATATGTCGTTTATTTTATTATTTCTTTCTGTGCTTTTGCAAGCCCTCGTAGCCGTGCAGGCTCCAGAAACATATTCATGGCTCGTGCGAGTCTCATATTAGTCAGTGCTGGCTTGTCGTTATTTATATATATGTTGTTTGTTTTATTATTTCTTTCTGTGCTTTTGCAAGCCCTCGTAGCCGTGCAGGCTCCAGGAACATATTCATGGCTCGTGCGAGTCTCATATTAGCTAGTGCTGGCCTGTCGTTATTTATATATATGTCGTTTATTTTATTATTTCTTTCTGTGCTTTTGCAAGCCCTCGCAGCCTGTGCAGGCTCCAGGAACATATTCATGGGCTCGTGCGAGTCTCATATCGGACCGTGCAGGCCCTGTTGTTATTTATATATATGTTATTATTTTGCTCAGCAAGCGTTCAGCCTGTGCAGGCTCCTGTAAATCCTATGCTTCGCAAGCCTCTTATGTGCTTTTGGAGGTTTCAGTTAAAACATTGATATTTAACTATAACCTTTATAATACCATTTATGCTATCTTCAGAAGAAGTCACGTACAATACAACCTCACGTATGTCCAAACATGTCTGACCCTTGCTTACTCTCTCCTTTAGGAACTCCAGTGAGATTCCTTATCCGGTGGGTTTATTTCCAATTACTTCTTCTTTGGGGTAGGCTCCGCTCCTGCCTTATCTTCAGGCAGGAACTCCAGAATCATTTTGCCATGATTCCTTCATCGGACGGGGCCTACGCCCAAACTACTATACAATACAAATATATTGTTACATAATAAATATCATATATCGTTCTATGTTTCACGAGTCTTTCTGGTAGAAATGCAAGCTTTGCGCAAGTTCTACCAGGAAGACTCCTCACGTCATAATCAATTACCAGTTAGCCTATCATTCCTCAGCACGTAGTATAAAAGGATTGTACTTACCTTCTCTTTCGTTCACAGAAACTAACGCACGAGTGAAAACCCCCATCCTCCCCTCAAACACCACCACCAGGTCTGGCCCCGTCCTCAGTACGGGGGTAGGCTTCGCTCCTGCCTTATCTTCAGGCAGGAACTCCAAAATCATTTTGCCATGATTCCTTCATCGGTCGGGGCATACGCCCAAACTACTATACAATACAAATATATTGTTACATAATAAATATCATATATCGTTCTATGTTTCACGAGTCTTTCTGGAAGAAATTAATTCTTTCCACATAGGATTGCAAGACAACTTCAATGTGTTGCAGACGGCCCCTTTTCACACCTAAACATTCTTTTGGCACTCTCTACAGGGATCTCATCAGGATTTACTCCCTCCTGCTTTTCCTCTGCTGTCTTGTCTGCACTCCCCCCCTCCGAGGAGCTTTCTCTTTTGAATACCAACAGTGCCACAGACACTCTGTGTTCCACGCTCACATCCTGCTTGGACAACCTATACCCTCCTACATCTGGACCAGCCCGGGCATCCCTGTCTGCCCCCTGGTTATCGGATGTACCATGTGAGCATCGCACCAGCCTCCAGTCAGCTGAGAGAAAATGGCCCAAGTCAAAAGACCATACTGACCTCTCTCCTGACTCTCACACACTCTTAAAAACCTTCTCTGCTCTCCTCTGTCCGCCTGCTCCCACACCTTCATTGGAGTTAAAGGCTAATGATTTTGCATCGTTCTTCGTAAAGAAAACTACCGCCATCAACAGCCAGATTTCTACACCACCATCACCCGCCTTTTCTCCTCTGTCTGAAAATGATGTTTCCAAGGTCATTGGTTCCAACCACCCTACCACCTGCCCACTGGATTCCATCCCCACCCATCTCCTCCATGCCATCTCTCCAGCAGTTGTGCCTGGTCTGACCCACATCATCAACTCTTTGCTCACCCCACTGCGTTCAAAGAGGCCTGCATCACACCGCTACTGAAGAAACCCACTCTCAACCTTACACTGCTAGAACACTACTGGCAGGTGTAGTGTGTGAAAATGCATATCTTCTGTCAAAATGTAGATGACTGATTTTAACCTCTAATTCTTTTCTGTCTTCTTAAAAAAATATTTTTTTTACTTACCTCACTATTCTTAGCTTTGTATACTGTGCAAGGCTTTAATGGACTGGATTTAATTAACTTATGCATTTTGTTGCCTATATTGTTATAATTGCTTCCAATGTTTCCTCGTCTGTAAGTCGCTTTGGATAAAAACGTCTGCTAAATGACTAAATGTAAATTTTATGAAATTTGTAATGTCATGTGTAATGTGCAGTGTGTGGCCTTGAAATTTTAGCATGTCTACGTAATCATGAATAAATGCTTCTTGAGACACACAGTGTTGCTTCTTTGCATGCATCAAACAAATTGTTTCTGGCTATATGCATCCATGCATCAGTTTGAGAGGGGTGGAAATGGGACACTTGGGTGAAACAAAACTGCCCCAAAAGTACCCCCACCCACTTTAAATACAGTTTTTTCTAAGTCAATTTGGTACATTTCTCAGATCCGATTTGAAATTATCAAAACTTCTTGTTCAATCCTTACATCCTTGTGTCACTTGTGCACATCAAACAAAGATTTTCTCATTTCTTTGAACAAGTTGCAAATGCTTTGGTACATCCATGCAAGTGAATATGACACAATTCTGTGCTGATTCCTACATTATCAATTGCTTATGTCATGTTGATCAAAATGCATTATAATGGGTCTCTGTTGAATAGTATAATCCCCCATGACATTTAAGCACTAGTTTTACAATATACAGTCAGTATACTTTAAGTAAACAGTGGCATTTTATTTTTCTCAATTTAGTGTTTTGCATTACTAAATTCTTTCCACATAGGATTGCAAGACAACTTAAATGTGTTGCAGACGGCCCTTTTTCACACCTAAACAGTCTTTTGCCACTCTCTACAGGGATCTCATCAGGATTCCCTCCCTCCTGCTTTTCCTCTGCTGTCTTGTCTGCACTCTCCCCCTCCGAGGAGCTCTCTCTTTTGAATACCAACAGTGCCACAGACACTCTGTGTTCCACGCTTACATCCTGCTTGGACAACCTATGCCCTCCTACATCTGGACCAGCCCATGCATCCCTGTCTGCCCCCTGGTTATCGGATGTACCACGTGAGCATCGCACCAGCCTCCAGTCAGCTGAGAGAAAATGGCACAAGTCAAAAGACCATACTGACCTCTCTCTCTACCAGTCTCTTCTCTCTACTTTCTCCGTTGACGTCACCTCTGCAAAAACTGATTATAACCACTCGAATATCAGCAACTCTCCTGACTCTCATACTCTTAAAAACCTTCTCTGCTCTCCTCTGTCCGCCTGCTCCCACACCTTCATCAGAGTTAAAGGCTAATGATTTTGCATCGTTCTTCGTAAAGAAAACTACCGCCATCAACAGCCAGATTTCTACACCACCATCACCTGCCTTTTCTCCTCTGTCTGAAAATGATGTTTCCAAGGTCATTGGTTCCAACCACCCTACCACCTGCCCACTGGATTCCATCCCCACCCATCTCCTCCATGCCATCTCTCCAGCAGTTGTGCCTGGTCTGACCCACATCATCAACTCTTTGCTCACCACTGGGACATTTCCCACTGCGTTCAAAGAGGCCTGCATCACACCGCTACTGAAGAAACCCATTCTCAACATTACACTGCTAGAACACTACAGGCAGGTGTAGTGTGTGAAAATGCATATCTTCTGTCAAAATGTAGATGACTGATTTTAACCTCTAATTCTTTTCTGTCTTCTTAAAAAAAATTTTTTTTAATTACCTCACTATTCTTAGCTTTGTCTACTGTGCTAGGCTTTAATGGACTAGATTTAATTAACTTATGCATTTTGTTGCCTATATTGTTATAATTGCTTCCAATGTTTCCTCGTCTGTAAGTCGCTTTGGATAAAAACGTTTGCTAAATGACAAAATGTAAATTTTATGAAATGTGTAATGTCATGTGTAATGTGTAGTGTGTGGCCTTGAAATTTTAGCATGTCTACATAATCATGAATAAATGCTTCTTGAGACACACAGTGTTGCTTCTTTGCATGCATCAAACAAATTGTTTCTGGCTATATGCATCCATGCATCAATTTGAGAGGGGTGGAAATGGGACACTTGGGTGAAACAAAACTGCCCCAAAAGTACCCCCACCCACTTTAAATACAGTTTTTTCTAAGTCAATATGGTACATTTCTCAGATCCGATTTGAAATTATCAAAACTTCTTGTTCAATCCTTACATCCTTGTGTCACTTGTACACATCAAACAAAGATTTTCTCATTTTTTTGAACAAGTTGCAAATGCTTTGGTACATCCATGCAAGTGAATATGACACAATTCTGTGCAGATTCCTACATTATCAATTGCTTATGTCATGTTGATCAAAATGCATTATAATGTGTCTCTGTTGAATAGTATAATCCCCCATGACATTTAAGCACTAGTTTTACAATATACAGTAAGTATACTTTAAGTAAACAGTGGCATTTTATTTTACTCAATTTAGTGTTTTGCATTACTAAATTCTTTCCACATAGGATTGCAAGACAACTTCAATGTGTTGCAGACGGCCCCTTTTCACACCTAAACAGTCTTTTGGCACTCTCTACAGGGATCTCATCAGGATTCCCTCCCTCCTGCTTTTCCTCTGCTGTCTTGTCTGCACTCCCCCCCTCTGAGGAGCTCTCTCTTTTGAATACCAACAGTGCCACAGACACTCTGTGTTCCACGCTTACATCCTGCTTGGACAACCTATGCCCTCCTACATCTGGACAAGCCCGTGCATCCCTGTCTGCCCCCTGATTATCGGATGTACCACTTGAGCATCGCACCAGCCTCCAGTCAGCTGAGAGAAAATGGCCCAAGTCAAAAGACCATACTGAACTCTCTCTCTACCAGTCTCTTCTCTCTACTTTCTCCGTTGACGTCACCTCTGCAAAAACTGATTATAACCACTCGAAGATCAGCAACTCTCCTGACTCTCACACTCTTAAAAACCTTCTCTGCTCTCCTCTGTCCGCCTGCTCCCACACCTTCATCGGAGTTAACGGCTGATGATTTTGCATCGTTCTTCGTAAAGAAAACTACCGCCATCAACAGCCAGATTTCTACACCACCATCACCCGCCTTTTCTCCTCTGTCTGAAAATGATGTTTCCAAGGTCATTGGTTCCAACCACCCTACCACCTGCCCACTGGATTCCATCCCCACCCATCTCCTCCATGCCATCTCTCCAGCAGTTGTGCCTGGTCTGACCCACATCATCAACTCTTTGCTCACCACTGGGGCATTTCCCACTGCGTTCAAAGAGGCCTGCATCACACCGCTACTGAAGAAACCCACTCTCAACCTTACACTGCTAGAACACTACAGGCAGGTGTAGTGTGTGAAAATGCATATCTTCTGTCAAAATGTAGATGACTGATTTTAACCTCTAATTCTTTTCTATCTTCTTAAAAAAATATTTTTTTACTTACCTCACTATTTTTAGCTTTGTATACTGTGCTAGGCTTTAATGGACTGGATTTAATTAACTTATGCATTTTGTTGCCTATATTGTTATAATTGCTTCCAATGTTTCCTCGTCTGTAAGTCGCTTTGGATAAAAACGTCTGCTAAATGACAAAATGTAAATTTTATGAAATGTGTAATGTCATGTGTAATGTGTAGTGTGTGACCTTGAAATTTTAGCATGTCTACGTAATCATGAATAAATGCTTCTTGAGACACACAGTGTTGCTTCTTTGCATGCATCAAACAAATTGTTTCTGGCTATATGCATCCATGCATCAGTTTGAGAGGGGTGGAAATGGGACACTTGGGTGAAACAAAACTGCCCCAAAAGTACCCCCACCAACTTTAAATACAGTTTTTTTCTAAGTCAATTTGGTACATTTCTCAGATCCGATTTGAAATTATCAAAACTTCTTGTTCAATCCTTACATCCTTGTGTCACTTGTGCACATCAAACAAAGATTTTCTCATTTCTTTGAACAAGTTGCAAATGCTTTGGTACATCCATGCAAGTGAATATGACAATTCTGTGCAGATTCCTACATTATCAATTGCTAATGTCATGTTGATCAAAATGCATTATAATGGGTCTCTGTTGAATAGTATAATCCCCCATGACATTTAAGCACTAGTTTTACAATATACAGTAAGTATACTTTAAGTAAACAGTGTCATTTTATTTTACTCAATTTAGTGTTTTGCATTACTAAATTCTTTCCACATAGGATTGCAAGACAACTTCAATGTGTTGCAGACGGCCCCTTTTCACACCTAAACAGTCTTTTGGCACTCTCTACAGGGATCTCATCAGGATTCCCTCCCTCCTGCTTTTCCTCTGCTGTCTTGTCTGCACTCCCCCCCTCTGAGGAGCTCTCTCTTTTGAATACCAACAGTGCCACAGACACTCTGTGTTCCACGCTTACATCCTGCTTGGACAACCTATGCCCTCCTACATCTGGACAAGCCCGTGCATCCCTGTCTGCCCCCTGGTTATCGGATGTACCACTTGAGCATCGCACCAGCCTCCAGTCAGCTGAGAGAAAATGGCCCAAGTCAAAAGACCATACTGAACTCTCTCTCTACCAGTCTCTTTTCTCTACTTTCTCCGTTGACGTCACCTCTGCAAAAACTGATTATAACCACTCGAAGATCAGCAACTCTCCTGACTCTCACACTCTTAAAAACCTTCTCTGCTCTCCTCTGTCCGCCTGCTCCCACACCTTCATCGGAGTTAACGGCTGATGATTTTGCATCGTTCTTCGTAAAGAAAACTACCGCCATCAACAGCCAGATTTCTACACCACCATCACCCGCCTTTTCTCCTCTGTCTGAAAATGATGTTTCCAAGGTCATTGGTTCCAACCACCCTACCACCTGCCCACTGGATTCCATCCCCACCCATCTCCTCCATGCCATCTCTCCACCAGCTGTGCCTGGTCTGACCCACATCATCAACTCTTTGCTCACCACTGGGACATTTCCCACTGCGTTCAAAGAGGCCTGCATCACACCGCTACTGAAGAAACCCACTCTCAACCTTACACTGCTAGAACACTACAGGCAGGTGTAGTGTGTGAAAATGCATATCTTCTGTCAAAATGTAGATGACTGATTTTAACCTCTAATTCTTTTCTATCTTCTTAAAAAAATTTTTTTTTTACTTACCTCACTATTTTTAGCTTTGTATACTGTGCTAGGCTTTAATGGACTGGATTTAATTAACTTATGCATTTTGTTGCCTATATTGTTATAATTGCTTCCAATGTTTCCTCGTCTGTAAGTCGCTTTGGATAAAAACGTCTGCTAAATGACAAAATGTAAATTTTATGAAATGTGTAATGTCATGTGTAATGTGTAGTGTGTGACCTTGAAATTTTAGCATGTCTACGTAATCATGAATAAATGCTTCTTGAGACACACAGTGTTGCTTCTTTGCATGCATCAAACAAATTGTTTCTGGCTATATGCATCCATGCATCAGTTAGAGAGGGGTGGAAATGGGACACTTGGGTGAAACAAAACTGCCCCAAAAGTACCCCCACCCACTTTAAATACAGTTTTTTTCTAAGTCAATTTGGTACATTTCTCAGATCCGATTTGAAATTATCAAAACTTCTTGTTCAATCCTTACATCCTTGTGTCACTTGTGCACATCAAACAAAGATTTTCTCATTTCTTTGAACAAGTTGCAAATGCTTTGGTACATCCATGCAAGTGAATATGACAATTCTGTGCAGATTCCTACATTATCAATTGCTAATGTCATGTTGATCAAAATGCATTATAATGGGTCTCTGTTGAATAGTATAATCCCCCATGACATTTAAGCACTAGTTTTACAATATACAGTAAGTATACTTTAAGTAAACAGTGTCATTTTATTTTACTCAATTTAGTGTTTTGCATTACTAAATTCTTTCCACATAGGATTGCAAGACAACTTCAATGTGTTGCAGACGGCCCCTTTTCACACCTAAACAGTCTTTTGGCACTCTCTACAGGGATCTCATCAGGATTCCCTCCCTCCTGCTTTTCCTCTGCTGTCTTGTCTGCACTCCCCCCCTCTGAGGAGCTCTCTCTTTTGAATACCAACAGTGCCACAGACACTCTGTGTTCCACGCTTACATCCTGCTTGGACAACCTATGCCCTCCTACATCTGGACAAGCCCGTGCATCCCTGTCTGCCCCCTGGTTATCGGATGTACCACTTCAGCATCGCACCAGCCTCCAGTCAGCTGAGAGAAAATGGCCCAAGTCAAAAGACCATACTGAACTCTCTCTCTACCAGTCTCTTCTCTCTACTTTCTCCGTTGACGTCACCTCTGCAAAAACTGATTATAACCACTCGAAGATCAGCAACTCTCCTGACTCTCACACTCTTAAAAACCTTCTCTGCTCTCCTCTGTCCGCCTGCTCCCACACCTTCATCGGAGTTAACGGCTGATGATTTTGCATCGTTCTTCGTAAAGAAAACTACCGCCATCAACAGCCAGATTTCTACACCACCATCACCCGCCTTTTCTCCTCTGTCTGAAAATGATGTTTCCAAGGTCATTGGTTCCAACCACCCTACCACCTGCCCACTGGATTCCATCCCCACCCATCTCCTCCATGCCATCTCTCCACCAGCTGTGCCTGGTCTGACCCACATCATCAACTCTTTGCTCACCACTGGGACATTTCCCACTGCGTTCAAAGAGGCCTGCATCACACCGCTACTGAAGAAACCCACTCTCAACCTTACACTGCTAGAACACTACAGGCAGGTGTAGTGTGTGAAAATGCATATCTTCTGTCAAAATGTAGATGACTGATTTTAACCTCTAATTCTTTTCTATCTTCTTAAAAAAATATTTTTTTTACTTACCTCACTATTTTTAGCTTTGTATACTGTGCTAGGCTTTAATGGACTGGATTTAATTAACTTATGCATTTTGTTGCCTATATTGTTATAATTGCTTCCAATGTTTCCTCGTCTGTAAGTCGCTTTGGATAAAAACGTCTGCTAAATGACAAAATGTAAATTTTATGAAATGTGTAATGTCATGTGTAATGTGTAGTGTGTGACCTTGAAATTTTAGCATGTCTACGTAATCATGAATAAATGCTTCTTGAGACACACAGTGTTGCTTCTTTGCATGCATCAAACTAATTGTTTCTGGCTATATGCATCCATGCATCAGTTTGAGAGGGGTGGAAATGGGACACTTGGGTGAAACAAAACTGCCCCAAAAGTACCCCCACCCACTTTAAATACAGTTTTTTCTAAGTCAATTTGGTACATTTCTCAGATCCGATTTGAAATTATCAAAACTTCTTGTTCAATCCTTACATCCTTGTGTCACTTGTGCACATCAAACAAGCATTTTCTCATTTCTTTGAACAAGTTGCAAATGCTTTGGTACATCCATGCAAGTGAATATGACACAATTCTGTGCAGATTCCTACATTATCAATTGCTTATATTATGTTGATCAAAATGCATTATAATGGGTCTCTGTTGAATAGTATAATCCCCCATGGCATTTAAGCACTAGTTTTACAATATACAGTAAGTATACTTTAAGTAAACAGTGGCATTTTATTTTACTCAATTTAGTGTTTTGCATTACTAAATTCTTTCCACATAGGATTGCAAGATAACTTCAATGTGTTGCAGACGGCCCCTTTTCACACCTAAACAGTCTTTTGGCACTCTCTACAGGGATCTCATCAGGATCACCCGCCTTTTCTCCTCTGTTTGAAAATGATGTTTCCAAGGTCATTGGTTCCAACCACCCTACCATCTGCCCACTGGATTCCATCCCCACCCATCTCCTCCATGCCATCTCTCCAGCAGTTGTGCCTGGTTTGACCCACATCATCAACTCTTTGCTCACCACTGGGACATTTCCCACTGCGTTCAAAGAGGCCTGCATCACACCGCTACTGAAGAAACCCACTCTCAACCTTACACTGCTAGAACACTACAGGCCGTTGTAGTGTATGAAAATGCATATCTTCTGTCAAAATGTAGATGACCGATTTTAACCTCTAATTCTTTTCTGTCTTCTTAAAAAAAGTTTTTTTTAGTTACCTCACTATTCTGAGCTTTGTATACTGTGCTAGGCTTTAATGGACTGGATTTAATTAACTTATGCATTTTGTTGCCTATATTGTTATAATTGCTTCCAATGTTTCCTCGTCTGTAAGTCGCTTTGGATAAAAATGTCTGCTAAATGATTAAATGTAAATTTTGTGTAATGTGTAGTGTGTGGCCTTGAAATTTTAGCATGTCTACGTAATCATGAATAAATGCTTCTTGAGACACACAGTGTTGCTTCTTTGCATGCATCAAACTCATTGTTTCTGGCTATATGCATCCATGCATCAGTTTGAGAGGGGTGGAAATGGGACACTTGGGTGAAACAAAACTGCCCCAAAAGTACCCCCACCCACTTTAAATACAGTTTTTTCTAAGTCAATTTGGTACATTTCTCAGATCCGATTTGAAATTATCAAAACTTCTTGTTCAATCCTTACATCCTTGTGTCACTTGTGCACATCAAACAAGCATTTTCTCATTTCTTTGAACAAGTTGCAAATGCTTTGGTACATCCATGCAAGTGAATATGACACAATTCTGTGCAGATTCCTACATTATCAATTGCTTATATTATGTTGATCAAAATGCATTATAATGGGTCTCTGTTGAATAGTATAATCCCCCATGGCATTTAAGCACTAGTTTTACAATATACAGTAAGTATACTTTAAGTAAACAGTGGCATTTTATTTTACTAAATTTAGTGTTTTGCATTACTAAATTCTTTCCACATAGGATTGCAAGACAACTTCAATGTGTTGCAGACGGCCCCTTTTCACACCTAAACAGTCTTTTGGCACTCTCTACAGGGATCTCATCAGGATTCCCTCCCTCCTGCTTTTCCTCTGCTGTCTTGTCTGCACTCCCCCCCTCTGAGGAGCTCTCTCTTCTGAATACCAACAGTGCCACAGACACTCTGTGTTCCACGCTTACATCCTGCTTGGACAACCTATGCCCTCCTACATCTGGACCAGCCCGTGCATCCCTGTCTGCCCCCTGGTTATCGGATGTACCAAATGAGCATCGCACCAGCCTCCAGTCAGCTGAGAGAAAATGGCCCAAGTCAAAAGACCATACTGACCTCTCTCCTGACTCTCACACACTCTTAAAAACCTTCTCTGCTCTCCTCTGTCCGCCTGCTCCCACACCTTCATCGGAGTTAACGGCTAATGATTTTGCATCGTTCTTCGTAAAGAAAACTACCGCCATCAACAGCCAGATTTCTACACCACTATCACCCGCCTTTTCTCATCTGTCTGAAAATGATGTTTCCAAGGTCATTGGTTCCAACCACCCTACCACCTGCCCACTGGATTCCATCCCCACCCATCTCCTCCATGCCATCTCTCCAGCAGTTGTGCCTGGTCTGACCCACATCATCAACTCTTTGCTCACCACTGGGACATTTCCCACTGCGTTCAAAGAGGCCTGCATCACACCGCTACTGAAGAAACCCACTCTCAACCTTACCCTGCTAGAACACTACAGGCAGGTGTAGTGTGTGAAAATGCATATCTTCTGTCAAAATGTAGATGACTGATTTTAACCTCTAATTATTTTCTGTCTTCTTAAAAAAATTTTTTTTTACTTACCTCACTATTCTTAGCTTTGTCTACTGTGCTAGGCTTTAATGGACTGGATTTAATTAACTTATGCATTTTGTTGCCTACATTGTTATAATTGCTTCCAATGTTTCCTCGTCTGTAAGTCGCTTTGGATAAAAACGTCTGCTAAATGACTAAATGTAAATTTTATGAAATGTGTAATGTCATGTGTAATGTGTAGTGTGTGGCCTTGAAATTTTAGCATTTCTACGTAATCATGAATAAATGCTTCTTGAGACACACAGTGTTGCTTCTTTGCATGCATCAAACTAATTGTTTCTGGCTATATGCATCCATGCATCAGTTTGAGAGGGGTGGAAATGGGACACTTGGGTGAAACAAAACTGCCCCAAAAGTACCCCCACCCACTTTAAATACAGTTTTTTCTAAGTCAATTTGGTACATTTCTCAGATCCGATTTGAAATTATCAAAACTTCTTGTTCAATCCTTACATCCTTGTGTCACTTGTGCACATCAAACAAGCATTTTCTCATTTCTTTGAACAAGTTGCAAATGCTTTGGTACATCCATGCAAGTGAATATGACACAATTCTGTGCAGATTCCTACATTATCAATTGCTTATATTATGTTGATCAAAATGCATTATAATGGGTCTCTGTTGAATAGTATAATCCCCCATGGCATTTAAGCACTAGTTTTACAATATACAGTAAGTATACTTTAAGTAAACAGTGGCATTTTATTTTACTCAATTTAGTGTTTTGCATTACTAAATTCTTTCCACATAGGATTGCAAGACAACTTCAATGTGTTGCAGACGGCCCCTTTTCACACCTAAACAGTCTTTTGGCACTCTCTACAGGGATCTCATCAGGATTCCCTCCCTCCTGCTTTTCCTCTGCTGTCTAGTCTGCACTCCCCCCCTCTGAGGAGCTCTCTCTTCTGAATACCAACAGTGCCACAGACACTCTGTGTTCCACGCTTACATCCTGCTTGGACAACCTATGCCCTCCTACATCTGGACCAGCCCGTGCATCCCTGTCTGCCCCCTGGTTATCGGATGTACCAAATGAGCATCGCACCAGCCTCCAGTCAGCTGAGAGAAAATGGCCCAAGTCAAAAGACCATACTGACCTCTCTCCTGACTCTCACACACTCTTAAAAACCTTCTCTGCTCTCCTCTGTCCGCCTGCTCCCACACCTTCATCGGAGTTAACGGCTAATAATTTTGCATCGTTCTTCGTAAAGAAAACTACCGCCATCAACAGCCAGATTTCTACACCACTATCACCCGCCTTTTCTCATCTGTCTGAAAATGATGTTTCCAAGGTCATTGGTTCCAACCACCCTACCACCTGCCCACTGGATTCCATCCCCACCCATCTCCTCCATGCCATCTCTCCAGCAGTTGTGCCTGGTCTGACCCACATCATCAACTCTTTGCTCACCACTGGGACATTTCCCACTGCGTTCAAAGAGGCCTGCATCACACCGCTACTGAAGAAACCCACTCTCAACCTTACCCTGCTAGAACACTACAGGCAGGTGTAGTGTGTGAAAATGCATATCTTCTGTCAAAATGTAGATGACTGATTTTAACCTCTAATTATTTTCTGTCTTCTTAAAAAAATTTTTTTTACTTACCTCACTATTCTTAGCTTTGTCTACTGTGCTAGGCTTTAATGGACTGGATTTAATTAACTTATGCATTTTGTTGCCTATATTGTTATAATTGCTTCCAATGTTTCCTCGTCTGTAAGTCGCTTTGGATAAAAACGTCTGCTAAATGACTAAATGTAAATTTTATGAAATGTGTAATGTCATGTGTAATGTGTAGTGTGTGGCCTTGAAATTTTAGCATGTCTACGTAATCATGAATAAATGCTTCTTGAGACACACAGTGTTGCTTCTTTGCATGCATCAAACTAATTGTTTCTGGCTATATGCATCCATGCATCAGTTTGAGAGGGGTGGAAATGGGACACTTGGGTGAAACAAAACTGCCCCAAAAGTACCCCCACCCACTTTAAATACAGTTTTTTCTAAGTCAATTTGGTACATTTCTCAGATCCGATTTGAAATTATCAAAACTTCTTGTTCAATCCTTACATCCTTGTGTCACTTGTGCACATCAAACAAGCATTTTCTCATTTCTTTGAACAAGTTGCAAATGCTTTGGTACATCCATGCAAGTGAATATGACACAATTCTGTGCAGATTCCTACATTATCAATTGCTTATATTATGTTGATCAAAATGCATTATAATGGGTCTCTGTTGAATAGTGTAATCCCCCATGACATTTAAGCACTAGTTTTACAATATACAGTAAGTATACTTTAAGTAAACAGTGGCATTTTATTTGACTCAATTTAGTGTTTTGCATTACTAAATTCTTTCCACATAGGATTGCAAGACAACTTCAATGTGTTGCAGACGGCCCCTTTTCACACCTAAACAGTCTTTTGGCACTCTCTACAGGGATCTCATCAGGATTCCCTCCCTCCTGCTTTTCCTCTGCTGTCTTGTCTGCACTCCCCCCCTCTGAGGAGCTCTCTCTTCTGAATACCAACAGTGCCACAGACACTCTGTGTTCCACGCTTACATCCTGCTTGGACAACCTATGCCCTCCTACATCTGGACCAGCCCGTGCATCCCTGTCTGCCCCCTGGTTATCGGATGTACCAAATGAGCATCGCACCAGCCTCCAGTCAGCTGAGAGAAAATGGCCCAAGTCAAAAGACCATACTGACCTCTCTCCTGACTCTCACACACTCTTAAAAACCTTCTCTGCTCTCCTCTGTCCGCCTGCTCCCACACCTTCATCGGAGTTAACGGCTAATGATTTTGCATCGTTCTTCGTAAAGAAAACTACCGCCATCAACAGCCAGATTTCTACACCACTATCACCCGCCTTTTCTCATCTGTCTGAAAATGATGTTTCCAAGGTCATTGGTTCCAACCACCCTACCACCTGCCCACTGGATTCCATCCCCACCCATCTCCTCCATGCCATCTCTCCAGCAGTTGTGCCTGGTCTGACCCACATCATCAACTCTTTGCTCACCACTGGGACATTTCCCACTGCGTTCAAAGAGGCCTGCATCACACCGCTACTGAAGAAACCCACTCTCAACCTTACCCTGCTAGAACACTACAGGCAGGTGTAGTGTGTGAAAATGCATATCTTCTGTCAAAATGTAGATGACTGATTTTAACCTCTAATTATTTTCTGTCTTCTTAAAAAAATTTTTTTTTACTTACCTCACTATTCTTAGCTTTGTCTACTGTGCTAGGCTTTAATGGACTGGATTTAATTAACTTATGCATTTTGTTGCCTACATTGTTATAATTGCTTCCAATGTTTCCTCGTCTGTAAGTCGCTTTGGATAAAAACGTCTGCTAAATGACTAAATGTAAATTTTATGAAATGTGTAATGTCATGTGTAATGTGTAGTGTGTGGCCTTGAAATTTTAGCATGTCTACGTAATCATGAATAAATGCTTCTTGAGACACACAGTGTTGCTTCTTTGCATGCATCAAACTAATTGTTTCTGGCTATATGCATCCATGCATCAGTTTGAGAGGGGTGGAAATGGGACACTTGGGTGAAACAAAACTGCCCCAAAAGTACCCCCACCCACTTTAAATACAGTTTTTTCTAAGTCAATTTGGTACATTTCTCAGATCCGATTTGAAATTATCAAAACTTCTTGTTCAATCCTTACATCCTTGTGTCACTTGTGCACATCAAACAAGCATTTTCTCATTTCTTTGAACAAGTTGCAAATGCTTTGGTACATCCATGCAAGTGAATATGACACAATTCTGTGCAGATTCCTACATTATCAATTGCTTATATTATGTTGATCAAAATGCATTATAATGGGTCTCTGTTGAATAGTGTAATCCCCCATGACATTTAAGCACTAGTTTTACAATATACAGTAAGTATACTTTAAGTAAACAGTGGCATTTTATTTGACTCAATTTAGTGTTTTGCATTAATGCAAGCTTTGCGCAAGTTCTACCAGGAAGACTCCTCACGTCATAATCAATTAGCAGTTAGCCTATCATCCCTCAGCACGTAGTATAAAAGGATTGTACTTACCTTCTCTTTCGTTCACAGAAACTAACGCACAAGTGAAAACTCTCATTGCGTAAGTTAGCAACCGAATATGGCGGAAAAATCTTTAGTCGATTGCGAATTTACTGATTCCGACGACGATCCACCTCCTACTTCTCCCGCAAACGTGCGGCGTAGTTCACATACACAGAACCGGGATTCCCCGTGGTCCCAGTGGCCCTCGGAGAAGATATTGTCCATTTTTGAGCAGCAAGGCATTCCAGCGGATAAAGATCTGGAGAGGGAGGATCTTATATTACTGGCTTCTAATGCTCTGGGTAATCCCGCCGTCATAGCCACGGATGTCCCGGTAAGCCCCATGACGCCATCAGTTCCAGCCAAGCAAGCCGGCAGGAAACGCACAGCCAAATCCTCTCCAAAATCAAATAAAAGGTCCAAACCTTCCACGTCGACCGTTTCTCCAACTCAGGGCCCAGCGGATATCAATAATCAGCTCCTGTTAATAGTCCAAGGATTATCCGAGTCAGTGAATAACCTCGGGAATAGGCTGAGGTTCTTCGAGAGAGCTATCGGGAACCCGACCTTAAATTCCGCCGCGGCCACATCATCCGCCGCATCCCCGTTTTTTTCGGGGACATCCTCGTCTACATCCCCACAAGCGATAGCTCTACCAACTATCCAGCCTTCAACCTTTGTGGAGCCAGCTCTGAGCACAACTCAGTTTAATTTGTCTACGGCAGAGGCCGCCCAAAACTTCGGGAGACGATTTGTTCTACCGGCTGCGGCTTCAGTTTGGCATCAAATGCGTGCTAGCATCATAGAAGGTAAGGATGTAAATTTAGCCTCCTTACTGATGCCTCTGCCGGCGTCTGAACGGCAAATGGTGGATTGTGGTGACGTGGCGGTTTTCCTCAGAACTTCTGACGCTAGGCTGCAACGGAATCTATCATTTCCCGAGTTTGTAAGTGCTTTTGGAGTTTATAGAGACATCCTCTGCCAAAACTTTCCAGAGCGTCGCGAAGAATTGGACACTTATTTGGCCATGATGACGGACTTTTACCAGAGATACGGAGGCACCCTTTTCTATGAATATCATAGATCCTTTTCGGCTAAATCCGCTTCATTCATCTCTGTGTTTAATTCTCGGCTGGACTGGTCCATCATCGACACAGAACTACTCGTCCGCCACTTTGGCGGCCAGAAAACCTTGTCATGTGTAGTTTGCAGCTCTCAAGGTCACACTGCCTCGCTCTGCCCTAAAACTCTCGCGAGTCAAAGTCCCGCTGCTGTCCATGGTGCTGATCCAGTAAGCCCATCCTATGTCAATAGAGGGCGTTCAACCCATAACCTGGACAATTCTAGGATCTGTTATAATTTCAACGAATCTGTTTGTACATTTTCTAAATGTTTATTTTCACATGTTTGCAGTTCCCTTTCTGTCGGTCTCTCGACGTTGTGTCGAAGCCGACAGATGGGGTTCGCCCTTGAGAACCAATCGTCTCTGACTATTTTGAAAAGGCCAATGAAATTGGCGAATGAAATTTGCATGCCGGGCTCCGCCCCCGGATATCCGGGTATAAAAGGGGAGCCGGCGTGCTCATTCATTCACCTTTTGTTCTTCGGAGCCTTCGCATCTGATGACATTCTTCGAATTGCCGATTTCTACGACGCGGTGCAGCGGAGATTCCCCTGGGCGTCCTGGCAGTTCCTGAGGTATTTTTCTAAAAGAGCAATTTCCTCAGCGTGGCATTGCCCGCTGATCTCTTGGGTGCAGTACACTCATCGAGGACGGGGACGGACACGGTGGTTGCCGCAAGTGTTCGGGGGTCCGATCACTGTGGCAGCCTCGTGGATTCGTCCTGCCCGCACGGCGCGCGGATGGCTATTCAGACGTTGCGTCACTGCGCGCGGATGGCTAGTCAGACGTTGCGTCACTGCGGGCGGACGGCTATTCAGACGTTGCGTCACGTTGGCTACGTTCTGTCAAGAGCAAGCCACCACCTCGTTTGCTTCCCGTTCTGTGACCGCAGCGGCTACGGCCCTGCCGTCAGCGGCGGCGAGCAGCGAGGGTGATGTGGGGATTATCGTGAGCGTTAATCCGTCAGCCGGTCGGCTCGCGGACCGCTCGCGCCCCGTCTCGCTTGTTTAGCAGGTCCCCAAGGATGGTCCTAAGCCATCTTATTCCTCAGCCACGCGCTCGGACACGAGCCGTGGAGATGAGGTGTCTCTTGCAACATCGGAGCGCGACCTGCTGGCATCAGACTCTGGCGATTCCCTGAAGCTCCCTCCCTCGGGAGGTCGAGCACAGGTGAGAGCAGACGTCAAGATGTCAGCCATGCTCGCTCGGACCGCCGTGAGCGTCGGGTTGCGGTGCAGCCCTGGTGCTCGCGGCTGGGTACTCGCACATTGGGCCCGGCTCAAGTGCCAAGTTTTACCGAGCTGCATAAGGAGTTCAGTAAGACCTGGAGCGTCCCTTTCGGCGCGCTTCCGTCTAGCTGACTCTATCGCCCTCTCTTCCCTCGGGGCGGGGAGGCAGCTAGGGACTATGTCAATGCACCCTGGGTGGAGCATGCAGTCGCGGGTATCCGCAGACGGCGGCCACCTGGGGGGCTTGACCTAGACTCACCGTCCAGGGCATGTAAGGTCTCAACATCTCTGGTGTTGAGGCTGGCAGTGCCGTGGACCAAGCTGCCTCCACTCTTACGCATGGCCTTCCTGCAGGCCAGGGCGCTAAAGAGAGCCCCACGGGGTAAGACCGACCCAAGTAGTGCCGCCGCCGACTGGCCCTCCGGGGACCGCGGTGGCAGCGCAGGCTGGGTCGGACGATGTCCACATCAGTGGCCCGGAAAGATGCCTCGGACCCAATCTTGCGCAGGGGGGCGATGTCGAGAAAGGCCACTTTCCCGACTCCCCTCTCGCAAGGTCGGCTGATTGGTGGCGCTGTCAAGGACTGCTCCAGCAGCCTTTTGACAGTGTAGAAACAGACCGGCCTGCTGTGACCCGGCCGCCTTTCGGCCGTCGAGGTCTCGCACGTGGTCTGCCCCCAGCAGCCCTGGCCTTCTCCAGCGTCGACTCCGGTTCTGGTGCCCCCGCAGGTGGCCCCCCGGAGGAGGACGTCAAGAGAAGGACCACCTAGAGAGATTGAACCATCGGGCCCGACCCAGCCTGGGTTGCTGGATGGTCGGACTGGGGCGGTCCCTGCCGCGTCCCAAACACCTTCTGGGAACCTTCGGGGGCCTAGTGCCCGCCTTCTCACAAGGAGAGGTCTCTCTCTGGGTCCCACTTGCAGCCGCTCTCACCCTCTGAAAGATGGTGTTCGGCAACTCGACGTTGCGTCGTGGCGGCACGCAATGACGAGTATAAAGCAGCCCTCAGCACTCTCGCTTCGACGGTGCGTCGAGCTGCGCCATCGCCTGGCAGGTGATTTAGCGGAGCCGTTCCCCCCGGGGAGAACAGCACTGCTAGTCATTGAACCAACCCCCGCGGGTTGATGAAGTAGATCGCAGCCCCCCCTGTGAGGTCTCTGGGTGCTTGGTTAGCATTTCAAACCATCACGGTGGCTGGGAGTGTGGTCCGTCTCGGCATTCGATCCAGCTCGCCAGACCTCCGCCGGACTTCAGGCATCCTCTTACCTCAGCAGAGGCAGGGATGTTCCTGTGCTCCAGGCCGGGGCTGCCACCCCTCTGGCGAAGGCGATCGAACCGTCCCCTCGGCCGAGATGTCCAGTGGCTTCGACAGCCGCACTTCATCATCCCCAAAACCAGGGGTCGCTGCATACCTTGAGCAGCACCTTGCAAGGGTGCCGTTCGGGAGGCGCAGAAGCGCGTCCTGGTGTCTGTCAGACGCCAGGAGTGGTTCATGACAACTGACCGCATACTCTCATGTACAGTTCCCTCGGCACTGTCGAGGGGCTGGCATGTCAGTAAATGGGTCAGCCGGGAAAAAGAGAGCAGCTCTCCCTGGCGCGGAGCTCCCCCTTTTCCTGGTAGAGAACTCAACACTGTCTCCATGACGGCGTGCTCGCTCACGAGCACGCACAGTCAGTGCTGAGCTGCTTGAACTTTCAGGCAGCAGCCAGCGGTCCCCTGAAATCAGTTTCAGAGGCTCCTGGGCATGGTGTCCTCGGGGGTGGCCTGTCCCCCTCGGGTTGACGCACATCGGACCGCGACAGCACTGACTACAGAGATGAGTTCCCTGGAGAGCGTGGCGCACCGGCAGTAGGCGTATCGTCATTACACCTGCTGCCGTCGCATCCTAACCCCGAGCAGGTCTTGAGGCCGGTCGTGGAACGACAGACGCCTCCCTACGGGGTGCGGGTGCGGTGTGCAATGGGCGCGCAGTGTCGGGTCGCTGGACGGGCCCCCGCCTGCGTTGGCAGATCACTGCCTTCAAGTTGCTAGCTGTCCTGCTTGCACTGATGAGGCTCCGGCCTCTCGTGCAGAGCCAGCATACTGGCCCGGACAGCACGACCAGCGTAGCGTACTAAACCTCAGGGTGGCACTCGCTCGCTGCAGTCATCGCAACTCGCCCAAAACGCCTCCTCCCGTGGAGACAGCAGGTGGCAAAGCCCCTGCAGGTCACATGCCCACCGGGTGTCCTGAACCAGACAGCCAAGCGCTCTCTCGTCAGTTGACACCCCGTGGGAAGTGATGACTCCACCCCTGCGGGCTGGCCTGGGTGTGGTTTGGGCGGGCACAGGGGGACCTGTCGCCTCCCTGAACACCACCCAGTACCGCTGGGCATTCCTTGGACGAGGACCCCCTCGACACGGAGGCCCTAGTGCGCAGCCTCCAGTGGAGACAGCAGGTGGCAAAGCCCCTGCAGGTCACATGACCACCGGATGTCCTGAACCAGACAGCCAAGCGCTCTCTCGTCAGTTGACGCCTCGTGGGAAGTGACGACTCCACCCCTGGTGGAGACAGCAGGTGGCAAGGCCCCTGCAGGTCACACGCCACCGGGTGTCCTGAACCAGACAGCCAAGCGCTCTCTCGTCAGTTGACACCTCGTGCGAAGTGACGACTCCACCACTGCGGCCGGCTTGGGTGTGGTTTGGGCAGGCACAGGTGGACCTGTTGCCTCCCTGAACACCCCCCAGTGCCGCTGGGCACTCCCTGTTCGAGGCTCCCCCCTCGACACGGAGGCCCTAGCGCGCAGTTGGCCGCGGGACAAGCGGAACTACGCTTCCCCCCAGTGAGCTTCATTGCGCAGGTCCTGTGCAAGGTCTGGGAAGGGAGTATCAAGTGCTGCTAGTTGCGCCTTACGGGCCCAACTACACTTGGTCCTCGGAGCTAATACTCCTGACGACAACTCCCCCTGGCCAAATCCCCTGGCGAAGGGCCTACTCGCAGGGGATGGACACGTTGTGGCGTTCGAGCCGGACCTCTGGGTCTGGCTCCTGGATGGGACGAGGAGTTCCTGGATGACCTACCCCCCTCAGTGGTGGAGACTGTCACTCAGGCAAGGGCCATGCCCACAAGGCTGGATGCCTTTAAGTGGCGCCCCTTCTCGTCCTGGTGCTCTTCTCGAGGAGAAGACCCGCGGAATTGCTCGCTCAGGAACGTGCTGTCCTATTGCAGGAGAGGCTGGGGAGTAATCTCCCCTTCCACATTGGAACGTGGGTACCCGCTGTCGCGGTTATCACGTACCAGTTGCTGGTGAGCCTCTGGGGCGGCATGACCTGATTATTAGGTTCCTCTAGGGCGCGAGGGGCTAAGGCCTCGTCCGCGCCCCGTACCCTCTTGGGACCTTAAGGTGGACCTTTGGGTCCCCTTTTTTCGGGCCCTGCCGAGAGCCCCTTCCTCGTTCTGCGAGGGGGGTTGGCTCTCCTGCTGGGGCTCGAGTCCATCCAGAGGGTGAGGCACCTGCAAGCATTCCGTGTCCACCGATTGCCAAATTTCAGGCCCGGTGACTCTCACGTGATCCTGAGACCCCGGCCGACTTACGTGCCCAAAGTTCCGCCGCCCCCCTTTGGGACTAGGTGGTGAACTTGCAGGCGCTCCCACACCGGGAGAAAGACCCAACCTGTACGTGGGGTGTCCAGTAAGCGCATTGCGCCTCTACTCGAACCACACTGAGGGCTTCAAGGCCCTGAGCAGCTCTTGTCTGTTATGGAGGTCAGCAACGGGAGTGCTGTATCCGAGGAGAGTTGTAGCGCTGGGTCGCACACGCCGTCACTACGGCGTGCCGATCCTAGCCCGTGCCCATTTGAGTGACGGTACACTCCGCTCGGGGTGTGACCTCCTCGTGGGCATCGGCTTAGTGCGCCTCTCTGGCAGACATCTGTAGAGCTGCGGGTTGGGCTACGCTATACCTCGCAGAGGCTTACAACCTCCGTGGGGAGTCGGCAGCTCGAGTCTTGCCAGCAGGTGAGACCAGCAGTCGTGGGGCGTACGCCTGCGCATAGCGCCATTCCCCTTCTGAGGTGGACCAGTGCGCTATGGGCTGCCTCCCTTCTTTCCCCAAGGGTGAAGAATAGGCAGTCCGTCCATCCATCAATAGCACTCAGGGCGGCGGGCTCGGCGGAGCAGCCCTGCCGCCTATGGCCGGGTATCAAGCTGAGTTATTACATATAGCTCTAACCGGACCTAGTGCCCCACACGTAGTAACCCCCCACTAGGGTGGTTCCGTCTGAGATGTCGTCATGAGATGGTTCCCCGCGTGGCAACCCATGACCTCCCCAGGTGGACATCCACCTTGCGGCATTCCGCACATACCTCCCATGAGTTCTCCCCTGTTTGGTGAGACCATGTTGGTGTCTCCACTGTATTCCCCCCTAGGGTGGGAAGTGGTCTCCGTAGCGCACGTCCTCATTGAAGGAACAGCGCTTACCCAGTAGCCCTACGACTGGATGGCCCTCGCCAATGGGGCCGTCTGAGTTGGCAGAGGGCAGGGGCTACTCATCTTTGCCAAAAGCTCTGGGAGCCCCTGCCTGCCCACTGGAAGGTTACAAATTTCGCGATAGCGCTCACGTGTGGCTCGCCCAGGCCGGTCAACGTCGCTTCGCTAGAGATTGTGACGCGGCTAGTGCCGTGGCGTTTTCCATAGGAACCCCATCTGTCGGCTTCGACACAACGTCGAGAGACCGACAGAAAGGGAACGTCCCGGTTACGTATGTAACCTCTGTTCCCTGATGGAGGGAACAAGACGTTGTGTCCTTCTTGCCACGACAATAGCCGTCCGCTGCAGCAGTCACGAGATGCTCTCAGGCTCCTCAGCACAAAAGGTGAATGAATGAGCACGCCGGCTCCCCTTTTATACCCGGATATCCGGGGGCGTAGCCCGGCATGCAAATTTCATTCGCCAATTTCATTGGCCTTTTCAAAATAGTCAGAGACGATTGGTTCTCAAGGGCGAACCCCATCTGTCGGCTTCGACACAACGTCTTGTTCCCTCCATCAGGGAACAGAGGTTACATACGTAACCGGGACGTTTTTGCAAAGAGCCCCATCCGAAATATGTCTGCCCACGGAGATTCAGACCCGCTGCTCAAGGAAAGTCCCGGTTCAGAAAGAAATTCTAAAAAATCACCCTTCTACCCCAATTAATACTCAAATGTTATCAGGGTACTTGTCATCCCATCCCGATCCATTATTTGTAGATTATTTGATTACCGGGCTGGTCCAAGGGTTTAGGGTAGGCGTCTTATCCCCCCTGTCTTTTTCTTATGTGGCAAAAAACCGGCTTTAGCTGAACCAAAAATGGTTTCTGACTTATTAGGGAAGGAAGTTAATAAAGGTTATGTTATCGGGCCTTTCAGTTCTCCTCCTTTTTCTCCCTTTAGAGTTAATTCGCTCGGCGTGGCTACTAGGAAATTTTCGGGGAAAAAGCGGCTGATTTTTGACATGTCTTCGCCACATTCTAATACTACAGCAAGCGTTAATGAATGCATTCCCCTAGAGCCTTTTTCGCTGTATTATGCTTCAGTGGACAATGCTATCCAACTAATTAAACTGGCTGGGCAGGGTGCATGGCTAGCTAAAGCTGACATCAGAGACGCTTTTAAAATTATTCCTATTCACCCCGCCGAGTGGGCTCTCTTTGGTGTTAAATGGCAATCCAAGTTTTATTTCGCAGTTAGACTAACTTTCGGCTGCAGAAGCAGCCCACACATATTTAACAACCTATCAGAGGCATTGTGTTGGATCCTGCTTAACGTCTGCAAGATTCCATTCGTTCTGCATCTACTCGATGATTTTCTGCTGGTCGATTTTCCATCACGCGAAACCCCCATCCTAGATACACTCAAACACATTTTCAGCGATGTGGGAGTTCCTCTATCAGAAGAGAAGACTCTCGGCCCGGCAACCGCTCTCGAGTTCCTCGGTATCCGGCTGGATACTGTCAAAATGCAAGCTTCTCTTCCTATGGATAAACTTTCCAGAATTCGTTCTGTTATGGGTTCTTTTATAGACTCACGCGTCGTTACAAAACGGGAAATGCTTTCATTGCTTGGCCACCTCAATTTTGCCATGAGCATTATCCCGCAAGGTAGGGCTTTCATATCTCGGTTGTTAGATCGCGCCCATTCTGTACCCAACCTAAGCGACATCGTGCACCTCGATGAAGGGTGCCTCTCAGATCTAAAATTCTGGTCCCACCTGCTTAACAGCTGGAATGGTATATCTTTTTTTTATAATGATACTCCCGAGTCTTCCGTCGCTCTCAAACTTTTCACCGACGCTGCCCCTTCAGTAGGTTTCGGAGCATTCTTCCAAGATCAGTGGTTTGCGGAGAGGTGGCCTGACCAGTTTGTTCAGGCTCAAAATTCAGCCTCGTCCGCTCTCTACGAGCTCTATCCGATAGCGGTAGCTTGCATCCTATGGGGTTCAGCTTGGTCGCGCAAACACATCATTATGTTTTGCGATAACGAAGCAGCAGTCGCAATTATTAATAAAGGTAGATCGCCCTGTTTAGCCATTATGTCAATTATGAGAAGAATTATTTGGCAATCGATCATGCATAGCTTTACGATCAAAGCCGAACATATTCCGGGGTACTCTAATGAAATTGCTGACGCTCTCTCTCGCTTTCGCTTTCAGACCTTCAGACGCCTCTGCCCAACGGCCAACCAGGATCCAACACCATGCCCGAAACCGTCCAGAATCCTTCTAGATTAGATCCATATTACAAATTGCTAAAATCAGCTAGCTACTTCATTTCTAAAGGTGTCACATCCTCCACTTTTAAAGCCTATCATTCCGCCTGGTCCTCGTTCACAGTTTTTTGTCTAGCCTTTCACATTAACCTTTTTCCAATTTTAGTTTCTACCGTCTGTGCCTTTTTGGTGCATCAGTATCAATTCCGCAACCTTAAAATATCCACCATACACAGATTACTGGCGGGTATCCAATTCCATGCCAGAATGCATGATCCCGGTTATCCAAGTTTATTTTCCACGCAATCCATACAGTTACTTCTGAAAGGTATCTCTAAAGATACAAAGAAAACAATGGATGCACGCCTTCCCATTACTCTCCCCATTTTAAAAGAACTGGTTTACTCGTTGCGCCAAGGGCTATTCTCAGCATATACTAATTGATTGAATGATTAAATACCTCAAAACTCGCCCCAGTCACCATAAGCTTTCCCCCCTTTTCGAGCTATAAAACGGCTTTCCCATGACTAAAGAGTGGTTCAGGATTCATCTTGCCGCAGCGGTGGGGAGTTGCGGCAAGTCTTCCCATCTCTACACCGGGCAATCATTCATGATTGGAGCGGCAACATCGGCAGCAGCTTGCGGGATTCCGACCTCTGCGATCAAAATCCTGGGCAGATGGTCATCTATGGCATTTGAATCATATATAAGACCGGATTCAAAAACTATCCTGGATGTTCAGCAAGCGTTCTCTACAAGCTCAAGGTACTTTATTGTACATACTGGTGGTGGTGGCATAAGTATAGGTATATATAGCATGGCTTCTGAAAGCCTCATTCAGCTCGTTATCTTCTGGTGAAATCTGTTGGCTCGAGCAAGTTAGGCTTCAGGGATACATTCATCGGCTTGTGCAAGCCGCATATTAGCCAGTGCTGGCCCGGCGTTATTTATATATATGATGGTTATTTTATTATTTCTTTCTGTGCTTTTGCAAGCCCTCGTAGCCTGTGCAGGCTCCAGGAACACATTCATGGGCTCGTGCGAGTCTCATATTAGCCAGTGCTGGCTTGTCGTTATTTATATATATGTCGTTTATTTTATTATTTCTTTCTGTGCTTTTGCAAGCCCTCGTAGCCGTGCAGGCTCCAGGAACATATTCATGGCTCGTGCGAGTCTCATATTAGCCAGTGCTGGCTTGTCGTTATTTATATATATGTTGTTTATTTTATTATTTCTTTCTGTGCTTCTGCAAGCCCTCGTAGCCGTGCAGGCTCCAGGAACATATTCATGGCTCGTGCGAGTCTCATATTAGCCAGTGCTGGCCTGTCGTTATTTATATATATGTCGTTTATTTTATTATTTCTTTCTGTGCTTTTGCAAGCCCTCGCAGCCTGTGCAGGCTCCAGGAACATATTCATGGGCTCGTCCGAGTCTCATATCGGACCGTGCAGGCCCCGTTGTTATTTATATATATGTTATTATTTTGCTCAGCAAGCGTTCAGCCTGTGCAGGCTCCTGTAAATCCTATGCTTCGCAAGCCTCTTATGTGCTTTTGGAGGTTTCAGTTAAAACATTGATATTTAACTATAACCTTTATAATACCATTTATCTTATCTTCAGAAGAAGTCACGTACAATGCAACCTCACGTATGTCCAAACATGTCTGACCCTTGCTTACTCTCTCCTTTAGGAACTCCAGTGAGATTCCTTATCCGGTGGGTTTATTCCAATTACTTATTCTTTGGGGTAGGCTCCGCTCCTGCCTTATCTTCAGGCAGGAACTCCAGAATCATTTTGCCATGATTCCTTCATCGGACGGGGCCTACGCCCAAACTACTATACAATACAAATATATTGTTACATAATAAATATCATATATCGTTCTATGTTTCACAAGTCTTTCTGGTAGAACTAAATTCTTTCCACATAGGATTGCAAGACAACTTCAATGTGTTGCAGACGGCCCCTTTTCACACCTAAACAGTCTTTTGGCACTCTCTACAGGGATCTCATCAGGATTCCCTCCCTCCTGCTTTTCCTCTGCTGTCTTGTCTGCACTCCCCCCCTCCGAGGAGCTCTCTCTTTTGAATACCAAAAGTGCCACAGACACTCTGTGTTCCACGCTTACATCCTGCTTGGACAACCTATGCCCTCCTACATCTGGACCAGCCCGTGCATCCTTGTCTGCCCCCTGGTTATCGGATGTACCACGTGAGCATCGCACCAGCCTCCAGTCAGCTGAGAGAAAATGCCCCAAGTCAAAAGACCATTCTGACCTCTCTCCTGACTCTCACACACTCTTAAAAACCTTCTCTGCTCTCCTCTGTCCGCCTGCTCCCACACCTTCATCGGAGTTAAGGGCTAATGATTACTGCGTTCAAAGAGGCCTGCATCACACCGCTACTGAAGAAACCCACTCTCAACCTTACCCCTCTAGAACACTACAGGCAGGTGTAGTGTGTGAAAATGCATATCTTCTGTCAAAATGTAGATGACTGATTTTAACCTCTAATTCTTTTCTATCTTCTTAAAAAAATAATTTTGTTTACTTACCTCACTATTCTCAGCTTTGTATAATGTGCTAGGCTTTAATGGACTGGGTTTAATTAACTTATGCATTTTGTTGCCTATATTGTTATAATTGCTTCCAATGTTTCCTTGTCTGTAAGTCGCTTTGGATAAAAACGTCTGCTAAATGATGTGGGAATTAAGATCAATATATAGATCGATATAAAATGGATGATTGATTTTGTTTAAATCAGATGTATTTTAGTACATGACATGATTGTGAACAAAGGCTTGAACCAGAGAGTTATATAGTTGCCAGATGTTGGAATGTGGTCAGTAAGTGGGGGGTTGCATGATCTGCTTATGTGTGTGTCTAACATAAACCACATCTTACTTTTGGGGAAGAAATGTGTACACTGAAGGATCTTATTGTGGTATTAAACGTGCCTTTACATTTAATATGCTTAGGATTTTATTATTGTTAACTAACTATGCATAATATGTTGAAAATATAACCAGTGTGTTAGTTGAGTTAACCAAGAATTTAGTGCTGAATACTGTCGGGCTTTTCCACAGGAAATTGCTATGTGTGTGTGTAAAGATTAGATTACACGGGGAGCCCCATGGAATGTGGTGGATTGGGGGGCCTCCTAATAATTTGTTACAGATGGATGGTGGTTGAAAAACAAGGCAGTGAGCTGATTGGCTGGAGAGCAGACAAAGGGGAGACGATCTGATTGGACCCCACCATGGAGAAGAGACTCGTCGAACCATACATATAAATAGCTGTAAAGCTGTTTCGGGGTGTCGATTCTTTGTGAGACTTTTTTGTGTCTGAGAATCCACCGAAACAGCTGTTTGTTTGAGACTTCTGATCAATAAATTTCAACGTTTTCTGAACTGGCCTTTCTCCAATTTTTGAACGCGCAGAACATTGCTTCAATGTTCATCAATGACTAAATGTAAATTTTATGAAATGTGTAATGTCATGTGTAATGCACATCAAACAAGCATTTTCTCATTTCTTTGAACAAGTTGCAAATGCTTTGGTACATCCATGCAAGTGAATATGACACAATTCTGTGCAGATTCCTACATTATCAATTGCTGATGTCATGTTGATCAAAATGCATTATAATGGGTCTCTGTTGAATAGTATAATCCCCACGACATTTAAGCACTAGTTTTACAATATACAGTAAGTATACTTTAAGTAAACAGTGGCATTTTATTTTACTCAATTTAGTGTTTTGCATTACTAAATTCTTTCCACATAGGATTGCAAGACAACTTCAATGTGTTGCAGACGGCCCCTTTTCACACCTAAACAGTCTTTTGGCACTCTCTACAGGGATCTCATCAGGATTCCCTCCCTCCTGCTTTTCCTCTGCTGTCTTGTCTGCACTCCCCCCCTCTGAGGAGCTCTCTCTTTTGAATACCAACAGTGCCACAGACACTCTGTGTTCCACGCTTACATCCTGCTTGGACAACCTATGCCCTCCTACATCTGGACCAGCCCGTGCATCCCTGTCTGCCCCCTGGTTATCGGATGTACCACGTGAGCATCGCACCAGCCTCCAGTCAGCTGAGAGAAAATGGCCAAAGTCAAAAGACCATACTGACCTCTCTCTCTACCAGTCTCTTCTCTCTACTTTCTCCGTTGACGTCACCTCTGCAAAAACTGATTATAACCACTCGAAGATCAGCAACTCTCCTGACTCTCACACTCTTAAAAACCTTCTCTGCTCTCCTCTGTCCGCCTGCTCCCACACCTTCATCGGAGTTAACGGCTAATGATTTTGCATCGTTCTTCGTAAAGAAAACTACCGTTGCCTATATTGTTATAATTGCTTCCAATGTTTCCTCGTCTGCAAGTCGCTTTGGATAAAAACGTCTGCTAAATGACTAAATGTAAATTTTATGAAATGTGTAATGTCATGTGTAATGTGTAGTGTGTGGCCTTGAAATTTTAGCATGTCTACGTAATCATGAATAAATGCTTCTTGAGACACACAGTGTTGCTTCTTTGCATGCATCAAACAAATTGTTTCTGGCTATATGCATCCATGCATCAGTTTGAGAGGGGTGGAAATGGGACACTTGGGTGAAACAAAACTACCCCAAAAGTACCCCCACCCACTTTAAATACAGTTTTTTTCTAAGTCAATTTGGTACATTTCTCAGATCCGATTTGAAATTATGAAAACTTCTTGTTCAATCCTTACATCATTGTGTCACTTGTGCACATCAAACAAGCATTTTCTCATTTCTTTGAACAAGTTGCAAATGCTTTGGTACATGCATGCAAGTGAATATGACACAATTCTGTGCAGATTCCTACATTATCAATTGCTTATGTCATGTTGATCAAAATGCATTATAATGGGTCTCTGTTGAATAGTATAATCCCCCATGACATTTAAGCACTAGTTTTACAATATACAGTAAGTATACTTTAGGTAAACAGTGGCATTTTATTTTACTCAATTTAGTGTTTTGCATTACTAAATTCTTTCCACATAGGATTGCAAGACAACTTCAATGTGTAGCAGACGGCCCCTTTTCACACCTAAACAGACTTTTGGCACTCTCTACAGGGATCTCATCAGGATTCCCTCCCTCCTGCTTTTCCTCTGCTGTCTTGTCTGCACTCCCCCCCTCTGAGGAGCTCTCTCTTTTGAATACCAACAGTGCCACAGACACTCTGTGTTCCACGCTTACATCCTGCTTGGACAACCTATGCCCTCCTACATCTGGACCAGCCCGTGCATCCCTGTCTGCCCCTTGGTTATCGGATGTACCACGTGAGCATCGCACCAGCCTCCAGTCAGCTGAGAGAAAATGGCCCAAGTCAAAAGACCATACTGACCTCTCTCCTGACTCTCACACACTCTTAAAAACCTTCTCTGCTCTCCTCTGTCCGCCTGCTCCCACACCTTCATCGGAGTTAACGGCTGATGATTTTGCATCGTTCTTCGTAAAGAAAACTACCGCCATCAACAGCCAGATTTCTACACCACCATCACCCGCCTTTTCTCCTCTGTCTGAAAATGATGTTTCCAAGGTCATTGGTTCCAACCACCCTACCACCTGCCCACTGGATTCCATCCCCACCCATCTCCTCCATGCCATCTCTCCAGCATTTTTGCCTGGTCTGACCCACATCATCAACTCTTTGCTCACCACTGGGACATTTCCCACTGTGTTCAAAGAGGCCTGCATCACACCGCTACTGAAGAAACCCACTCTCAACCTTACACTGCTAGAACACTACAGGCAGGTGTAGTGTGTAAAAATGCATATCTTCTGTCAAAATGTAGATGACTGATTTTAACCTCTAATTCTTTTCTATCTATTTTCTATTACAGTGACCTATCTATTTTACTTACCTCACTATTCTTATCTTTGTATACTGTGCAAGGCTTTAATGGACTGGATTTAATTAACTTATGCATTTTGTTGCCTATATTGTTATAATTGCTTCCAATGTTTCCTCGTCTGTAAGTCGCTTTGGATAAAAACGTCTGCTAAATGACTAAATGTAAATTTTATGAAATGTGTAATGTCATGTGTAATGTGTAGTGTGTGGCCTTGAAATTTTAGCATGTCTACGTAATCATGAATAAATGCTTCTTGAGACACACAGTGTTGCTTCTTTGCATGCATCAAATGAATTGTTTCTGGCTATATGCATCCATGCATTAGTTTGAGAGGGGTGGAAATGGGACACTTGGGTGAAACAAAACTGCCCCAAAAGTACCCCCCCCCACTTTAAATACAGTTTTTTCTAAGTCAATTTGGTACATTTCTCAGATCCGATTTGAAATTCTCAAAACTTCTTGTTCAATCCTTACATCCTTGTGTCACTTGTGCACATCAAACAAGCATTTTCTAATTTCTTTGAACAAGTTGCAAATGCTTTGGTACATCCATGCAAATGATTATGACACAATTCTGTGCAGATTCCAACATTATCAATTGCTTACGTCATGTTGATCAAAATGCATTATAATGGGTCTCTGTTGAATATATAATCCCCCACGACATTTAAGCACTAGTTTTACAATATACAGTAAGTATACTTCAAGTAAACAGTGGCATTTTATTTTACTCAATTTAGTGATTTGCATTACTATATTCTTTCCACATAGGACTGCAAGACAACTTCACCTGGTTGCAGACGGCCCCTTTTCACACCTAAACAGTCTTTTGACACTCTCTACAGGGATCTCATCCCTGAACAAGAGAGGGGGCAGATTGGAGATGACCTGCCAAAGTACGTGTTAGTTTGGGACAATGTCAGTTTCCATCGCTCCAACATCATCAGGCAATGGTTTGCGGCCCACAACAGGATGCTGGTGGAGTTCCTCTCACCCTACTCAACCCCGTTGAGGAATTTTTCTCAGCATGAAGATTAAAAGTATATGATCGCCAGCCGCATACACAGATGACCCTTCTGGCTGCCATGGATGTAACGTGTGATGACATCACAGCTGATGCCTGCAGAGGCTGGATTAGACACTCTGAAAGATGATTTTCACGCTGTATCGCAAGAGAAGATATTTGTTGTGATGTGGATGAGAATCCTTTGCCCAAAAGACAGGAATGTCAGGAGGTGTAGGAAGACTGCACTGTAATTCCACTGCACTGCATGTACAGTTTTCCCTAAGAAGATTGTCTTATGTTCAGATTTCTACATTTGTTTGTGCTATGCAGTGCTGTCTTTTCCTGTCTGCATCACAATGACACTGTCTGTCAATAAATTATTGTACAAACAGTAAAAGCGTTAACGTGAATCATGTGCCGTCTCTTGCAATCAAACAATCAAAACCAGAAATGCACTTACTGTTTTGCAAATGACAAGGATGATTCGAGAAATGCTCCACTCATCACTCTCAGGTCACTCCGCTGCACACGTCTGATCACTTCTTTGTCACCCCGACCTCACCGCTCCAGACAACGCAGATGTCTTACCGCTGGTCACTTTCCGGCGCTACCTACGGTCCCTCCCTCCTGCTTTTCCTCTGCTGTCTTGTCTGCACTCCCCCCCTCTGAGGAGCTCTCTCTTTTGAATACCAACAGTGCCACAGACACTCTGTGTTCCACGCTTACATCCTGCTTTGACAACATATGCCCTCTTACATCTGGACCAGCCTGTGCATCCCTGTCTGCCCCCTGGTTATCGGATGTACCACGTGAGCATCGCACCAGCCTCCGTTCAGCTGAGAGAAAATGGCACAAGTCAAAAGACCATACTGACCTCTCTCTCTCTACTTTCTCCGTTGACGTCACCTCTGCAAAAACTGATTATAACCACTCGAAGATCAGCAACTCTCCTGACTCTCGCACACTCTTAAAAACCTTCTCTGCTCTCCTCTGTCCGCCTGCACCCACACCTTCATCGGAGTTAACGGCTGATGATTTTGCATCGTTCTTCGTAAAGAAAACTACCGCCATCAACAGCCAATTTTCTACGCCACCATCACCCGCCTTTTCTCCTATGTCTGAAGATGATGTTTCCAAGGTCATTGGTTCCAACCACCCTACCACCTGCCCACTGGATCCCATCCCCACCCATCTCCTCCATGCCATCTCTCCAGCAGTTGTGCCTGGTCTGACCCGCATCATCAACTCTTTGCTCACCACTGGGACATTTCCCACTGCTTTCAAAGAGGCCTGCATCACACCGCTACTGAAGAAACTCACTCTCAACCTTACACTGCTAGAACACTACAGGCCGGTGTAGTGTGTGAAAATGCATATCTTCCGTCAAAATGTAGATGACTGATTTGAACCTCTTACTATTTTCTGTCTTCTTAAAATTTTTTTTTTTACTTACCTCACTATTCTTAGCTTTGTATACTGTGCTAGGCTTTAATGGACTGGATTTAATTAACTTATGCATTTTGTTGCCTATATTGTTATAATTGCTTCCAATGTTTCCTCGTCTGTAAGTCGCTTTGGATAAAAACGTCTGCTAAATGACTAAATGTAAATTTTATGAAATGTGTAATTTCATGTGTAATGTGTAATGTGTAGTGTGTGGCCTTGAAATTTTAGCATGTCTACGTAATCATGAATAAATGCTTCTTGAGACACACAGTGTTGCTTCTTTGCATGCATCAAATGAATTGTTTCTGGCTATATGCATCCATGCATTAGTTTGAGAGGGGTGGAAATGGGACACTTGGGTGAAACAAAACTGCCCCAAAAGTACCCCCCCCCACTTTAAATACAGTTTTTTCTAAGTCAATTTGGTACATTTCTCTGATCCGATTTGAAATTCTCAAAACTTCTTGTTCAATCCTTACATCCTTGTGTCACGTGTGCACATCAAACAATCATTTTCTCATTTCTTTGAACAAGTTGCAAATGCTTTGGTAGATCCATGCAAATGATTATGACAAAATTCTGTGCAGATTCCTACATTATCAATTGCTTATGTCATGTTGATCAAAATGCATTATAATGGGTCTCTGTAGAATAGTATAATCCCCACGACATTTAAGCACTAGTTTTACAATATACAGTAAGTATACTTTAAGTAAACAGTGGCATTTTATTTTACTCAATTTAGTGTTTTGCATTGCTATATTCTTTCCACATAGGACTGCAAGACAACTTCACTGTGTTGCAGACGGCCCCTTTTCACACCTAAACAGTCCTTTGACACTCTCCACAGGGATCTCATCCCTGAACAAGAGAGGGGGCAGATTGGAGATGACCTGCCAAAGTACGTGTTAGTTTGGGACAATGTCAGTTTCCATCGCTCCAACATCATCAGGCAATGGTTTGCGGCCCACAACAGGATGCTGGTGGAGTTCCTCTCACCCTACTCAACCCCGTTGAGGAATTTTTCTCAGCATGAAGATTAAAAGTATATGATGGCCAGCCGCATACACAGATGACCCTTCTGGCTGCCATGGATGTAACGTGTGATGACATCACAGCTGATGTCTGCAGAGGCTGGATTAGACACTCTGAAAGATGATTTTCACGCTGTATTGCAAGAGAAGATATTTGTTGTGATGTGGATAAGAATCCGTTGCCCAAAAGACAGGAACGTTAGGAGGTGTAGGAAGACTGCGCTGTAATTCCACTGCACTGCATGTACAGTTTTCCCTAAGGAGATTGTCTTATGTTCAGATTTCTACATTTGTTTGTGCTATGCAGTGCTGTCTTTTCCTGTCTGCATCACAATGACACTGTCTGTCAATAAATTATTGTAAAAACAGTAAAAGCGTAAACGTGACTCATGTGCCGTCTCTTGCAATCAAACAATCAAAACCAGAAATGCACTTACTGTTTTGCAAATGACAAGGATGATTCAAGAAATGCTCCACTCATCACCTCTCAGTTCACTCCGCTGCACACGCCTGATCACTTCTTTGTCACCCCGACCTCACCGCTCCAGACAACGCAGATGTCTTACCGCTGGTCACTTTCCGGCGCTACCTACGGTCCCTCCCTCTTGCTTTTCCTCTGCTGTCTTGTCTGCACTCCCCCCCTCTGAGGAGCTCTATCTTTTGAATACCAACAGTGCCACAGACACTCTGTGTTCCACGCTTACATCCTGCTTGGAAAACATATGCCCTCTTACATCTGGACCAGCCCGTGCATCCCTGTCTGCCCCTGGTTATCGGATGTACCACGTGAGCATCGCACCAGCCTCCGGTCAGCTGAGAGAAAATGGCACAAGTCAAAAGACCATACTGACCTCTCTCTCTCTACCAGTCTCTTCTCTCTACTTTCTCCGTTGACGTCACCTCTGCAAAAACTGATTATAACCACTCGAAGATCAGCAACTCTCCTGACTCTCGCACACTCTTAAAAACCTTCTCTGCTCTCCTCTGTCCGCCTGCTCCCACACCTTCATCGGAGTTAACGGCTGATGATTTTGCATCGTTCTTCGTAAAGAAAACTACCGCCATCAACAGCCAATTTTCTACGCCACCATCACCCGCCTTTTCTCCTATGTCTGAAGATGATGTTTCCAAGGTCATTGGTTCCAACCACCCTACCACCTGCCCACTGGATCCCATCCCCACCCATCTCCTCCATGCCATCTCTCCAGCAGTTGTGCCTGGTCTGACCCGCATCATCAACTCTTTGCTCACCACTGGGACATTTCCCACTGCTTTCAAAGAGGCCTGCATCACACCGCTACTGAAGAAACTCACTCTCAACCTTACACTGCTAGAACACTACAGGCCGGTGTAGTCTGTGAAAATGCATATCTTCCGTCAAAATGTAGATGACTGATTTTAACCTCTTATTATTTTCTGTCTTCTTAAAAAATTATTTTTTTTACTTATCTCACTATTCTTAGCTTTGTATACTGTGCTAGGCTTTAATGGACTGGATTTAATTAACTTATGCATTTTGTTGCCTATATTGTTATAATTGCTTCCAATGTTTCCTCGTCTGTAAGTCGCTTTGGATAAAAACGTCTGCTAAATGACTAAATTTAAATTTTATGAAATGTGTAATGTCATGTGTAATGTGTAGTGTGTGGCCTTGAAATTTTAGCATGTCTACGTAATCATGAATAAATGCTTCTTGAGACACACAGTTTTGCTTCTTTGCATGCATCAAATGAATTGTTTCTGGCTATATGCATCCATGCATTAGTTTGAGAGGGGTGGAAATGGGACACTTGGGTGAAACAAAACTGCCCCAAAAGTACCCCCCCCACTATTGGGATTATGATGTTTTATGTATTATAAATTCATGTTTACTGTTAAATATAATGATATGAGTATGTCCATGCTGTGCTGGGTTCTTTGTCTTGAAAACTAGTTGGCAGAAGTGTGTAACACGAGCTCTGAGGAATGCAGGAGCAGGGTCTCAGAAAACAAGTGTGTGAGTGTATGTGTGTGTGCGTCAATCACATCTCTCGGCAGGACCGGCTATTTTCAAAATGTTTTGCAGGAGCCAATAGTTGGGGGAGAATGGAGTCAGATTTACATGTCCCGAGGTGATTGGTTCCGGAGGATTGAACGCCCGCCCGATGAAGGGGAGGAGCCCGAAGACAGAATCGACGTCACATACTTTATAAATACTTATAACCCGAAAGTGTTTGTTCAGTTGTTTTCGTCTCATATGTATGTTGAGAAACAACCCCAGCTGGAAGAAGCTTTTACATCTGATAATAAATTCTACTTAAACTTATTGGGAAAACGATCTCTTTGACTTTTCTTCAAATTTTGAACACGCAGGACTCGAGTTTTAAAAAGTCCAATAGTTGGTGACGCCGACGTGGTTTGAGGACAAAGAGAAGTTTTGGCGCCACATTTCGGCGGACCCCGTGGGGGAGGAAAAAAAAAGATATCGAGACGATTCAGATTTAACACAAAAGGCCGGCTAAAATACAAAGGTAAGCAGAAAACCTGTTATTTCGAATTCTGCTATTGGATATACTAAATTTCTGTGTTAAATTTGATGAACATCTCGATGAATAGACGAGTAAAATTGAAATAAGGAAAATCAGATTTAAAAGATTCTTACGGGTTAGAGTCCCTTGGCTAAGGAAGCCATAAATTAAATACAGATTAAAGTTCTGTATAATTGTTGGGAAAGAAATCCCGTGATCGGCGTATCACAAATTCATTTAGGTTAAAGTCCTTCGGAGAAGAGATCCGTAAATTATTTACTAGTTTGATTTTATTTGTATGAATGGTATTGGGGATGAAAGTATTTAGACGTGGTGTTTAGTTGAATGCATAAGTGAACGGAAAATTAGCACGTGGTGTGTGTAGGCCTTGTGTATGTGTATAATCTAAGTTGGTGTAAGGAGACGATCGTAAAGAAACTAGTAGGAAAGTTATATTGAATACATATATATATATATATACAAGTAAATAAATATAATAAGAATGGCAGAGTTTCAAAAGGAGTGTGATGAACACGAATGTCCGACCGTATTAGCGCAATGGCAGAGTATCGCTGAGATGATGATAGCACAGACTGAACCAAAATCCAGGAAAGCGAGACAAAGAGAGGTTGAGGAATGTTGGATAGAATTGTGTGATAATTATGCATGGACGAAAGAGGCAGAGACATTTAAAGTGCCCCTGGCCCCGAAAATAAGAAATATGGAGAAAAAGGCTCATTGTAGGTTAGTCAGACATAAAGGTGATGAAAAAACGATTAAATGGTATAATGCAAGTCGATATAAAAGTAAAGGGTGTGACTTAGAAAAACATTTAAGAAAATGGAGTCGTCTTGCCCTCGTGGCGACAGCTTTATCACCTATTAGACATAGGAAAGAAGGGAAAGCTCCAGACGATGATGTTAGACTGAAAGTGAAGGATGGAAACAGAGAGACCCAGTCACTAGCACCGCCCCCTGAACAGTACCGCCCATTGTATCCGCCTCTTGCTCAGCCCCCCCCTACATCTCACCAAATACGACTCACAGCAAACAACAGGTCGTGCTTGAGGTACGAGAGGGAGTTTTAGACTGTAATTTAAAAGAATTAGAAGAACTTCGACAGGAGGTACAACATCTGGGCAAGGTAGTGACAGAACAGGTACATGCGGCACGAGCTCAGGTGAATGAGACAATGCGCCACATGGCAGAAAATATGGAACTTCCAGAGGGAAGTGATGGTAGTGAGAACGGAGTAGGAAGTGAAGATGAAAGGGGAAGTTGTAGAGCAGCTGGCCCTATAGAAACAATAGGTCAGGCCCAGGGCACGATGCATACAGTATGTATTAAGGGAACGATGGTGATGGATCAGGAGCCAATAGCAAAACGTACTAGGGGAAGGGAAAAAGAGCAGCAGCTGTCTAATTTTTCAATTAATCATTGCCCCCCTAACGTACCAGAGCAGAGAGAGCAGGCAATGAGTCATCATACTAATCAATTATATCCAGGCGTACAAGCCCCATTGTTAGCAAAGAGCACTGGGGTGCAGTACCAGCCCTGGTCACACAGTGACATGACTGCTATTTCCAGTAAACTTCCTCCAATTACATCAGGGGGCTCTAAGTGGTTGAGTAAATTAACGGCCTTGAGTCATGGTACCGTTTTGGCTTTGGGTGACATAAGGTGTCTGTTGGGTCAGATTTTGACAGCCTCTCAGATGGGGAGTTTTGAACTCGAAGCCCAAACATTACAATATCCAAATGATCTTGATTTTTCAAAAGTAATTACAATGGTGGGCAGGGCACTCGGTCGATTGTACCCATTGCCACCCACCGTATACCAAAACATAAAGTTTCGCATAAAACCAGGTGAGACAGGTGCAGCATATTATTTCAGGTGCGCTGCTGAGTGGGAACAGATGGTGGAAGAAAATAGTTTAACCAACCCAATTACACGAGACATATTCAGAGCAGCGGTTATGGCAGGTGCCCCTAGTGGTGTTAAGCAAATAATGGAAAATAACCCTGACATTCCAATTGCTAGTAACGAAATATGGGAAAGGCATTTAGTCCACCACACAGATAGGGCTGTAGAGAAAACAGGAAAAGAGGAAGAACAATTAGAAAAGATAAAAATAGAGTTGCTAAAACTACAGTTAGAACAAGCAAAAAATGAGGGAGGGACAAAAAAGAGTAAGCAAATGCCACAACAACCCTATCAGCCACCCCCTTACCAATATAACGGCCCACCCTATGATACAGAAGCCCATGCAGCAGGTGGGAGGGGAAATAGACAAAGGAGCAATTGGAGGGGTAGTAATAGAGGGAGGGGGTCTTATGGAGGGAGGCAGCAGGGCGGGGGAAATTGTTACGTGTGTGGTGAGGCAGGCCACTGGATGAGAGAGTGTCCACAGCTTTCAGGTCAGTTTAACGGACCACCTGCGGAGGGATGGGGTCCTCGAAGAGGTGGTGCCGGTGGTCGCGGCAGGGAACCACAAACCCCATACAACCCGGGGCAATACCCTCCACCACCCTCCAACCTACAGGTGCCGATGTTCCCGCCATCGGGCCCGGAGGATGGCGCGAGCGTTTATTGAAGGGGCCCCCAGAGAACTGAAATGAGGGCTAGGGCCGAACCTCTCATTTCGTTAATGGTAAACAACAAACCATTAAAAGCTCTGGTGGACACCGGAGCCACCTATTCGACTGTCACAGGCGGCATAAAACAATCTGATCTGAGTGACAAAACTGTGACGGTCCTCGGATTCTCTGGGGGGAGAGAAAGCCACCAAATGACACAACCCTTCAAAGTTGAAGTGGCAAATCAATGCTTATCACACTCGTTCCTTTTCTCCAGCAATGCTCCCATTCCTCTTTTGGGAAGAGATTTATTAATAAAATTAGGGGCTAGCATTTTGTGCTCAGCAGAAGGGGTAATAGTTACATTTCCAGATGGTACAACCATTAACTGTTCCCTATCAGGTAATACGACAGACAGCCAGTGGATGCTGACCTCGTGTGGGGAGGAGGAGGCAGCTGATCTTTACTGGGTAAAATTAGATGATGACGCACAGTGGGGCACCACAATGGAACTGTATAACAAATACCGTTCATGGATTTCAAATTTAGATATCTATTTACCCCCCATAGACCCATTGCATTGTACATTGTTTTATGACAGAAATGACATAACCATTTATGAAGACATGTTTCAGGAAGTGGAGGGAGACAGATGGGTGTTGGAGGGAGCTGGAATTTTTGTGAGTAAAGAAGGTGTGATGGCTCCAGTGAAGCTGACAGAAGAGCAGTTGAAGTGGTATGAGATGGCAGACACAGCAGCACCTCACATATCGTTAGCCTTACACCCAAGCCATGAAGTCAGGGAGCTAGGTAAGATTACAAAAACACTGTTGGCCGCCCAGGATTGGGAGCCCACGGAGAAGACAGATGTTAAATATTCACCTAAACACAAAGCCTATTGGATAGAAGGTGCCACACGAGACACTGGAGCTCTAGAGCATGTGCAGGTTTCTAGATTCCATGGCAGGGAGCTGTCAGATAGTGTAGGAGCACCAGACATCATAAAAAATTTACCTGAGGATCTTTGGTCTCAGGGCCCAACAGATGTAGGTTTTTGTAACATGTCTCCAGTTTACTTTCAGTTAAGCACACCTGACCCCATCTGGATTCCACAATACCGCAACAAACCTGAGGCGGACGAGGGTGTGGCCGCAACAGTAAAAGGTCTCCTAGAGAGGGGTGTTATTACACCATACAAATCTAGGTGGAACACACCTATTTTTCCGGTGCCGAAACCAGGCACGAATAAGTACAGGTTGGTACATGATTTGAGAGCAATCAATGCTGTTGTGGCTACACCATCGTTAACAGTGCCTAATCCGTATACTGCACTCTCTGTGATAACACCTGAGCACAATTGGTTTACATGTATTGATTTGGCTAACGCATTTTTCTGTATCCCTTTAGCAGAGGAATGCAAGGCGTGTGTGGCTTTTACATACAAAGGTTGTCAATATTCTTACAACAGATTACCCCAGGGGTTTGTTTTATCACCAGGAATTTTTAACCATGCATTAAAACAACAATTACAGGACTGTAGTTTGCCTGGAGACTGTGTGTTGATCATGTATGTTGATGACCTCCTTTTGGCAGCCAAAACAGAGCAAGGATGCCTGGAGGGGAGCGAAGCTGTGTTAAGACAATTACACAAAAGTGGCTTCAAGGTAAGCAAGGAAAAGCTGCAATTTTGCAGACCTTGTGTTACATTTCTAGGTCGCATGATCACCCCAGAGGGCTCCACGCTAACTGTAGCCCATAGACGAGGAATTCTGAGTCATCCAAAACCAACCACGGTTAAAGAGATGTTGTCATTTCTAGGCCTAACAGGGTATAGTAGACACTATATTCCAATGTATGTTTCATTAACAGCCCCTTTGAGAGATCTTGTAAAACAACAGGGTATGAAGAATTTGAGAGCAGACATTGAGTGGACACAGGAAGCTGAACGGACGTTCATTAACCTGAAACAACAGATGGCACATGCAGCTAATCTCAGCAGTGCTGATTACAGATCACCATTTCACTTAGACGTCTCTGAGACAGGGTCAAGTGCACATGGGGTACTTTATCAAAAAGACCAGGGGGGCAGAAAAGTGTTGATGTATGTTAGCATGTTGTTGGACAGTGTAGAACAAAGACAGCCACCATGCAGCAGGTTTGTCGCAGGCCTGGCAAAGATAGTGAAGAAAACGTCTCACATTGTTATGGGCCACCACGTAATTGTTTTAACCACGCATTCAATCGCATCTTTTGTTAATTCTGAATCATTCACATTTTCCCCTTTACGACAGCGACGCATTGCAGCAATTTTGCTCGCCGACCATATCATATACACGCATGAGGGCATTAACATGGCAGATTTGGTGGAGGAGGGAAAACCACACGACTGTGCACCGATCACAGAGAGGGCATCAGTGGTCAGACCAGGTTTGTTTGCAAAACCATTGACTGGCCCTGAGCCAGTCATGACTTTGTTCACTGACGGGTGCTGTTTCAGGGCGGAGGACGGAAGTTTGAAAGCGGCTTATGCAGTGGTAGAGCAGGTAGGACATGAGATGATTACGAGGGATGCAGCAAGGTTAGATGGGAAGCAGTCAGCACAGAGGGCAGAAATGATAGCAGTGATCAAAGCCTTGCGACATACTGGTGGACACCGTGTAAACATCTATACTGACTCTGCTTATGTTGTTACAGCTGTACACGTAGAAATGCCGTTGTGGAAACGTTGTGGCTTTATCACTTCGTCAGGTCGACCAATAACACATGCATGTGAAGCCAGAGACCTTTTAGAGGCTCTGATGATCCCCTCAGAGGTGGCAGTGATTAAATGCGCTGGTCACTCTAAGGTGGATAGCTCTTTGAGCAGAGGCAATGACGCAGCAGACTTGGCGGCAAAAGCTGCTGCTGGTTATGTGTCCTCGCAGATGATGTGCACATCAGAAAGAACATCTAATGATTTATTGCCGAGATTCACAAGGGAATACCTTTGTAAAGAGCATCAGCGCTGTACCCCTGAAGAAGTCTCTGTGTGGGCACAACATGGAGCTGTTCGTGCCTCTGACGGACTGTGGCAAGCTCCGGATGGACGTCCGGCGCTCCCAGCGAGTCTGTGTCATTCCATCATGGTAGAGGTTCATGGAGTGAGCCATGTCGGGGACAAACAGATGATGAGAGCGCTTGAATATTGGTGGCATCCTTTTTTAAAAGCTATGGTCTCAGCACATGTGAGCACGTGTGAAGTTTGTCAGGGATATAACGTTAAACCCACGATTAAACCAACAAGGGGTTCGTTTCCTTTGACCGGTGGTCCGGGGGACGAAATCGTGATTGATTTCACAGACATGATCACGAGGATACAGGGTAAGCGTTATCTTCTGGTAATCGTAGACTATTTCACTGGATGGCCTGAAGCTTATCCTGTAGGCAGAGAAGACAGTACGGCGGTGATAAAATGTTTAATAAATCATTATATACCTCGTTATGGCTTCGCCCGGCGTTTACGATCGGCTAATGGCAGTCATTTCAAGAATGAACATTTGCGAGTCGTCGAAAAGGCCCTAGGCCTCAAACATGCATTTGGTGCAGTCTGGCATCCTGCCAGCCAAGGTAAGGTTGAACGAATGAATCTCACCCTAAAACTCAAATTGGCTAAAATCTGTGCACAGACAAAACTAAATTGGTTGTCAGCTTTGCCATTGGCCTTAATGTCAGTAAGATCATCTGTTAACCGAATCACAGGATTCACCCCCTTTTGAATTGTTTACAGGTCGGCAGTTTCCAGGGCCACGGAATGCACTGTCGGATGCCATTGTGACACCATTATCTCACGCTGTCTATTTTGATAAACTGACTGCTCTCATTAAGACTTTTTCATGCCAGGTCAATCCATCTCCAGCAGCAGACCCCCCTCCTACGACGGTACAGTGGGTGAGGCTGAGGACGTTCAGGAGTAAGTGGAATGAGCCGAGGTGGTCGAAACCCTATAGGGTGACAGCGAGGACATCACATTGTGTTCGATTGCAGGGCAAGGGTGACACTTGGTTTCATTTAACCTCATGTGTAGCTTGTGACCCCCCCTCAAGGGATCTTGCAGAGACACGGGTGGACCTGCGTAGACAGGTCCAAGAGAGGGAAGGAGAATCAGAGGCTGAAGAAGCCACAGGTGAAATCACAACACCACCAGTACAATAACAATTGCAAATCATTCACAAGACAGGTGTTCCAGGTGAATGTGCTGTGACCAAAGAGAAGGACAGTAGAATCATTTTCCAGTGCAATAAATTTTGAGTGAATACTCACGGAGGTGGAAATACGTATTACCATATATTCTTTATAACCATATTATATATTGTTCTTATTGTGATTCTCATATTTATTATTTTCATATATCTATTGTTTTTCATATTTTTTAATATTTACTATTTTTTATACCTTTATATTACTATTGTGATTTTTATATTGTCATTCCTTACTATTTTATTTTGTGTGATTTTAACCATTTATATTTTTCCTTAATTGCATATTCCCATTAAGTATACTGTGTGTTTAACCATTTTAATTTCCAAGAGTGTGTTTATTATTCCTTTAAAGTCCAAGAGAGGGCAACAAAATGAAGCTGTGGGAAAACTGTAAGCTGTCGGGGATCCTATTAATAATTTCAGGAGTTATAGTAGGAATAATTTTTAGCCTAACTAAGGGTCAGGAAGGCAACAACACCATATCAAAATCGAGACACAAAAAAGCCATAGCCGATACGAGGTTACCATGTGAACAACTCGTAATTAACTATGTTTGGGGTAAGACTACATCATTTACTTTCGACCTATGCGCTGTCATAAATTGTGGGGGAAAAAATAGCTCATGGAGGGGGTACAATATATATATATGTATGGATGGGAATACGGACAGTGTTTGTAAGGTGTCCCAGTCTAGGCAAACCTATAGGGGTGAATGGTGTCCATCATGGAATAAGGTAATCGCATATACAGGTGCTTGGACTCCGGAACAACCTAGCCTTTGGACCCGTACCTCGGCAAAATTTGATTTAAAAATGCAGAGAGATTACAGTGCAAGTCAAAATCCACTCACCCTTTCAATATCCACCAGAACGGGATCAGCCAATTATACAGGGGAGTTTTTCCTTATAATGGGGGTGCACAGCCCAGGAACAGATAAAAAAGCAGTAATAAAATTTGTTATAGACAGTTCACCTGAGGAGGAAAGAAATGAGACAGTAGCTGAGCCATTATCGGTAGGACAAAAGAATGGAGTGGTGGAAATAGATTACACCATGTTAAAACCAGAAGATATGATAGAGAGAGCTACAGGATATGGGGAAAATAATTTGTGGCTGGAATGGATAATTACCACAGCCAGAGAACAGAGGTTAGACGATTGTGTTGGATGTGCTAATGCAAGACCACATTTATATATTGAACCAGCCCCGTTGTACCAAAATGATACGTGGGGCTATGAGTGTATGCTGGCATTGACACGGATGGCCAGTCCAAAAAATTGTACCACATTGGCAGCAATATTCCCACCAATAACTAACCTTTCACGGGCAGGTCCATTTACACCAAAGAAAGCAAATTATACCTGTTTTGATATTAAACGTCTATCACCAACCAGCAACCTGGGGGAGATAAATAAGGAGTGGTGTGATCACATCATAGTGGATAATGGGACTGAAATAGGTACGTGGGCTAGAGCAGGTTTGTATTATTATTGTGGAGATCGAAGATTGTTTACTAGGATACCTGAGAAGGCAAAGGGAGTGTGTGCTTTGGTAAGACTGGGAGCCCCAATAACTCTGATAGGTGACAGAGCAGTCAGAACGGAAACCATAAATTCAGCAACATTGACAAGAAGACGTAGGAGACACATCATAAAACAGAGAGCAATAGGTTCAAGTGTAGATTTATCATTAAATAGCCCGACATACATTGATGCGATAGGCATTCCACGAGGTGTGCCGGATGAATATAAACTAGCGAACCAAGTGGCAGCAGGTTTTGAGAATATCCCCATAATAGCTGCTCTTTTTCCAGTCACCCCAAACAAGAATGTAGATAGGATTAATTATGTACATTATAATGTGATGAGGTTAGCGAATATGACAAGGGATGCCGTAGATGGTTTAGCGGAGCAGCTAGCACCAACTTCACTGATGGCTATACAGAACCGTATGGCTCTGGACATGCTGTTGGCAGAGAAGGGAGGAGTATGTGTAATGTTTGGTGATCTATGTTGTACGTACATTCCCAATAATACTGCCCCAGATGGATCAGTGACGAGGGCATTGGAAGGTTTGAAAACTTTGTCTATAGAAATGAAGGAACATTCAGGAGTAAATAATCCTATTGGAGATTGGCTAGACAAAACATTGGGAAGATGGCAAGCAATAGTAATGTCTGTTGTGATGTCCATAGGGGTATTTGTAGCGATTTTGATTACGTGTGGTTGTTGTTGCATTCCTTGCCTTAGATCACTGTGTAATCGTTTAATTGTTTCAGCTATTGAGAGACCGGAAAGCCCCAAACCATTTAATATGCCATTGTTATCCAGCTATACTGACGACACGGAGGACCAAGAATTTTGACCTCTGTCGAGGTCAAGAGAGGGATTATTGGGATTATGATGTTTTATGTATTATAAATTCATGTTTACTGTTAAATATAATGATATGAGTATGTCCATGCTGTGCTGGGTTCTTTGTCTTGAAAACTAGTTGGCAGAAGTGTGTAACACGAGCTCTGAGGAATGCAGGAGCAGGGTCTCAGAAAACAAGTGTGTGAGTGTATGTGTGTGTGCGTCAATCGCATCTCTCGGCAGGACCGGCTTTTTTCAAAATGTTTTGCAGGAGCCAATAGTTGGGGGAGAATGGAGTCAGATTTACATGTCCCGAGGTGATTGGTTCCGGAGGATTGAACGCCCGCCCGATGAAGGGGAGGAGCCCGAAGACAGAATCGACGTCACATACTTTATAAATACTTATAACCCGAAAGTGTTTGTTCAGTTGTTTTCGTCTCATATGTATGTTGAGAAACAACCCCAGCTGGAAGAAGCTTTTACATCTGATAATAAATTCTACTTAAACTTATTGGGAAAACGATCTCTTTGACTTTTCTTCAAATTTTGAACACGCAGGACTCGAGTTTTAAAAAGTCCAATACCACTTTAAATACAGTTTTTTCTAAGTCAATTTGGTACATTTCTCAGATCCGATTTGAAATTATCAAAACTTCTTGTTCAATTCTTACATCCTTGTGTCACGTTTGCACATCAAACAAGCATTTTCTCATTTCTTTGAACAAGTTGCAAATGCTTTGGTACATCCATGCAAATGATTATGACAAAATTCTGTGCAGATTCCTACATTATCAATTGCTTATGTCATGTTGATCAAAATGCATTATAATGGGTCTCTGTAGAATAGTATAATCCCCACGACATTTAAGCACTAGTTTTACAATATACAGTAAGTATACTTTAAGTAAACAGTGGCATTTTATTTTACTCAATTTAGTGTTTTGCATTGCTATATTCTTTCCACATAGGACTGCAAGACAACTTCACTGTGTTGCAGACGGCCCCTTTTCACACCTAAACAGTCTTTTAACACTCTCTACAGGGATCTCATCCCTGAACAAGAGAGGGGGCAGATTGGAGATGACCTGCCAAAGTACGTGTTAGTTTGGGACAATGTCAGTTTCCATCGCTCCAACATCATCAGGCAATGGTTTGCGGCCCACAACAGGATGCTGGTGGAGTTCCTCTCACCCTACTCAACCACGTTGAGGAATTTTTCTCAGCATGAAGATTAAAAGTATATGATCGCCAGCCGCATACACAGATGACCCTTCTGGCTACCATGGATGTAATGTGTGATGACATCACAGCTGATGCCTGCAGAGGCTGGATTAGACACTCTGAAAGATGATTTTCACGCTGTATCGCAAGAGAAGATATTTGTTGTGATGTGGATGAGAATCCGTTGCCCAAAACTTCAGGAGGTGTAGGAAGACTGCGCTGTAATTCCACTGCACTGCATGTACAGTTTCCCCTAAGGAGATTGTCTTATGTTCAGATTTCTACATTTGTTTGTGCTATGCAGTGCTGTCTTTTCCTGTCTGCATCACAATGACACTGTCTGTCAATAAATTATTGTACAAACAGTAAAAGCGTTAACGTGAATCATGTGCCGTCTCTTGCAATCAAACAATCAAAACCAGAAATGCACTTACTGTTTTGCAAATGACAAGGATGATTCGAGAAATGCTCCACTCATCACTCTCAGGTCACTCCGCTGCACAAGTCTGATCACTTATTTGTCACCCCCGACCTCACCGCTCCAGACAACGCAGATGTCTTACCGCTGGTCACTTTCCGGCGCTACCTACGGTCCCTCCCTCCTGCTTTTCGTCTGCTGTCTTGTCTGCACTCCCCCCCTCTGAGGAGCTCTCTCTTTTGAATACCAACAGTGCCACAGACACTCTGTGTTCCACGCTTACATCCTGCTTGGACAACATATGCCCTCTTAGATCTGGACCAGCCCGTGCATCCCTGTCTGCCCCCTGGTTATCGGATGTACCACGTGAGCATCGCACCAGCCTCCGGTCAGCTGAGAGAAAATGGCACTAGTCAAAAGACCATACTGACCTCTCTCTCTCTACTTTCTCCGTTGACGTCACCTCTGCAAAAACTGATTATAACCACTCGAAGATCAGCAACTCTCCTGACTCTCGAACACTCTTAAAAACCTTCTCTGCTCTCCTCTGTCCGCCTGCTCCCACACCTTCATCGGAGTTAACGGCTGATGATTTTGCATCGTTCTTCGTAAAGAAAACTACCGCCATCAACAGCCAATTTTCTACGCCACCATCACCCGCCTTTTCTCCTATGTCTGAAGATGATGTTTCCAAGGTCATTGGTTCCAACCACCCTACCACCTGCCCACTGGATCCCATCCCCACCCATCTCCTCCATGCCATCTCTCCAGCAGTTGTGCCTGGTCTGACCCGCATCATCAACTCTTTGCTCACCACTGGGACATTTCCCACTGCTTTCAAAGAGGCCTGCATCACACCGCTACTGAAGAAACTCACTCTCAACCTTACACTGCTAGAACACTACAGGCCGGTGTAGTGTGTGAAAATGCATATCTTCCGTCAAAATGTAGATGACTGATTTTAACCTCTTATTATTTTCTGTCTTCTTAAAAAAATTATTTTTTTACTTACCTCACTATTCTTAGCTTTGTATACTGTGCTAGGCTTTAATGGACTGGATTTAATTAACTTATGCATTTTGTTGCCTATATTGTTATAATTGCTTCCAATGTTTCCTCGTCTGTAAGTCGCTTTGGATAAAAACGTCTGCTAAATGACTAAATGTAAATTTTATGAAATGTGTAATGTCATGTGTAATGTGTAATGTGTAGTGTGTGGCCTTGACATTTTAGCATGTCTACGTAATCATGAATAAATGCTTCTGGAGACACACAGTGTTGCTTCTTTGCATGCATCAAATTAATTGTTTCTGGCTATATGCATCCATGCATTAGTTTGAGAGGGGTGGAAATGGGACACTTGGGTGAAACAAAACTGCCCCAAAAGTACCCCCCCGAATTTAAATAGAGTTTTTTCTAAGTCAATTTGGTACATTTCTCTGATCCGATTTGAAATTCTCAAAACTTCTTGTTCAATCCTTACATCATTGTGTCACGTGTGCACATCAAACAAGCATTTTCTCATTTCTTTGAACAAGTTGCAAATGCTTTGGTACATCCATGCAAATGATTATGACAAAATTCTGTGCAGATTCCTACATTATCAATTGCTTATGTCATGTTGATCAAAATGCATTATAATGGGTCTCTGTAGAATAGTATAATCCCCACGACATTTAAGCACTAGTTTTACAATATACAGTAAGTATACTTTAAGTAAACGGTGGCATTTTATTTTACTCAATTTAGTGTTTTGCATTGCTATATTCTTTCCACATAGGACTGCAAGACAACTTCACTGTGTTGCAGACGGCCCCTTTTCACACCTAAACAGTCTTTTGACACTTGTGGTGAGGAAGGCGGGACGAGAGCCGTGACGCGGTGCCGGTGGCGTGAGTGATAAGTGCAAGCAGCTGTGCGCGCACCGGTCCCGCATCTTATCACGGTGGAGATTGGGAGCTTAAAAGGACGATCGGCAGGACTGTTTGACGAGAGAGGACCGGGCCCGAACCGTGTCTAGTTTGTGTATGTTTTATGGCCGGCAGTCTACCGTGAGGTGGCTGTCGGCTACTTCCGTGTTTATGGTTTGTTTATGTTTAATTAAAGTTTTATTTGAATGTTCCCTGGTTCCCGCCTCCTTCCTTCCCTTCTAACGAACTTTGCTACAACACCCTCTACAGGTATCTCATCCCTGAACAAGAGAGGGGGCAGATTGGAGATGACCTGCCAAAGTGCGTGTTAGTTTGGGACAATGTCAGTTTCCATCGCTCCAACATCATCAGGCAATGGTTTGCGGCCCACAACAGGATGCTGGTGGAGTTCCTCTCACCCTACTCAACCACGTTGAGGAATTTTTCTCAGCATGAAGATTAAAAGTATATGATCGCCAGCCGCATACACAGATGACCCTTCTGGCTGCCATGGATGTAACGTGTGATGACATCACAGCTGATGCCTGCAGAGGCTGGATTAGACACTCTGAAAGATGATTTTCACGCTGTATCGCAAGAGAAGATATTTGTTGTGATGTGGATGAGAATCCGTTGCCCAAAAGACAGGAACGTCAGGAGGTGTAGGAAGACTGCACTTTAATTCCACTGCACTGCATGTACAGTTTTCCCTAAGGAGATCGTCTTATGTTCAGATTTCTACATTTGTTTGTGCTATGCAGTGCTGTCTTTTCCTGTCTGCATCACAATGACACTGTCTGTCAATAAATTATTGTAAAAACAGTAAAAGCGTAAACGCGACTCATGTGCCGTCTCTTGCAATCAAACAATCAAAACCAGAAATGCACTTACTGTTTTGCAAATGACAAGGATGATTCGAGAAATGCTCCACTCATCACTCTCAGGTCACTCCGCTGCACACGTCTGATCACTTCTTTGTCACCCCCGACCTCACCGCTCCAGACAACGCAGATGTCTTACCGCTGGTCACTTTCCGGCGCTACCTACGGTCCCTCCCTCTTGCTTTTCCTCTGCTGTCTTGTCTGCACTCCCCCCCTCTGAGGAGCTCTCTCTTTTGAATACCAACAGTGCCACAGACACTCTGTGTTCCACGCTTACATCCAGCTTGGACAACATATGCCCTCTTACATCTGGACCAGCCCGTGCATCCCTGTCTGCCCCCTGGTTATCGGATGTACCACGTGAGCATCGCACCAGCCTCCGGTCAGCTGAGAGAAAATGGCACAAGTCAAAAGACCATACTGACCTCTCTCTCTCTACTTTCTCCGTTGACGTCACCTCTGCAAAAACTGATTATAACCACTCGAAGATCAGCAACTCTCCTGACTCTCGCACACTCTTAAAAACCTTCTCTGCTCTCCTCTGTCCGCCTGCTCCCACACCTTCATCGGAGTTGACGGCTGATGATTTTGCATCGTTCTTCGTAAAGAAAACTACCGCCATCAACAGCCAATTTTCTACGCTACCATCACCCGCCTTTTCTCCTATGTCTGAAGATGATGTTTCCAAGGTCATTGGTTCCAACCACCCTACCACCTGCCCACTGGATCCCATTCCCACCCATCTCCTCCATGCCATCTCTCCAGCAGTTGTGCCTGGTCTGACCCGCATCATCAACTCTTTGCTCACCACTGGGACATTTCCCACTGCTTTCAAAGAGGCCTGCATCACACCGCTACTGAAGAAACTCACTCTCAACCTTACACTGCTAGAACACTACAGGCCGGTGTAGTGTGTGAAAATGCATATCTTCCGTCAAAATGTAGATCACTGATTTGAACCTCTTACTATTTTCTGTCTTCTTAAAATTTTTTTTTTTACTTACCTCACTATTCTTAGCTTTGTATACTGTGCTAGGCTTTAATGGACTGGATTTAATTAACTTATGCATTTTGTTGCCTATATTGTTATAATTGCTTCCAATGTTTCCTCGTCTGTAAGTCGCTTTGGATAAAAACGTCTGCTAAATGACTAAATGTAAATTTTATGAAATGTGTAATGTCATGTGTAATGTGTAATGTGTAGTGTGTGGCCTTGAAATTTTAGCATGTCTACGTAATCATGAATAAATGCTTCTTGAGACACACAGTGTTGCTTTTTTGCATGCATCAAATGAATTGTTTCTGGCTATATGCATCCATGCATTAGTTTGAGAGGGGTGGAAATGGGACACTTGGGTGAAACAAAACTGCCCCAAAAGTACCCCCCCCCACTTTAAATACCGTTTTTTCTAAGTCAATTTGGTACATTTCTCTGATCCGATTTGAAATTCTCAAAACTTCTTGTTCAACCCTTACATCCTTGTGTCACGTGTGCACATCAAAAAAGCATTTTCTCATTTCTTTGAACAAGTTGCAAATGCTTTGGTACATCCATGCAAATGATTATGACAAAATTCTGTGCAGATTCCTACATTATCAATTGCTTATGTCATGTTGATCAAAATGCATTATAATGGGTCTCTGTAGAATAGTATAATCCCCACGACATTTAAGCACTAGTTTTACAATATACAGTAAGTATACTTTAAGTAAACAGTGGCATTTTATTTTACTCAATTTAGTGTTTTGCATTGCTATATTCTTTCCACATAGGACTGCAAGACAACTTCACTGTGTTACAGACGGCCCCTTTTCACACCTAAACAGTCTTTTGACACTCTCTACAGGGATCTCATCCCTGAACAAGAGAGGGGGCAGATTGGAGATGACCTGCCAAAGTACGTGTTAGTTTGGGACAATGTCAGTTTCCATCGCTCCAACATCATCAGGCAATGGTTTGCGGCCCACAACAGGATGCTGGTGGAGTTCCTCTCACCCTACTCAACCCCGTTGAGGAATTTTTCTCAGCATGAAGATTAAAATTATATGATGGCCAGCCGCATACACAGATGACCCTTCTGGCTGCCATGGATGTAACGTGTGATGACATCTCAGCTGATGCCTGCAGAGGCTGGATTAGACACTCTGAAAGATGATTTTCACCCTGTATCGCAAGAGAAGATATTTGTTGTGATGTGGATGAGAATCCGTTGCCCAAAAGACAGGAACGTCAGGAGGTGTAGGAAGACTGCACTGTAATTCCACTGCACTGCATGTACAGTTTTCCCTAAGGAGATTGTCTTATGTTCAGATTTCTACATTTGTTTGTGCTATGCAGTGCTGTCTTTTCCTGTCTGCATCACAATGACACTGTCTGTCAAAAAATTATTGCACAAACAGTAAAAGCGTTAACGTGAATCATGTGCCGTCTCTTGCAATCAAACAATCAAAACCAGAAATGCACTTACTGTTTTGCAAATGACAAGGATGATTCGAGAAATGCTCCACTCATCACTCTCAGGTCACTCCGCTGCACACGTCTGATCACTTCTTTGTCACCCCCGACCTCACCGCTCCAGACAACGCAGATGTCTCACCGCTGGTCACTTTCCGGCGCTACCTACGGTCCCTCCCTCCTGCTTTTCCTCTGCTGTCTTGTCTGCACTCCCCCCCTCTGAGGAGCTCTCTCTTTTGAATACCAACAGTGCCACAGACACTCTGTGTTCCACGCTTACATCCTGCTTGGACAACATATGCCCTCTTACATCTGGACCAGCCCGTGCATCCCTGTCTGCCCCCTGGTTATCGGATGTACCACGTGAGCATCGCACCAGCCTCCGGTCAGCTGTGAGAAAATGGCACGAGTCAAAAGACCATACTGATCTCTCTCTCTCTACTTTCTCCGTTGACGTCACCTCTGCAAAAACTGATTATAACCACTCGAAGATCAGCAACTCTCCTGACTCTCGCACACTCTTAAAAATCTTCTCTGCTCTCCTCTGTCCGCCTGCTCCCACACCTTCATCGGAGTTAACGGCTGATGATTTTGCATCGTTCTTCGTAAAGAAAACTACCGCCATCAACAACCAATTTTCTACGCCACCATCACCCGCCTTTTCTCCTATGTCTGAAGATGATGTTTCCAAGGTCATTGGTTCCAACCACCCTACCACCTGCCCACTGGATCCCATCCCCACCCATCTCCTCCATGCCATCTCTCCAGCAGTTGTGCCTGGTCTGACCCGCATCATCAACTCTTTGCTCACCACTGGGACATTTCCCACTGCTTTCAAAGAGGCCTGCATCACACCGCTACTGAAGAAACTCACTCTCAACCTTACACTGCTAGAACACTACAGGCCGGTGTAGTGTGTGAAAATGCATATCTTCCGTCAAAATGTAGATGACTGATTTTAACCTCTTATTATTTTCTGTCTTCTTAAAAAATTATTTTTTTACTTACCTCACTATTCTTAGCTTTGTATACTGTGCTAGGCTTTAATGGACTGGATTTAATTAACTTATGCATTTTGTTGCCTATATTGTTATAATTGCTTCCAATGTTTCCTAGTCTGTAAGTCGCTTTGGATAAAAACGTCTGCTAAATGACTAAATGTAAATTTTATGAAATGTGTAATGTCATGTGTAATGTGTAGTGTGTGGCCTTGAAATTTTAGCATGTCTACGTAATCATGAATAAATGCTTCTTGAGAGACACAGTGTTGCTTCTTTGCATGCATCAAATGAATTGTTTCTGGCTATATGCATCCATGCATTAGTTTGAGAGGGGTGGAAATGGGACACTTGGGTGAAACAAAACTGCCCCAAAAGTACCCCCCCCCACTTTAAATACAGTTTTTTCTAAGTCAATTTGGTACATTTCTCAGATCCGATTTGAAATTCTCAAAACTTCTTGTTCAATCCTTACATCCTTGTGTAACGTGTGCACATCAAACAAGCATTTTCTCATTTCTTTGAACAAGTTGCAAATGCTTTGGTACATCCATGCAAATGATTATGACAAAATTCTGTGCAGATTCCTACATTATCAATTGCTTATGTCATGTTGATCAAAATGCATTATAATGGGTCTCTGTAGAATAGTATAATCCCCACGACATTTAAGCACTAGTTTTACAATATACAGTAAGTATACTTTAACCCTTTAGCAATCCTGTTAAATATTGCAAAAACGCTTAAAAAAACACATACCCAAAGTAAAGTGCATACTGTTCTTGAAACATTTTGAGTATATGCATGGTTTTGGTATCTTTTGAAAGGTGAGACTCTGAAGTTTGTTTCTAAAAAGTCAGAATCACTGCAAATCTTACTGTTATTGAGTAATAGAATTTTAAAAACACTGAAAGAGGGGAAAAAATATTCTGCCTACTTTTTATTTTTAAACAGTTGCCTGCATATGACTATAGTCGGGAGCTATTAGCTGGAAAACACATTGAGATCACAGCATGAAGCCTTACCAAGCTAATTAGATTACAATACCTTAGAAAATGTGTGTTTTTCACATGTTTATCCAGGTATATGTATAGGTGGCCTTCTAGAATGGCCACTTGGAGACTCCAAATGGCCTTTTGCCATTGACACATAAAATTCTGTTATTCTTGAATGCTTTAATATACAGTCGTAATTCTGGGCTCTAATGAAAGGTTACACTTAGAGCTACTCTATTCCTTAGCAATTATTGACAGTGAATTTGGATGACACATAGCAACTGAAACTATACTTTGTGCAAATAAAGAGACTACAGACTAAGTGCTAGTGAAATAAAAGAAATTTTAATATTAGAACAAACACACTCTAAATAAATGTATAAAACCCAAACTATTTACAAATTTTATAATTAATTACAGGTTATTGGCAACATGCCACTCATTATAACAATCACGGCTTGGCAAAAAGCACAAAGGCACCTCACATGAAGAACATTTTACAGGAGTCTTTGCATGGCAGTGCCTGCACCTCAGACGGCCTGTGGTGCTGTCTCCACTGATATGCACAGGCTTGTGGTGTGCTCTGTTTGGAGTGGGCGATGGAGCGGGTTTGTCAGCAGCCGCTGCCAGCTCTTCAATGAGTGTCTCCCTGAATGCCTTCTGGTGCATTGGTACCTTCCCTTTACCTTTTGTGATATGCTTATATATCAGGAAGGCATTTACAATGGCAATGTCTAAGAAGTGATAAAAAAAGGTCTTATACCACTTCTGGGTTTTGTGGATCACTTTATAATAGCTGATTAGGGCATCAGAAAGGTCCACTCCACCCATGCACCTGTAAGGAAAGATACAACAACATTGAGCCACATATTTTATTCATTTCAAATAGCATAATATTTTGGTGATCATAAAATACATACCGGTTGTAGTCCTTCACTGTTGGTGGAACACAGATGTCCTTCAACACCCAGTGCCCATCTGCATCTCTGACTCTCCGCTGAACAGTCTCTCCTGCATGGGCTGTGTGGAGTGTTGAACACATGAACACGTCCCTTGTGTCTCGCCACTGGACAAAGAGGAGGGGGTCCTTTCTCATCCATCGGATGGTGCCACGGGGAGATTTAGAGTCCAGACTATTTGTTTTGGATTTTGGAAAGCCAATTCGATTTGTCCGTATGGTTCCACATGCCCAGATCCTCTTCTGAAGGAGGTCACAGAAAAGGGAGGGACTTGTGTAGAAGTTGTCCACATACAGCTTGTATCCAGTGCCAAGCAACTGTGTGTCAACAAGTTTCATGACAGACTCATAACTGAGCCCCTTGCCACTGTTTCCCTGCAGCTTTCCCTCATACACAAAAAAGTCCCATGTGTAGCCATTGCTGGAGTCTGCCAAAACAAAAAGTTTATACCCCCAGCGAACAGGCTTATTTTTCATGTATTGTTTTAGCCCAATACGTGCTTTAGAGGCAACCATCCGCTCATCTATTGAGATTTCCTGGCCAGGGTGATAGTTTGCTTTGCAGGCGTCCCTTATTTGAACATACAGTGGCTTTATTTTGCACAGTCGATCAAATTCTGCCGTACCTCTTCTTTTCTCGTTGGCAGCATCATCCACCAAGCTACTGAGGTGAAGGGAGTGGCAGATCCTAAGAAACTTCTTTCCTGAGAGAAGATTTTTAGGGAATGGCAAGCTGTATAGATTACCTCCTCGCCAGAAATCTGTTATCGCAGGGAGTTTTAAAAGACCCATATAAATTGTCATGGCAATGAAAGCAAACATATCCTGTAATGTCACTCCAATCCACGGGTTGGAGGGCTTTGAGTAGTGAGTTGAGCCGTAGTCATTGGTGTTTTGAATTATTGTCAGTAACATGGAGTTTGTAAAAAAAAGTTGAAAAAGCTGTAAAACCGTGTAGGTAGCTGTACATATAACCTTAGGTCCGGGTGAATTGGTGGGTCTGAAGGTGGGCTGTGGTGGTGTCACGTCTGGAATGTCAACATCATTCCATCTCTCTTCAGATGTGCGGGTTGACATATCAGCTTCACTGCTTCTGCTGCCACTTCTCCCTCGTACAGTCCCTCTCCCTCTTCCTCTTCCTCTTCCTCTTCCTCTGCCTCTCCCTCTCCCTCTCCCTCTCCCTCTCCTTCTCCCTCTCCCTCTCCCTCTCCCTCTCCCTCTCCCTCTCCCTCTCCCTCTCCCTCTCCCTCTCCCTCTCCCTCTCCCTCTCCCTCTGCCTCTCCCTCTTCCTCTGCCTCTCCCTCTTCCTCTGCCTCTTCCTCTGCCTCTTCCTCTGCCTCTACCTCTGCCTCTGCCTCTTCCTCTGCTGGCAGAACAAGTTGTGGGATGAGACTCCTCTCCTGATGAGGTGCTGTCATCATGTGCTCTAAGCTTTTTGCTGTCTGGCATCCAGTCTTCATCTGATTCAATGTCAGATGATTGTCTGTGATATAAAATATAAGTAAATAATAAAGTTCAATAATCTACTATTTTACATGCATATAATGTACACATCAAAAACTGAAAATCACAAACCTCAGTACCAACAGTAAAATATGTTTTATAATATAAGAAAACACTTACTTGTCGAGAGTGACGTCTTCCCCATCCAAAAATATTGTACAAACAGTAAAAGCGTTAACGTGAATCATGTGCCGTCTCTTGCAATCAAACAATCAAAACCAGAAATGCACTTACTGTTTTGCAAATGACAAGGCTGATTCGAGAAATGCTCCACTCATCACTCTCCGGTCACTCCGCTGCACACGTCTGATCACTTCTTTGTCACCCCCGACCTCACCGCTCCAGACAACGCAGATGTCTTACCGCTGGTCACTTTCCGGCGCTACCTACGGTCCCTCCCTCCTGCTTTTCCTCTGCTGTCTTGTCTGCACTCCCCCCCTCTGAGGAGCTCTCTCTTTTGAATACCAACAGTGCCACAGACACTCTGTGTTCCACGCTTACATCCTGCTTGGACAACATATGCCCTCTTACATCTGGACCAGCCCGTGCATCCCTGTCTGCCCCCTGGTTATCGGATGTACCACGTGAGCATCGCACCAGCCTCCGGTCAGCTGAGAGAAAATGGCACAAGTCAAAAGACCATACTGACCTCTCTCTCTCTACTTTCTCCGTTGACGTCACCTCTGCAAAAACTGATTATAACCACTCGAAGATCAGCAACTCTCCTGACTCTCGCACACTCTTAAAAACCTTCTCTGCTCTCCTCTGTCCGCCTGCTCCCACACCTTCATCGGAGTTAACGGCTGATGATTTTGCATCGTTCTTCGTAAAGAAAACTACCGCCATCAACAGCCAATTTTCTACGCCACCATCACCCGCCTTTTCTCCTATGTCTGAAGATGATGTTTCCAAGGTCATTGGTTCCAACCACCCTTCCACCTGCCCACTGGATCCCATCCCCACCCATCTCCTCCATGCCATCTCTCCAGCAGTTGTGCCTGGTCTGACCCGCATCATCAACTCTTTGCTCACCACTGGGACATTTCCCACTGCTTTCAAAGAGGCCTGCATCACACCGCTACTGAAGAAACTCACTCTCAACCTTACACTGCTAGAACACTACAGGCCGGTGTAGTGTGTGAAAATGCATATCTTCCGTCAAAATGTAGATGACTGATTTTAACCTCTAATTATTTTCTGTCTTCTTAAAAAATTATGTTTTTACTTACCTCACTATTCTTAGCTTTGTATACTGTGCTAGGCTTTAATGGACTGGATTTAATTAACTTATGCATTTTGTTGCCTATATTGTTATAATTGCTTCCAATGTTTCCTCGTCTGTAAGTCGCTTTGGATAAAAACGTCTGCTAAATGACTAAATGTAAATTTTATGAAATGAGTAATGTCATGTGTAATGTGTAGTGTGTGGCCTTGAAATTTTAGCATGTCTACGTAATCATGAATAAATGCTTCTTGAGACACACAGTGTTGCTTCTTTGCATGCATCAAATGAATTGTTTCTGGCTATATGCATCCATGCATTAGTTTGAGAGGGGTGGAAATGGGACACTTGGGTGAAACAAAACTGCCCCAAAAGTACCCCCCCCACTTTAAATACAGTTTTTTCTAAGTCAATTTGGTACATTTCTCTGATCCGATTTGAAATTCTCAAAACTTCTTGTTCAATCCTTACATCCTTGTGTCACGTGTGCACATCAAACAAGCATTTTCTCATTTCTTTGAACAAGTTGCAAATGCTTTGGTACATCCATGCAAATGATTATGACAAAATTCTGTGCAGATTCCTACATTATCAATTGCTTATGTCATGTTGATCAAAATGCATTATAATGGGTCTCTGTAGAATAGTATAATCCCCACGACATTTAAGCACTAGTTTTACAATATACAGTAAGTATACTTTAAGTAAACGGTGGCATTTTATTTTACTCAATTTAGTGTTTTGCATTGCTATATTCTTTCCACATAGGACTGCAAGACAACTTCACTGTGTTGCAGACGGCCCCTTTTCACACCTAAACAGACTTTTGACACTCTCTACAGGGAACTCATCCCTGAACAAGAGAGGGGGCAGATTGGAGATGACCTGCCAAAGTACGTGTTAGTTTGGGACAATGTCAGTTTCCATCGCTCCAACATCATCAGGCAATGGTTTGCGGCCCACAACAGGAAGCTGGTGGAGTTCCTCTCACCCTACTCAACCCCGTTGAGGAATTTTTCTCAGCATGAAGATTAAAAGTATATGATGGCCAGCCGCATACACAGATGACCCTTCTGGCTGCCTTGGATGTAACGTGTGATGACATCACAGCTGATGCCTGCAGAGGCTGGATTAGACACTCTGAAAGATGATTTTCACGCTGTATCGCAAGAGAAGATATTTGTTGTGATGTGGATGAGAATCCGTTGCCCAAAAGACAGGAACGTCAGGAGGTGTAGGAAGACTGCACTGTAATTCCACTGCACTGCATGTACAGTTTTCCCTAAGGAGATTGTCTTATGTTCAGATTTCTACATTTGTTTGTGCTATGCAGTGCTGTCTTTTCCTGTCTGCATCACAATGACACTGTCTGTCAATAAATTATTGTACAAACAGTAAAAGCGTTAACGTGAATCATGTGCCGTCTCTTGCAATCAAACAATCAAAACCAGAAATGCACTTACTGTTTTGCAAATGACAAGGATGATTCGAGAAATGCTCCACTCATCACTCTCAGGTCACTCCGCTGCACACGTCTGATCACTTCTTTGTCACCCCCGACCTCACCGCTCCAGACAACGCAGATGTCTTACCGCTGGTCACTTTCCGGCGCTACCTACGGTCCCTCCCTCCTGCTTTTCGTCTGCTGTCTTGTCTGCACTCCCCCCCTCTGAGGAGCTCTCTCTTTTGAATACCAACAGTGCCACAGAAACTCTGTGTTCCACGCTTACATCCTGCTTGGACAACATTTGCCCTCTTACATCTGGACCAGCCCGTGCATCCCTGTCTGCCCCCTGGTTATCGGATGTACCACGTGAGCATCGCACCAGCCTCCGGTCAGCTGAGAGAAAATGGCACAAGTCAAAAGACCATACTGACCTCTCTCTCTCTACTTTCTCCGTTGACGTCACCTCTGCAAAAACTGATTATAACCACTCGAAGATCAGCAACTCTCCTGACTCTCGCACACTCTTAAAAACCTTCTCTGCTCTCCTCTGTCCGCCTGCTCCCACACCTTCATCGGAGTTAACGGCTGATGATTTTGCATCGTTCTTCGTAAAGAAAACTACCGCCATCAACAGCCAATTTTCTACGCCACCATCACCCGCCTTTTCTCCTATGTCTGAAGATGATGTTTCCAAGGTCATTGGTTCCAACCACCCTACCACCTGCCCACTGGATCCCATCCCCACCCATCTCCTCCATGCCATCTCTCCAGCAGTTGTGCCTGGTCTGACCCGCATCATCAACTCTTTGCTCACCACTGGGACATTTCCCACTGCTTTCAAAGAGGCCTGCATCACACCGCTACTGAAGAAACTCACTCTCAACCTTACACTGCTAGAACACTACAGGCCGGTGCAGTGTGTGAAAATGCATATCTTCCGTCAAAATGTAGATGACTGATTTTAACCTCTTATTATTTTCTGCCTTCTTAAAAAAATATTTTTTTACTTACTTCACTATTCTTAGCTTTGTATACTGTGCTAGGCTTTAATGGACTGGATTTAATTAACCTATGCATTTTGTTGCCTATATTGTTATAATTGCTTCCAATGTTTCCTCGTCTGTAAGTCGCTTTGGATAAAAACGTATGCTAAATGACTAAATGTAAATTTTATGAAATGTGTAATGTCATATGTAATGTTTAATGTGTAGTGTGTGGCCTTGAAATTTTAGCATGTCTACGTAATCATGAATAAATGCTTCTTGAGACACACAGTGTTGCTTCTTTGCATGCATCAAATGAATTGTTTCTGGCTATATGCATCCATGCATTAGTTTGAGAGGGGTGGAAATGGGACACTTGCGTGAAACAAAACTGCCCCAAAAGTACCCCCCCACTTTAAATACAGTTTTTTCTAAGTCAATTTGGTACATTTCTCTGATCCGATTTGAAATTCTCAAAACTTCTTGTTCAATCCTTACATCCTTGTGTCACGTGTGCACATCAAACAAGCATTTTCTCATTTCTTTGAACAAGTTGCAAATGCTTTGGTACATCCATGCAAATGATTATGACAAAATTCTGTGCAGATTCCTACATTATCAATTGCTTATGTCATGTTGATCAAAATGCATTATAATGGGTCTCTGTAGAATAGTATAATCCCCGCGACATTTAAGCACTAGTTTTACAATATACAGTAAGTATACTTTAAGTAAACAGTGGCATTTTATTTTACTCAATTTAGTGTTTTGTATTGCTATATTCTTTCCACATAGGACTGCAAGACAACTTCACTGTGTTGCAGACGGCCCCTTTTCACACCTAAACAGTCTTTTGACACTCTCCACAGGGATCTCATCCCTGAACAAGAGAGGGGGCAGATTGGAGATGACCTGCCAAAGTACGTGTTAGTTTGGGACAATGTCAGTTTCCATCGCTCCAACATCATCAGGCAACGGTTTGCGGCCCACAACAGGATGCTGGTGGAGTTCCTCTCACCCTACTCAACCACGTTGAGGAATTTTTCTCAGCATGAAGATTAAAAGTATATGATGGCCAGCCGCATACACAGATGACCCTTCTGGCTGCCATGGATGTAACGTGTGATGACATCACAGCTGATGCCTGCAGAGGCTGGATTAGACACTCTGAAAGATGATTTTCACGCTGTATCGCAAGAGAAGATATTTGTTGTGATGTGGATGAGAATCCGTTGCCCAAAAGACAGGAACGTCAGGAGGTGTAGGAAGACTGCACTGTAATTCCACTGCACTGCATGTACAGTTTTCCCTAAGGAGATTGTCTTATGTTCAGATTTCTACATTTGTTTGTGCTATGCAGTGCTGTCTTTTCCTGTCTGCATCACAATGACACTGTCTGTCAATAAATTATTGTACAAACAGTAAAAGCGTTAACGTGAATCATGTGCCGTCTCTTGCAATCAAACAATCAAAACCAGAAATGCACTTGCTGTTTTGCAAATGACAAGGATGATTCGAGAAATGCTCCACTCATCACTCTCAGGTCACTCCGCTGCACACGTCTGATCACTTCTTTGTCACCCCCGACCTCACCGCTCCAGACAACGCAGATGTCTTACCGCTGGTCACTTTCCGGCGCTACCTACGGTTCCTCCCTCCTGCTTTTCCTCTGCTGTCTTGTCTGCACTCCCCCCCTCTGAGGAGCTCTCTCTTTTGAATACAAACAGTGCAACAGACACTCTGTGTTCCACGCTTACATCCTGCTTGGACAACATATGCCCTCTTAGATCTGGACCAGCCCGTGCATCCCTGTCTGCCCCCTGGTTATCGGATGTACCACGTGAGCATCGCACCAGCCTCCGGTCAGCTGAGAGAAAATGGCACAAGTCAAAAGACCATACTGACCTCTGTCTCTCTACTTTCTCCGTTGACGTCACCTCTGCAAAAACTGATTATAACCACTCGAAGATCAGCAACTCTCCTGACTCTCGCACACTCTTAAAAACCTTCTCTGCTCTCCTCTGTCCGTCTGCTCCCACACCTTCATCGGAGTTAACGGCTGATGATTTTGCATCGTTCTTCGTAAAGAAAACTACCGCCATCAACAGCCAGATTTCTACACCACTATCACCCGCCTTTTCTCATCTGTCTGAAAATGATGTTTCCAAGGTCATTGGTTCCAACCACCCTACCACCTGCCCACTGGATTCCATCCCCACCCATCTCCTCCATAACATCTCTCCAGCAGTTGTGCCTGGTCTGACCCACATCATCAACTCTTTGCTCACCACTGGGACATTTCCCACTGCGTTCAAAGAGGCCTGCATCACACCGCTACTGAAGAAACCCACTCTCAACCTTACACTGCTAGAACACTACAGGCAGGTGTAGTGTGTGAAAATGCATAACTTCTGTCAAAATGTAGATGACAGATTTTAACCTCTAATTCTTTTCTGTCTTCTTAAAAAAATATTTTTTTTACTTACCTCACTATTCTTAGCTTTGTATACTTTGCTAGGCTTTAATGGACTGGATTTAATTAACTTATGCATTTTGTTGCCTATATTGTTATAATTGCTTCCAATGTTTCCTCGTCTGTAAGTCGCTTTGGATAAAAACGTCTGCTAAATGACTAAATGTAAATTTTATAAAATGAGTAATGTCATGTGAAATGTGTAGTGTGTGGCCTTGAAATTTTACCATGTCTACGTAATCATGAATAAATGCTTCTTGGGACACACAGTGTTGCTTCTTTGCATGCATCAAACTAATTGTTTCTGGCTATATGCATCCATGCATCAGTTTGATAGGGGTGGAAATGGGACACTTGGGTGCCCCAAAAGTACCCCCACCCACTTTAAATACAGTTATTCTTTGAACAAGTTGCAAATGCTTTGGTACATCCATGCAAGTGAATATGACACAATTCTGTGCAGATTCCTACATTATCAATTGCTTATGTCATGTTGATCAAAATGCATTATAATGGGTCTCTGTTGAATAATATAATCCCCCATGACATTTAAGCACTAGTTTTACAATATACAGTAAGTATACTTTAAGTAAACAGTGGCATTTTATTTTACTCAATTTAGTGTTTTGCATTAATGCAAGCTTTGCGCAAGATCTACCAGGAAGACTCCTCACGTCAAAATAAATTACCAGTTAGCCTATCATCCCTCAGCACGTAGTATAAAAGGATTGTACTTACCTTCTCTTTCGTTCACAGAAACTAACGCACGAGTGAAAACTCTCATTGCGTAAGTTAGCAACCGAATATGGCAGAAAAATCTTTAGTCGATTGCGAATTTACTGATTCCGACGACGATCCACCTCCTACTTCTCCCGCAAACGTGCGGCGCAGTTCACGTATACAGAACCGGGATTCCCCGTGGTCCCAGTGGCCCTCGGAGAAGATATTGTCCATTTTTGAGCAGCAAGGCATTCCAGCGGATAAAGATCTGGAGAGGGAGGATCTTATATTACTGGCTTCTAATGCTCTGGGTAATCCCGCCGTCATAGCCACGGATGTCCCGGTAAGCCCCATGACGCCATCAGTTCCAGCCAAGCAAGCCGGCAGGAAACGCACAGCCAAATCCTCTCCAAAATCAAATAAAAGGTCCAAACCTTCCACGTCGACCGTTTCTCCAACTCAGGGCCCAGCGGATATCAATAATCAGCTCCTTTTAATAGTCCAAGGATTATCCGAGTCAGTGAATAACCTCGGGAATAGGCTGGGGGTCTTCGAGAGAGCTATCGGGAACCCGACCTTAAATTCCGCCGCGGCCACATCATCCGCCGCATCCCCGGTTTTTTCGGGGACATCCTCATCTACATCCCCACAAGCGATAGCTCTACCAACTATCCAGCCTTCAACCTTTGTGGAGCCAGCTCTGAGCGCAACTCAGTTTAATTTGTCTACGGCAGAGGCCGCCCAAAACTTCGGGAGACGATTTGCTCCACCGGCTGCGGCTTCAGTTTCGCATCAAATGCGTGCTAGCATCATAGAAGGTAAGGATGTAAATTTAGCCTCCTTACTGATGCCTCTGCCGGCGTCTGAACGGCAAATGGTGGATTGTGGTGACGTGGCGGTTTTCCTCAGAACTTCTGACGCTAGGCTGCAACGGAATCTATCATTTCCCGAGTTTGTAAGCGCTTTTGGAGTTTATAGAGACATCCTCTGCCAAAACTTTCCAGAGCGTCGCGAAGAATTGGACACTTATTTGGCCATGATGACGGACTTTTACCAGAGATACGGAGGCACCCTTTTCTATGAATATCATAGATCCTTTTCGGCTAAATCCGCTTCATTCATCTCTGTGTTTAATTCTCGGCTGGACTGGTCCATCATCGACACAGAACTACTCGTCCGCCACTTTGGCGGCCAGAAAACCTTGTCATGTGTAGTTTGCAGCTCTCAAGGTCACACTGCCTCGCTCTGCCCTAAAACTCTCGCGAGTCAAAGTCCCGCTGCTGTCCATGGTGCTGATCCAGTAAGCCCATCCTATGTCAATAGAGGGCATTCAACCCATAACCTGGACAATTCTAGGATCTGTTATAATTTCAACGAATCTGTTTGTACATTTTCTAAATGTATATTTTCACATGTTTGCAGTTTTTGCAAAGAGCCCCATCCGAAATATGTCTGCCCACGGAGATTCAGACCCGCTGCTTAAGGAAAGTCCCGGTTCAGAAAGAAATTCTAAAAAATCACCCTTCTACCCCAATTAATACTCAAATGTTATCAGGGTACTTGTCATCCCATCCCGATCCATTATTTGTAGATTATTTGATTACCGGGCTGGTCCAAGGGTTTAGGGTAGGCGTCTTATCCCCCCTGTCTTTTTCTTATGTGGCAAAAAACCTACAGTCGGCTTTAGCTGAACCAAAAATGGTTTCTGACTTATTAGGGAAGGAAGTTAATAAAGGTTATGTTATCGGGCCTTTCAGTTCTCCTCCTTTTTCTCCCTTTAGAGTTAATTCGCTCGGCGTGGCTACTAGGAAATTTTCGGGGAAAAAGCGGCTGATTTTTGACATGTCTTCGCCACATTCTAATACTACAGCAAGCGTTAATGAATGCATTCCCCTAGAGCCTTTTTCGCTGTATTATGCTTCAGTGGACAACGCTATCCAACTAATTAAACTGGCTGGGCAGGGTGCATGGCTAGCTAAAGCTGACATCAGAGACGCTTTTAAAATTATTCCTATTCACCCCGCCGAGTGGGCTCTCTTTGGTGTTAAATGGCAATCCAAGTTTTATTTCGCAGTTAGACTAACTTTCGGCTGCAGAAGCAGCCCACACATATTTAACAACCTATCAGAGGCATTGTGTTGGATCCTGCTTAACGTCTGCAAGATTCCATTCGTTCTGCATCTACTCGATGATTTTCTGCTGGTCGATTTTCCATCACGCGAAACCCCCATCCTAGATACACTCAAACACATTTTCAGCGATGTGGGAGTTCCTCTATCAGAAGAGAAGACTCTCGGGCCGGCAACCGCTCTCGAGTTCCTCGGTATCCGGCTGGATACTGTCAAAATGCAAGCTTCTCTTCCTATGGATAAACTTTCCAGAATTCGTTCTGTTATGGGTTCTTTTATAGACTCACGCATCGTTACAAAACGGGAAATGCTTTCATTGCTTGGCCACATCAATTTTGCCATGAGCATTATCCCGCAAGGTAGGGCTTTCATATCTCGGTTGTTAGATCGCGCCCATTCTGTACCCAACCTAAGCGACATCGTGCACCTCGATTAAGGGTGCCTCTCAGATCTAAAATTCTGGTCCCACCTGCTTAACAGCTGGAATGGTATATCTTTTTTTTATAATGATACTCCCGAGTCTTCCGTCGCTCTCAAACTTTTCACCGACGCTGCCCCTTCAGTAGGTTTCGGAGCATTCTTCCAAGATCAGTGGTTTGCGGAGAGGTGGCCTGACCAGTTTGTTCAGGCTCAAAATTCAGCCTCGTCCGGTCTCTCTACGAGCTCTATCCTATAGCGGTAGCTTGCATCCTATGGGGTTCAGCTTGGTCGCGCAAACACATCATTATGTTTTGCGATAACGAAGCAGCAGTCGCAATTATTAATAAAGGTAGATCGCCCTGTTTAGCCATTATGTCAATTATGAGAAGAATTATTTGGCAATCGATCATGCATAGCTTTACGATCAAAGCCGAACATATTCCGGGGTACTCTAATGTATTGCTGAACTTTCTCGCTTTTGCTTTCAGACCTTCAGACGCCTCTGCCCAACGGCCAACCAGGATCCAACACCATGCCCGAAACCGTCCAGAATCCTTCTAGATTAGATCCATATTACAAATTGCTAAAATCAGCTAGCTACTTCATTTCTAAAGGTGTCACATCCTCCACTTTTAAAGCCTATCATTCCGCCTGGTCCTCGTTCACAGTTTTTTGTCTAGCCTTTCACATTAACCTTTTTCCAATTTTAGTTTCTACCGTCTGTGCCTTTTTGGTGCATCAGTATCAATTCCGCAACCTTAAAATATCCACCATACGCAGATTACTGGCGGGTATCCAATTCCATGCCAGAATGCATGATCCCGGTTATCCAAGTTTATTTTCCACGCCATCCATACGGTTACTTCTGAAAGGTATCTCTAAAGATACAAAGAAAACAATGGATAAACGCCTTCCCATTACTCTCCCCATTTTAAAAGAACTGGTTTACTCGTTGCGCCAAGGGCTATTCTCAGCATATACTAACATTCTCTTAGAAGCGGTATTCTTAACTGCCTTCCATGGCTTTATGCGCCCAGGGGAATTTACTAACGACTCCCGGAGTTTCGACCCATCCAGAGATCTGACATTTTCAGATATAAAATTTTCTCCAAACCACTTTACTATTTTTCTTAAACATTCAAAAACTGACACGGCACGCGCAGGCTCTACAATAAAAAATTTGCGTTCCAAAAATGATAATTGCCCTTATGCTTCTATGATTAAATACCTCAAAACTCGCCCCAGTCACCATAAGCTTTCCCCCCTTTTCGAGCTATCAAACGGCTTTCCCATGACTAAAGAGTGGTTCAGGATTCATCTTGCCGCAGCGGTGGGGAGTTGCGGCAAGTCTTCCCATCTCTACACCGGGCAATCATTCAGGATTGGAGCGGCAACATCAGCAGCAGCTTGCGGGATTCCAACCTCTGCAATCAAAATCCTGGGCAGATGGTCATCTATGGCATTTGAATCCTATATAAGACCGGATTCAAAAACTATCCTGGATGCTCAGCAAGCGTTCTCTACAAGCTTAAGGTACTTTATTGTACATACTGGTGGTGGTGGCATAAGTATAGGTATATATAGCATGGCTTCTGAAAGCCTCATTCAGCTCGTTATCTTCTAGTGAAATCTGTTGGCTCGAGCAAGTTAGGCTTCAGGGATACATTCATCGGCTTGTGCAAGCCGCATATTAGCCAGTGCTGGCCCGGCGTTATTTATATATATGATGGTTATTTTATTATTTCTTTCTGTGCTTTTGCAAGCCCTCGTAGCCTGTGCAGGCTCCAGGAACACATTCATGGGCTCGTGCGAGTCTCATATTAGCCAGTGCTGGCTTGTCGTTATTTATATATATGTCGTTTATTTTATTATTTCTTTCTGTGCTTTTGCAAGCCCTCGTAGCCGTGCAGGCTCCAGGAACATATTCATGGCTCGTGCGAGTCTCATATTAGCCAGTGCTGGCTTGTCGTTATTTATATATATGTTGTTTATTTTATTATTTCTTTCTGTGCTTCTGCAAGCCCTCGTAGCCGTGCAGGCTCCAGGAACATATTCATGGCTCGTGCGAGTCTCATATTAGCCAGTGCTGGCCTGTCGTTATTTATATATATGTCGTTTATTTTATTATTTCTTTCTGTGTTTTTGCAAGCCCTCGCAGCCTGTGCAGGCTCCAGGAACATATTCATGGGCTCGTGCGAGTCTCATATCGGACCGTGCAGGCCCCGTTGTTATTTATATATATGTTTTTATTTTGCTCAGCAAGCGTTCAGCCTGTGCAGGCTCCTGTAAATCCTATGCTTCGCAAGCCTCTTATGTGCTTTTGGAGGTTTCAGTTAAAACATTGATATTTAACTATAACCTTTATAATACCATTTATGCTATCTTCAGAAGAACTCACGTACAATGCAACCTCACGTATGTCCAAACATGTCTGACCCTTGCTTACTCTCTCCTTTAGGAACTCCAGTGAGATTCCTTATCCGGTGGGTTTATTTCCAATTACTTCTTCTTTGGGGTAGGCTCCGCTCCTTCCTTATCTTCAGGCAGGAACTCCAGAATCATTTTGCCATGATTCCTTCATCGGACGGGGCCTACGCCCAAACTACTATACAATACAAATATATTGTTACATAATAAATATCATATATCGTTCTATGTTTCACGAGTCTTTCTGGTAGAACTAAATTCTTTCCACATAGGATTGCAAGACAACGTCAATGTGTTGCAGACGGCCCCTTTTCACACCTAAACAGTCTTTTGGCACTCTCTACAGGGATCTCATCAGGATTCCCTCCCTCCTGCTTTTCCTCTGCTGTCTTGTCTGCACTCCCCCCCTCTGAGGAGCTCTCTCTTTTGAATACCAACAGTGCCACAGACACTCTGTGTTCCACGCTTACATCCTGCTTGGACAACCTATGCCCTCCTACATCTTGACCAGCCCGTGCATCCCTGTCTGCCCCCTGGTTATTGGATGTACCACATGAGCATCGCACCAGCCTCCAGTCAGCTGAGAGAAAATGGCCCAAGTCAAAAGACCATACTGACCTCTCTCCTGACTCTCACACACTCTTAAAAACCTTCTCTGCTCTCCTCTGTCCGCCTGCTACCACACCTTCATTGGAGTTAACGGCTGATGATTTTGCATCGTTCTTCGTAAAGAAAACTACCGCCATCAACAGCCAGATTTCTACACCACCATCACCCGCCTTTTCTCCTCTGTCTGAAAATGATGTTTCCAAGGTCATTGGTTCCAACCACCCTACCACCTGCCCACTGGATTCCATCACCCACCTATCTCCTCCATGCCATCTCTCCAGCAGTTGTGCCTGGTCTGACCCACATCATCAACTCTTTGCTCACCACTGGGACATTTCCCACTGCGTTCAAAGAGGCCTGCATCACACCGCTACTGAAGAAACCCACTCTCAAACTTACACTGCTAGAACACTACAGGCCGGTGTAGTGTGTGAAAATGCATATCTTCTGTCAAAATGTAGATGACTGATTTTAACCTCTAATTCTTTTCTGTCTTCTTAAAAAAATATTTTTTTTACTTACCTCACTATTCTTAGCTTTGTTTACTGTGCTAGGCTTTAATGGACTGGATTTAATTAACTTATACATTTTGTTGCCTATATTGTTATAATTGCTTCCAATGTTTCCTCGTCTGTAAGTCGCTTTGGATAAAAACGTCTGCTAAATGACTAAATGTAAATTTTATGAAATGTGTAATGTGTAGTGTGTGGCCTTGAAATTTTAGCATGTCTACGTAATCATGAATAAATGCTTCTTGAGACACACAGTGTTGCTTCTTTGCATGCATCAAACAAATTGTTTCTGGCTATATGCATCCATGCATCAGTTTGAGAGGGGTGGAAATGGGACACTTGGGTGAAACAAAACTGCCCCAAAAGTACCCCCACCCACTTCAAATACAGTTTTTTCTAAGTCAATTTGGTACATTTCTCAGAACCGATTTGAAATTATCAAAACTTCTTGTTCAATCCTTACATCCTTGTGTCACTTGTGCACATCAAACAAGCATTTTCTCATTTCTTTGAACAAGTTGCAAATGCTTTGGTACATCCATGCAAGTGAATATGACACAATTTTGTGCAGATTCCTACATTATCAATTGCTTATGTCATGTTGATCAAAATGCATTATAATGGGTCTCTGTTGAATAGTATAATCCCCCATGAAATTTAAGCACTAGTTTTACAATATACAGTAAGTATACTTTAAGTAAACAGTGGCATTTTATTTTACTCAATTTAGTGTTTTGCATTACTAAATTCTTTCCACATAGGATTGCAAGACAACTTCAATGTGTTGCAGATGGCCCCTTTTCACACCTAAACAGTCTTTTGGCACTCTCTACAGGGATCTCATCAGGATTCCCTCCCTCCTGCTTTTCCTCTGCTGTCTTGTCTGCACTCCCCCCCTCCGAGGAGCTCTCTCTGTTGAATACCAACAGTGCCACAGACACTCTGTGTTCCACGCTTACATCCTGCTTGGACAACCTATGCCCTCCTACATCTGGACCAGCCCGTGCATCCCTGTCTGCCCCCTGGTTATTGGATGTACCACGTGAGCATCGCACCAGCCTCCAGTCAGCTGAGAGAAAATGGCCCAAGTCAAAAGACCATACTGACCTCTCTCCTGACTCTCACACACTCTTAAAAACCTTCTCTGCTCTCCTCTGTCCGCCTGCTCCCACACCTTCATCGGAGTTAACGGCTGATGATTTTGCATCGTTCTTCGTAAAGAAAACTACCGCCATCAACAGCCAGATTTCTACACCACCATCACCCGCCTTTTCTCCTCTGTCTGAAAATGATGTTTCCAAGGTCATTGGTTCCAACCACCCTACCACCTGCCCACTGGATTCCATCACCCACCCATCTCCTCCATGCCATCTCTCCAGCAGTTGTGCCTGGTCTGACCCACATCATCAACTCTTTGCTCACCACTGGGACATTTCCCACTGCGTTCAAAGAGGCCTGCATCACACCGCTACTGAAGAAACCCACTCTCAAACTTACACTGCTAGAACACTACAGGCCGGTGTAGTGTGTGAAAATGCATATCTTCTGTCAAAATGTAGATGACTGATTTTAACCTCTAATTCTTTTCTGTCTTCTTAAAAAAATATTTTTTTTACTTACCTCACTATTCTCAGCTTTGTTTACTGTGATAGGCTTTAATGGACTGGATTTCATTAACTTATGCATTTTGTTGCCTATATTGTTATAATTGCTTCCAATGTTTCCTCGTCTGTAAGTCGCTTTGGATAAAAACGTCTGCTAAATGACTAAATGTAAATTTTATGAAATGTGTAATGTCATGTGTAATGTGTAGTGTGTGGCCTTGAAATTTTAGCATGTCTACGTAATCATGAATAAATGCTTCTTGAGACACACAGTGTTGCTTCTTTGCATGCATCAAACAAATTGTTTCTGGCTATATGCATCCATGCATCAGTTTGAGAGGGGTGGAAATGGGACACTTGGGTGAAACAAAACTGCCCCAAAAGTACCCCCACCCACTTTAAATACAGTTTTTTCTAAGTCAATTTGGTACATTTCTCAGAACCGATTTGAAATTATCAAAACTTCTTGTTCAATCCTTACATCCTTGTGTCACTTGTGCACATCAAACAAGCATTTTCTCATTTCTTTGAACAAGTTGCAAATGCTTTGGTACATCCACGCAAGTGAATATGACACAATTCTGTGCAGATTCCTACATTATCAATTGCTTATGTCATGTTGATCAAAATGCATTATAATGGGTCTCTGTTGAATAGTATAATCCCCCATGACATTTAAGCACTAGTTTTACAATATACAGTAAGTATACTTTAAGTAAACAGTGGCATTTTATTTTACTCAATTTAGTGTTTTGCATTACTAAATTCTTTCCACATAGGATTGCGAGACAACTTCAATGTGTTGCAGACAGCCCCTTTTCACACCTAAACAGTCTTTTGGCACTCTCTACAGGGATCTCATCAGGATTCCCTCCCTCCTGCTTTTCCTCTGCTGTCTTGTCTGCAATCCCCCCCTCTGAGGAGCTCTCTCTTTTGAATACCAACAGTGCCACAGACACTCTGTGTTCCATGCTTACATCCTGCTTGGACAACCTATGCCCTCCTACATCTGGACCAGCCCGTGCATCCCTGTCTGCCCCCTGGTTATCGGATGTACCAAGTGAGCATCGCACCAGCCTCCAGTCAGCTGAGAGAAAATGGCCCAAGTCAAAAGACCATACCGACCTCTCTCCTGACTCTCACACACTCTTAAAAACCTTCTCTGCTCTCCTTTGTCCGCCTGCTCCCACACCTTCATCGGAGTTAATGGCTGATGATTTTGCATCGTTCTTCGTAAAGAAAACTACCGCCATCAACAGCCAGATTTCTACACCACCATCACCCGCCTTTTCTCCTCTGTCTGAAAATGATGTTTCCAAGGTCATTGGTTCCAACCACCCTACGACCTACCCACTGGATTCCATCCCCACCCATCTCCTCCATGCCATCTCTCCAGCAGTTGTGCCTGGTCTGACCCACATCATCAACTCTTTGCACACCACTGGGACATTTCCCACTGCGTTCAAAGAGGCCTGCATCACACCGCTACTGAAGAAACCCACTCTCAACCTTACACTGCTAGAACACTACAGGCAGGTGTAGTGTGTGAAAATGCATATCTTCTGTCAAAATGTAGATGACTGATTTTAACCTCTAATTCTTTTCTGTCTTCTTAAAAAAATAATTTTTTTACTTACCTCACTATTCTTAGCTTTGTATACTGTGCTAGGCTTTAATGGACTGGATTTAATTAACTTATGCATTTTGTTGCCTATATTGTTATAATTGCTTCCAATGTTTCCTCGTCTGTAAGTCGCTTTGGATAAAATGTCTGCTAAATGACTAAATGTAAATTTTGTGTAATGTGTAGTGTGTGGCCTTGCAATTTTAGCATGTCTACGTAATCATGAATAAATGCTTCTTGAGACACACAGTGTTGCTTCTTTGCATGCATCAAACAAATTGTTTCTGGCTATATGCATCCATGCATCAGTTTGAGAGGGGTGGAAATGGGACACTTGGGTGAAACAAAACTACCCCCACCCACTTTAAATACAGTTTTTTCTAAGTCAATTTGGTACATTTCTCAGATCCGATTCGAAATTAGCAAAACTTCTTGTTCAATCCTTACATCCTTGTGTCACTTGTGCACATCAAACAAGCATTTTCTCATTTCTTTGAACAAGTTGCAAATGCTTTGGTACATCCATTCAAGTGAATATGACACAATTCTGTGCAGATTCCTACATTATCAATTGCTTATGTCATGTTGATCAAAATGCATTATAATGGGTCTCTGTTGAATAGTATAATCCCCCATGACATTTAAGCACAAGTTTTACAATATACAGTAAGTGTACTTTAAGTAAACAGTGGAATTTTATTTTACTCAATTTAGTGTTTTGCATTAATGCAAGCTTTGCGCAAATTCTACCAGGAAGACTCCTCACGTCATAATCAATTACCAGTCAGCCTATCATCCCTTAGCACGAAGTATAAAAGGATTGTACTTACCTTCTCTTTCGTTCACAGAAATTAACGCACGCGTGAAAACTCTCATTGCGTAAGTTAGCAACCGAATATGGCGGAAAAATCTTTAGTCGATTGCGAATTTACTGATTCCGACGACGATCCACCTCCTACTTCTCCCGCAAACGTGCGGCGCAGTTCACGTATACAGAACCGGGATTCCCCGTGGTCCCAGTGGCCCTCGGAGAAGATATTGTCCATTTTTGAGCAGCAAGGCATTCCAGCGGATAAAGATCTGGAGAGGGAGGATCTTATATTACTGGCTTCTAATGCTCTGGGTAATCCCGCCGTCATAGCCACGGATGTCCCGGTAAGCCCCATGACGCCATCAGTTCCAGCCAAGCAAGCCGGCAGGAAACGCACAGCCAAATCCTCTCCAAAATCAAATAAAAGGTCCAAACCTTCCACGACGACCGTTTCTCCAACTCAGGGCCCAGCGGATATCAATAATCAGCTCCTGTTAATAGTCCAAGGATTATCCGAGTCAGTGAATAACCTCGGGAATAGGCTGGGGGTCTTCGAGAGAGCTATCGGGAACCCGACCTTAAATTCCGCCGCGGCCACATCATCCGCCGCATCCCCGGTTTTTTCGGAAACATCCTCGTCTACATCCCCACAAGCGATAGCTCTACCAACTATCCAGCCTTCAACCTTTGTGGAGCCAGCTCTGAGCGCAACTCAGTTTAATTTGTCTACGGCAGAGGCCGCCCAAAACTTCGGGAGACGATTTGTTCCACCGGCTGCGGCTTCAGTTTCGCATCAAATGCGTGCTAGCATCATAGAAGGTAAGGATGTAAATTTAGCCTCCTTACTGATGCCTCTGCCGGCGTCTGAACGGCAAATGGTGGATTGTGGTGACGTGGCGGTTTTCCTCAGAACTTCTGACGCTAGGCTGCAACGGAATCTATCATTTCCCTAGTTTGTAAGCGCTTTTGGAGTTTATAGAGACATCCTCTGCCAAAACTTTCCAGAGCGTCGCGAAGAATTGGACACTTATTTGGCCATGATGACGGACTTTTACCAGAGATACGGAGGCACCCTTTTCTATGAATATCATAGATCCTTTTCGGCTAAATCCGCTTCATTCATCTCTGTGTTTAATTCTCGGCTGGACTGGTCCATCATCGACACAGAACTACTCGTCCGCCACTTTGGCGGCCAGAAAACCTTGTCATGTGTAGTTTGCAGCTCTCAAGGTCACACTGCCTCGCTCTGCCCTAAAACTCTCGCGAGTCAAAGTCCCGCTGCTGTCCATGGTGCTGATCCAGTAAGCCCATCCTATGTCAATAGAGGGCGTTCAACACATAACCTGGACAATTCTAGGATCTGTTATAATTTCAACGAATCTGTTTGTACATTTTCTAAATGTATATTTTCACATGTTTGCAGTTTTTGCAAAGAGCCCCATCCGAAATATGTCTGCCCACGGAGATTCAGACCCGCTGCTCAAGGAAAGTCCCGGTTCAGAAAGAAATTCTAAAAAATCACCCTTCTACCCCAATTAATACTCAAATGTTATCAGGGTACTTGTCATCCCATCCCGATCCATTATTTGTAGATTATTTGATTACCGGGCTGGTCCAAGGGTTTAGGGTAGGCGTCTTATCCCCCCTGTCTTTTTCTTATGTGGCAAAAAACCTACAGTCGGCTTTAGCTGAACCAAAAATGGTTTCTGACTTATTAGGGAAGGAAGTTAATAAAGGTTATGTTATCGGCTACTAGGAAATTTTCGGGGAAAAAGCGGCAGATTTTTGACATGTCTTCGCCACATTCTAATACTGCAGCAAGCGTTAATGAATGCATTCCCCTAGAGCCTTTTTCGCTGTATTATGCTTCAGTGGACAACGCTATCCAACTAATTAAACTGTCTGGGCAGGGTGCATGGCTAGCTAAAGCTGACATCAGAGACGCTTTTAAAATTATTCCTATTCACCCCGCCGAGTGGGCTCTCTTTGGTGTTAAATGGCAATCCAAGTTTTATTTCGCAGTTAGACTAACTTTCGGCTGCAGAAGCAGCCCACACATATTTAACAACCTATCAGAGGCATTGTGTTGGATCCTGCTTAACGTCTGCAAGATTCCATTCGTTCTGCATCTACTCGATGATTTTCTGCTGGTCGATTTTCCATCACGCGAAACCCCCATCCTAGATACACTCAAACACATTTTCAGCGATGTGGGAGTTCCTCTATCAGAAGAGAAGACTCTCGGGCCGGCAACCGCTCTCGAGTTCCTCGGTATCCGGCTGGATACTGTCAAAATGCAAGCTTCTCTTCCTATGGATAAACTTTCCAGAATTCGTTCTGTTATGGGTTCTTTTATAGACTCAAGCGTCGTTACAAAACGGGAAATGCTTTCATTGCTTGGCCACCTCAAATTTGCCATGAGCATTATCCCGCAAGGTAGGGCTTTCATATCTCGGTTGTTAGATCGCGCCCATTCTGTACCCAACCTAAGCGACATTGTGCACCTCGATGAAGGGTGCCTCTCAGATCTAAAATTCTGGTCCCACCTGCTTAACAGCTGGAATGGTATCTTTTTTTTATAATGATACTCCCGAGTCTTCCGTCGCTCTCAAACTTTTCACCGACGCTGCCCCTTCAGTAGGTTTCGGAGCATTCTTCCAAGATCAGTGGTTTGCGGAGAGGTGGCCTGACCAGTTTGTTCAGGCTCAAAATTCAGCCTCGTCCGCTCTCTACGAGCTCTATCCGATAGCGGTAGCTTGCATCCTATGGGGTTCAGCTTGGTCGTGCAAACACATCATTATGTTTTGGGATAACGAAGCAGCAGTCGCAATTATTAATAAAGGTAGATCGCCCTGTTTAGCCATTATGTCAATTATGAGAAGAATTATTTGGCAATCGATCATGCATAGCTTTACGATCAAAGCCGAACATATTCCGGGGTACTCTAATGAAATTGCTGACGCTCTCTCTCGCTTTCGCTTTCAGACCTTCAGACGCCTCTGTCCAACGGCCAACCAGGATCCAACACCATGCCCGAAACCGTCCAGAATCCTTCTAGATTAGATCCATATTACAAATTGCTAAAATCAGCTAGCTACTTCATTTCTAAAGGTGTCACATCCTCCACTTTTAAAGCCTATCATACCGCCTGGTCCTCGTTCACAGTTTTTTGTCTAGCCTTTCACATTAACCTTTTTCCAATTTTAGTTTCTACCGTCTTTGCCTTTTTGGTGCATCAGTATCAATTCCGCAACCTTAAAATATCCACCATACGCAGATTACTGGCGGGTATCCAATTCCATGCCAGAATGCATGATCCCGGTTATCAAAGTTTATTTTCCACGCCATCCATACGGTTACTTCTGAAAGGTATCTCTAAAGATACAAAGAAAACAATGGATAAACGCCTTCCCATTACTCTCCCCATTTTAAAAGAACTGGTTTACTCGTTGCGCCAAGGGCTATTCTCAGCATATACTAACATTCTCTTAGAAGCGGTATTCTTAACTGCCTTCCATGGCTTTATGCGCCCAGGGGAATTTACTAACGACTCCCGGAGTTTCGACCCATCCAGAGATCTGACATTTTCAGATATAAAATTTTCTCCAAACAACTTTACTATTTTTCTTAAACATTCAAAAACTGACACGGCACGCGCAGGCTCTACAATAAAAATTTTGCGTTCCAATAATGATAATTGCCCTTATGCTTCTATGATTAAATACCTCAAAACTCGCCCCAGTCACCATAAGCTTTCCCCCCTTTTCGAGCTATCAAACGGCTTTCCCATGACTAAAGAGTGGTTCAGGATTCATCTTGCCGCAGCGGTGGGGAGTTGCGGCAAGTCTTCCCATCTCTACACCTGGCAATCATTCAGGATTGGAGCGGCAACATCGGCAGCAGCTTGCGGGATTCCGACCTCTGCGATCAAAATCCTGGGCAGATGGTCATCTATGGCATTTGAATCCTATATAAGACCAGATTCAAAAACTATCCTGGATGCTCAGCAAGCGTTCTCTACAAGCTTAAGGTACTTTATTGTACATACTGGTGGTGGTGGCATAAGTATAGGTATATATAGCATGGCTTCTGAAAGCCTCATTCAGCTCGTTATCTTCTGGTGAAATCTGTTGGCTCGAGCAAGTAAGGCTTCAGGGATACATTCATCAGCTTGTGCAAGCCGCATATTAGCCCGGCGTTATTTATATATATGATGGTTATTTTATTATTTCTTTCTGTGCTTTTGCAAGCCCTCGTAGCCTGTGCAGGCTCCAGGAACACATTCATGGGCTCGTGCGAGTCTCATATTAGCCAGTGCTGGCTTGTCGTTATTTATATATATGTCGTTTATTTTATTATTTCTTTCTGTGCTTTTGCAAGCCCTCGTAGCCGTGCAGGTTCCAGGAACATATTCATGGCTCGTGCGAGTCTCATATTAGCCAGTGCTGATTGTCGTTATTTATATATATGTTGTTTATTTTATTATTTCTTTCTGCGCTTCTGCAAGCCCTCGTAGCCATGCAGGCTCCAGGAACATATTCATGGCTCGTGCGAGTCTCATATTAGCCAGTGCTGGCCTGTCGTTATTTATATATATGTCGTTTATTTTATTATTTCTTTCTGTGCTTTTGCAAGCCCTCGCAGCCTGTGCAGGCTCCAGGAACATATTCATGGGCTCGTGCGAGTCTCATATCGGACCGTGCAGGCCCCGTTGTTATTTATGTATATGTTTTTATTTTGCTCAGCAAGCGTTCAGCCTGTGCAGGCTCCTGTAAATCCTATGCCTCGCAAGCCTCTTATGTGCTTTTGGAGGTTTCAGTTAAAACATTGATATTTAACTATAACCTTTATAATACCATTTATGCTATCTTCAGAAGAAGTCACGTACAATGCAACCTCACGTATGTCCAAACATGTCTGACCCTTGCTTACTCTCTCCTTTAGGAACTCCAGTGAGATTCCTTATCCGGTGGGTTTATTTCCAATTACTTCTTCTTTGGGGTAGGCTCCGCTCCTGCCTTATCTTCAGGCAGGAACTCCAGAATCATTTTGCCATGATTCCTTCATCGGACGGGGCCTACGCCCAAACTACTATACAATACAAATATATTGTTACATAATAAATATCATATATCGTTCTATGTTTCACGAGTCTTTCTGGTAGAAATGCAAGCTTTGCGCAAGTTCTACCAGGAAGACTCCTCACGTTATAATCAATTACCAGTTAGCCTATAATCCCTCAGCAAGTAGTATAAAAGGATTGTACTTACCTTCTCTTTCGTTCACAGAAACTAACGCACGAGTGAAAACCCCCATCCTCCCCTCCACCACCACCACCAGGTCTGGCCCCGTCCTCAGTACGGGGGTAGGCTCCGCTCCTGCCTTATCTTCAGGCAGGAACTCCAGAATCATTTTGCCATGATTCCTTCATCGGACGGGGCATACGCCCAAACTACTATACAATACAAATATATTGTAACATAATAAATATCATATATCGTTCTATGTTTCACGAGTCTTTCTGGTAGAACGTCTGTATGTCGCTTTAAATAAAAACGTCTGCTAAATGACTAAATGTAAATTTTATGAAATGTGTAATGTCATGTGTAATGTGTAGTGTGTGGCCTTGAAATTTTAGCATGTCTACGTAATCATGAATAAATGCTTCTTGATACACACAGTGTTGCTTCTTTGCATGCATCAAACAAATTGTTTCTGGCTATATGCATCCATGAATAAGTTTGAGAGGGGTGGAAATGGGACACTTGGGTGAAACAGAACTGCCCCAAAAGTACCTCCAACCACTTTAAATACAGTTTTTTCTATGCCAATTTGGTACATTTCTCAGATCCGATTATTTGAAATTATCAAAACTTCTTGTTCAATACTTACATCCTTGTGTCACTTGTGCACATCAAACAAGCATTTTCTCATTTCTTTGAACAAGTTGCAAATGCTTTGGTACATCCATGCAAGTGAATATGACACAATTCTGTGCAGATTCCTACATTATCAATTGCTTATGTCATGTTGATCAAAATGCATTATAATGGGTCTCTGTTGAATAGTATAATCCCCCATGACATTTAAGCACTAGTTTTACAATATACAGTAAGTATACTTTAAGTAAACAGTGGCATTTTATTTTTCTCAATTTAGTGTTTTGCATTACTAAATTCTTTCCACATAGGATTGCAAGACAACTTCAATGTGTTGCAGACGGCCCCTTTTCACACCTAAACAGTCTTTTGGCACTCTCTACAGGGATCTCATCAGGATTCCCTCCCTCCTGCTTTTCCTCTGCTGTCTTGTCTGCACTCCCCCCCTCCGAGGAGATCTCTCTTTTGAAAACCAACAGTGCCACAGACACTCTGTGTTCCACGCTTACATCCTGCTTGGACAACCTATGCCCTCCTACATCTGGACCAGCCCGTGCATCCCTGTCTGCCCCCTGGTTATCGGATGTACCACGTGAGCATCGCACCAGCCTCCAGTCAGCTGAGAGAAAATGGCCCAAGTCAAAAGACCATACTGACCTCTCTCCTGACTCTCACACACTCTTAAAAACCTTCTCTGCTCTCCTCTGTCCGCCTGCTCCCACACCTTCATCGGAGTTAACGGCTGATGATTTTGCATCGTTCTTCGTAAAGAAAACTACCGCCATCAACAGCCAGATTTCTACACCACAATCACCCGCCTTTTCTCCTCTGTCTGAAAATGATGTTTCCAAGGTCATTGGTTCCAACCACCCTACCACCTGCCCACTGGATTCCATCCCCACCCATCTCCTCCATGCCATCTCTCCAGAAGTTGTGCCTGGTCTGACCCACATCATCAACTCTTTGCTCACCACTGGGACATTTCCCACTGCGTGCAAGGAGGCCTGCATCACACCGCTACTGAAGAAACCCACTCTCAACATTACACTGCTAGAACACTACAGGCAGGTGTAGTGTGTGAAAATGCATATCTTCTGTCAAAATGTAGATGACTGATTTTAACCTCTAATTGTTTTCTGTCTTCTTAAAAAAATAATTTTCTTACTTACCTCACTATTCTTAGCTTTGTCTACTGTGCTAGGCTTTAATGGACTGGATTTAATTAACTTATGCATTTTGTTGCCTATATTGTTATAATTGCTTCCAATGTTTCCTCGTCTGTAAGTCGCTTTGGATAAAAACGTCTGCTAAATGACAAAATGTAAATTTTATGAAATGTGTAATGTCATGTGTAATGTGTAGTGTTTGGCCTTGAAATTTTATCATGTCTACGTAATCATGAATAAATGCTTCTTGAGACACACAGTGTTGCTTCTTTGCATGCATCAAACAAATTGTTTCTGGCTATATGCATCCATATATCAATTTGAGAGGGGTGGAAATGGGACACTTGGGTGAAACAAAACTGCCACAAAAGTACCCCCACCCACTTTAAATACATTTTTTTCTAAGTCAATTTTGGTACATTTCTCAGATCCGATTTGAAATGATCAAAACTTCTTGTTCAATCCTTAAATCCTTGTGTCACTTGTGCACATCAAAGAAAGATTTTCTCATTTCTTTGAACAAGTTGCAAATGCTTTGGTACATCCATGCAAGTGAATATGACACAATTCTGTGCAGATTCCTACATTATCAATTGCTTATGTCATGTTGATCAAAATGCATTATAATGGGTCTCTGTTGAATAGTATAATCCCCCATGACATTTAAGAACTAGTTTTACAATATACAGTAAGTATACTTTAAGTAAACAGTGGCATTTTATTTTACTCAATTTAGTGTTTTGCATTACTAAATTCTTTCCACATAGGATTGCAAGACAACTTCAATGTGTTGCAGACGGCCCCTTTTCATACCTAAACAGTCTTTTGGCACTCTCTACAGGGATCTCATCAGGATTCCCTCCCTCCTGCTTTTCCTCTGCTGTCTTGACTGCACTCCCCCCCTCTGAGGAGCTCTCTCTTTTGAATACCAACAGTGCCACAGACACTCTGTGTTCCACGCTTACATCCTGCTTGGACAACCTATGCCCTCCTACATCTGGACCAGCCCGTGCATCCCTGTCTGCCCCCTGGTTATCGGATGTACCACGTGAGCATCGCACCAGCCTCCAGTCAGCTGAGAGAAAATGGCCCAAGTCAAAAGACCATACTGACCTTTCTCTCTACCAGTCTCTTCTCTCTACTTTCTCCGTTGACGTCACCTCTGCAAAAACTGATTATAACCACTCGAAGATCAGCAACTCTCCTGACTCTCACACTCTTAAAAACCTTCTCTGCTCTCCTCTGTCCGCCTGCTCCCACACCTTCATCGGAGTTAACGGCTAATGATTTTGCATCGTTCTTCGTAAAGAAAACTACCGCCATCAACAGCCAGATTTCTACACCACCATCACCCGCCTTTTCTCCTCTGTCTGAAAATGATGTTTCCAAGGTCATTGGTTCCAACCACCCTACCACCTGCCCACTGGATTCCATCCCCACCCATCTCCTCCATGCCATCTCTCCAGCAGTTGTTCCTGGTCTGACCCACATCATCAACTCTTTGCTCACCACTGGGACATTTCCCACTGCGTTCAAAGAGGCCTGCATCACACCGCTACTGAAGAAACCCACTCTCAACCTTACACTGCTAGAACACTACAGGCCGGTGTAGTGTGTGAAAATTCATATCTTCCGTCAAAATGTAGATGACCGATTTTAACCTCTAATTCTTTTCTGTCTTCTTAAAAAAATTTTTTTTTAGTTACCTCACTATTCTTAGCTTTGTATACTGTGCTAGGCTTTAATGGACTGGATTTAATTAACTTATGCATTTTGTTGCCTATATTGTTATAATTGCTTCCAATGTTTCCTCGTCTGTAAGTCGCTTTGGATAAAAACGTCTGCTAAATGACTAAATGTAAATTTTATGAAATGTGTAATGTCATGTGTAATGTGTAGTGTGTGGCCTTGAAATTTTAGCATGTCTACGTAATCATGAATAAATGCTTCTTGAGACACACAGTGTTGCTTCTTTGCATGCATCAAACAAATTGTTTCTGGCTATATGCATCCATGCATCAGTTTGAGAGGGGTGGAAATGGGACACTTGGGTGAAACAAAACTGCCCCAAAAGTACCCCCACCCACTTTAAATACAGTTTTTTCTAAGTCAATTTGGTACATTTCTCAGATCCGATTTGAAATTATCAAAACTTCTTGTTCAATCCTTACATCCTTGTGTCACTTGTGCACATCAAACAAGCATTTTCTCATTTCTTTGAACAAGTTGCAAATGCTTTTGTACATCCATGCAAGTGAATATGACACAATTCTGTGCAGATTCCTACATTATCAATTGCTTATGTCATGTTGATCAAAATGCATTATAATGGGTCTCTGTTGAATAGTATAATCCCCCATGACATTTAAGCACTAGTTTTACAATATACAGTAAGTATACTTTAAGTAAACAGTGGCATTTTATTTTACTCAATTTAGTGTTTTGCTTTACTAAATTCTTTCCACATAGGATTGCAAGACAACTTCAATGTGTTGCAGACGGCCCCTTTTCACACCTAAACAGTCTTTTGGCACTCTCTACAGGGATCTATGCATACCTAAGTCACTTGCACTATTTTAGTCTAAATTATTATCTGTTCATATCCACCTGTACATTAATGTTCATAGTATATAGCCATCTGTATATATTGTTCATAGTATATACCTACTGTCATATTTTTTTCATAGTACATTCCTACTGCAAAATATTTTTATAGTCCATGCCCACTGTATTATATTCTCACTATTGTATTCTGTATTTATTCTTACTGTATATCCTGCAATTGCTAACTGCACTTCTGGTTAGACCTAAACTACATTTAGTTACACTGTACTTGTATATGTGTAATGACAATAAAGTTGAATCTAATCTAATCTAAAATCTCATCAGGATTCCCTCCCTCCTGCTTTTCCTCTACTGTCTTGTCTGCACTCCCCCCCTGTGAGGAGCTCTCTCTTTTGAATACCAACAGTGCCACAGACACTCTGTGTTCCACGCTTACATCCTGCTTGGACAACCTATGCCCTCCTACATCTGGACAAGCCCGTGCATCCCTGTCTGCCCCCTGGTTATCGGATGTACCACGTGAGCATCGCACCAGCCTCCAGTCAGCTGAGAGAAAATGGCCCAAGTCAAAAGACCATACTGACCTCTCTCCTGACTCTCACACACTCTTAAAAACCTTCTCTGCTCTCCTCTGTCCGCCTGCTCCCACACCTTCATCGGAGTTGACGGCTGATGATTTTGCATCGTTCTTCGTAAAGAAAACTACCGCCATCAACAGCCAGATTTCCACACCACCATCACCCGCCTTTTCTCCTCTGTCTGAAAATGATGTTTCCAAGGTCATTGGTTCCAACCACCCTACCACCTGCCCACTGGATTCCATCCCCACCCATCTCCTCCATGCCATCTCTCCAGCAGTTGTGCCTGGTCTGACCCACATCATCAACTCTTTGCTCACCCCACTGCGTTCAAAGAGGCCTGCATCACACCGCTACTGAAGAAACCCACTCTCAACCTTACACTGTTAGAACACTACAGGCAGGTGTAGTGTGTGAAAATGCATATCTTCTGTCAAAATGTAGATGACTGATTTTGACCTCTAATTCTTTTCTATCTTCTTAAAAAAATATTTTTTTTACTTACCTCACTATTCTTAGCTTTGTATACTGTGCTAGGCTTTAATGGACTGGATTTAATTAACTTATGCATTTTGTTGCCTATATTGTTATAATTGCTTCCAATGTTTCCTCGTCTGTAAGTCGCTTTGGATAAAAACGTCTGCTAAATGACTAAATGTAAATTTTATGACATGTGTAATGTCATGTGTAATGTGTAGTGTGTGGCCTTGAAATTTTAGCATGTCTACGTAATCATGAATAAATGCTTCTTGAGACACACAGTGTTGCTTCTTTGCATGCATCAAACAAATTGTTTCTGGCTATATGCATCCATGCATCAGTTTGAGAGGGGTGGAAATGGGACACTTGGGTGAAACAAAACTGCCCAAAAAGTACCCCCACCCACTTTAAATACAGTTTTTTTCTAAGTAAATTTGGTACATCTCTCAGATCCGATTTGAAATTATCAAAACTTCTTGTTCAATCCTTACATCCTTGTGTCACTTGTGCACATCAAACAAGCATTTTCTCATTTCTTTGAACAAGTTGCAAATGCTTTGGTACATCCATGCAAATGATTATGACACAATTCTGTGCAGATTCCAACATTATCAATTGCTTACGTCATGTTGATCAAAATGCATTATAATGGGTCTCTGTTGAATATATAATCCCCCACGACATTTAAGCACTAGTTTTACAATATACAGTAAGTATACTTCAAGTAAACAGTGGCATTTTATTTTACTCAATTTAGTGATTTGCATTACTATATTCTTTCCACATAGGACTGCAAGACAACTTCACCTGGTTGCAGACGGCCCCTTTTCACACCTAAACAGTCTTTTGAAACTCTCTACAGGGATCTCATCCCTGAACAAGAGAGGGGGCAGATTGGAGATGACCTGCCAAAGTACGTGTTAGTTTGGGACAATGTCAGTTTCCATCGCTCCAACATCATCAGGCAATGGTTTGCGGCCCACAACAGGATGCTGGTGGAGTTCCTCTCACCCTACTCAACCCCGTTGAGGAATTTTTCTCAGCATGAAGATTAAAAGTATATGATCGCCAGCCGCATACACAGATGACCCTTCTGGCTGCCATGGATGTAACGTGTGATGACATCACAGCTGATGCCTGCAGAGGCTGGATTAGACACTCTGAAAGATGATTTTCACGCTGTATCGCAAGAGAAGATATTTGTTGTGATGTGGATGAGAATCCTTTGCCCAAAAGACAGGAATGTCAGGAGGTGTAGGAAGACTGCACTGTAATTCCACTGCACTGCATGTACAGTTTTCCCTAAGGAGATTGTCTTATGTTCAGATTTCTACATTTGTTTGTGCTATGCAGTGCTGTCTTTTCCTGTCTGCATCACAATGACACTGTCTGTCAATAAATTATTGTACAAACAGTAAAAGCGTTAACGTGAATCATGTGCCGTCTCTTGCAATCAAACAATCAAAACCAGAAATGCACTTACTGTTTTGCAAATGACAAGGATGATTCGAGAAATGCTCCACTCATCACTCTCAGGTCACTCCGCTGCACACGTCTGATCACTTTTTGTCACCCCGACCTCACCGCTCCAGACAACGCAGATGTCTTACCGCTGGTCACTTTCCGGCGCTACCTACGGTCCCTCCCTCCTGCTTTTCCTCTGCTGTCTTGTCTGCACTCCCCCCCTCTGAGGAGCTCTCTCTTTTGAATACCAACAGTGCCACAGACACTCTGTGTTCCACGCTTACATCCTGCTTTGACCACATATGCCCTCTTACATCTGGACCAGCCCGTGCATCCCTGTCTGCCCCCTGGTTATCGGATGTACCACGTGAGCATCGCACCAGCCTCCGTTCAGCTGAGAGAAAATGGCACAAGTCAAAAGACCATACTGACCTCTCTCTCTCTACTTTCTCCGTTGACGTCACCTCTGCAAAAACTGATTATAACCACTCGAAGATCAGCAACTCTCCTGACTCTCGCACACTCTTAAAAACCTTCTCTGCTCTCCTCTGTCCGCCTGCACCCACACCTTCATCGGAGTTAACGGCTGATGATTTTGCATCGTTCTTCGTAAAGAAAACTACCGCCATCAACAGCCAATTTTCTACGCCACCATCACCCGCCTTTTCTCCTATGTCTGAAGATGATGTTTCCAAGGTCATTGGTTCCAACCACCCTACCACCTGCCCACTGGATCCCATCCCCACCCATCTCCTCCATGCCATCTCTCCAGCAGTTGTGCCTGGTCTGACCCGCATCATCAACTCTTTGCTCACCACTGGGACATTTCCCACTGCTTTCAAAGAGGCCTGCATCACACCGCTACTGAAGAAACTCACTCTCAACCTTACACTGCTAGAACACTACAGGCCGGTGTAGTCTGTGAAAATGCATATCTTCCGTCAAAATGTAGATGACTGATTTTAACCTCTTATTATTTTCTGTCTTCTTAAAAAATTATTTTTTACTTACCTCACTATTCTTAGCTTTGTATACTGTGCTAGGATTTAATGGACTGGATTTAATTAACTTATGCATTTTGTTGCCTATATTGTTATAATCGCTTCCAATGTTTCCTCGTCTGTAAGTCGCTTTGGATAAAAACGTCTGCTAAATGACTAAATTTAAATTTTATGAAATGTGTAATGTCATGTGTAATGTGTAGTGTGTGGCCTTGAAATTTTAGCATGTCTACGTAATCATGAATAAATGCTTCTTGAGACACACAGTTTTGCTTCTTTGCATGCATCAAATGAATTGTTTCTGGCTATATGCATCCATGCATTAGTTTGAGAGGGGTGGAAATGGGACACTTGGGTGAAACAAAACTGCCCCAAAAGTACCCCCCCCACTTTAAATACAGTTTTTTCTAAGTCAATTTGGTACATTTCTCAGATCCGATTTGAAATTATCAAAACTTCTTGTTCAATTCTTACATCCTTGTGTCATGTTTGCACATCAAACAAGCATTTTCTCATTTCTTTGAACAAGTTGCAAATGCTTTGGTACATCCATGCAAATGATTATGATAAAATTCTGTGCAGATTCCTACATTATCAATTGCTTATGTCATGTTGATCAAAATGCATTATAATGGGTCTCTGTAGAATAGTATAATCCCCACGACATTTAAGCACTAGTATTACAATATACAGTAAGTATACTTTAAGTAAACAGTGGCATTTTATTTTACTCAATTTAGTGTTTTGCATTGCTATATTCTTTCCACATAGGATTGCAAGACAACTTCACTGTGTTGCAGATGGCCCCTTTTCACACCTAAACAGTCTTTTGACACTCTCTACAGGGATCTCATCCCTGAACAAGAGAGGGGGCAGATTGGAGATGACCTGCCAAAGTACGTGTTAGTTTGGGACAATGTCAGTTTCCATCGCTCCAACATCATCAGGCAATGGTTTGCGGCCCACAACAGGATGCTGGTGGAGTTCCTCTCACCCTACTCAACCACGTTGAGGAATTTTTCTCAGCATGAAGATTAAAAGTATATGATCGCCAGCCGCATACACAGATGACCCTTCTGGCTACCATGGATGTAATGTGTGATGACATCACAGCTGATGCCTGCAGAGGCTGGATTAGACACTCTGAAAGATGATTTTCACGCTGTATCGCAAGAGAAGATATTTGTTGTGATGTGGATGAGAATCCGTTGCCCAAAACTTCAGGAGGTGTAGGAAGACTGCACTGTAATTCCACTGCACTGCATGTACAGTTTCCCCTAAGGAGATTGTCTTATGTTCAGATTTCTACATTTGTTTGTGCTATGCAGTGCTGTCTTTTCCTGTCTGCATCACAATGACACTGTCTGTCAATAAATTATTGTACAAACAGTAAAAGTGTTAACGTGAATCATGTGCCGTCTCTTGCAATCAAACAATCAAAACCAGAAATGCACTTACTGTTTTGCAAATGACAAGGATGATTCGAGAAATGCTCCACTCATCACTCTCAGGTCACTCCGCTGCACACGTCTGATCACTTCTTTGTCACCCCCGACCTCACCGCTCCAGACAACGCAGATGTCTTACCGCTGGTCACTTTCCGGCGCTACCTACGGTCCCTCCCTCCTGCTTTTCATCTGCTGTCTTGTCTGCACTCCCCCCCTCTGAGGAGCTCTCTCTTTTGAATACCAACAGTGCCACAGACACTCTGTGTTCCACGCTTACATCCTGCTTGGACAACATATGCCCTCTTAGATCTGGACCAGCCCGTGCATCCCTGTCTGCCCCCTGGTTATCGGATGTACCACGTGAGCATCGCACCAGCCTCCGGTCAGCTGAGAGAAAATGGCACAAGTCAAAAGACCATACTGACCTCTCTCTCTCTACTTTCTCCGTTGACGTCACCTCTGCAAAAACTGATTATAACCACTCGAAGATCAGCAACTCTCCTGACTCTCGAACACTCTTAAAAACCTTCTCTGCTCTCCTCTGTCCGCCTGCTCCCACACCTTCATCGGAGTTAACGGCTGATGATTTTGCATCGTTCTTCCTAAAGAAAACTACCGCCATCAACAGCCAATTTTCTACGCCACCATCACCCGCCTTTTCTCCTATGTCTGAAGATGATGTTTCCAAGGTCATTGGTTCCAACCACCCTACCACCTGCCCACTGGATCCCATCCCCACCCATCTCCTCCATGCCATCTCTCCAGCAGTTGTGCCTGGTCTGACCCGCATCATCAACTCTTTGCTCACCACTGGGACATTTCCCACTGCTTTCAAAGAGGCCTGCATCACACCGCTACTGAAGAAACTCACTCTCAACCTTACACTGCTAGAACACTACAGGCCGGTGTAGTGTGTGAAAATGCATATCTTCCGTCAAAATGTAGATGACTGATTTTAACCTCTTATTATTTTCTGTCTTCTTAAAAAAATTATTTTTTTACTTACCTCACTATTCTTAGCTTTGTATACTGTGCTAGGCTTTAATGGACTGGATTTAATTAACTTATGCCTTTTGTTGCCAATATTGTTATAATTGCTTCCAATGTTTCCTCGTCTGTAAGTCGCTTTGGATAAAAACGTCTGCTAAATGACTAAATGTAAATTTTATGAAATGTGTAATGTCATGTGTAATGTGTAATGTGTAGTGTGTGGCCTTGACATTTTAGCATGTCTACGTAATCATGAATAAATGCTTCTTGAGACACACAGTGTTGCTTCTTTGCATGCATCAAATTAATTGTTTCTGGCTATATGCATCCATGCATTAGTTTGAGAGGGGTGGAAATGGGACACTTGGGTGAAACAAAACTGCCCCAAAAGTACCCCCCCGAATTTAAATAGAGTTTTTTCTAAGTCAATTTGGTACATTTCTCTGATCCGATTTGAAATTCTCAAAACTTCTTGTTCAATCCTTACATCATTGTGTCACGTGTGCACATCAAACAAGCATTTTCTCATTTCTTTGAACAAGTTGCAAATGCTTTGGTACATCCATGCAAATGATTATGACAAAATTCTGTGCAGATTCCTACATTATCAATTGCTTATGTCATGTTGATCAAAATGCATTATAATGGGTCTCTGTAGAATAGTATAATCCCCACGACATTTAAGCACTAGTTTTACAATATACAGTAAGTATACTTTAAGTAAACGGTGGCATTTTATTTTACTCAATTTAGTGTTTTGCATTGCTATATTCTTTCCACATAGGACTGCAAGACAACTTCACTGTGTTGCAGACGGCCCCTTTTCACACCTAAACAGTCTTTTGACACTTGTGGTGAGGAAGGCGGGACGAGAGCCGTGACGCGGTGCCGGTGGCGTGAGTGATAAGTGCAAGCAGCTGTGCGCGCACCGGTCCCGCATCTTATCACGGTGGAGATTGGGAGCTTAAAAGGACGATCGGCAGGACTGTTTGACGAGAGAGGACCGGGCCCGAACCGTGTCTAGTTTGTGTATGTTTTATGGCCGGCAGTCTACCGTGAGGTGGCTGTCGGCTACTTCCGTGTTTATGGTTTGTTTATGTTTAATTAAAGTTTTATTTGAATGTTCGCTGGTTCCCGCCTCCTTCCTTCCCTTCTAACGAACTTTGCTACAACACTCTCTACAGGTATCTCATCCCTGAACAAGAGAGGGGGCAGATTGGAGATGACCTGCCAAAGTGCGTGTTAGTTTGGGACAATGTCAGTTTCCGTCGCTCCAACATCATCAGGCAATGGTTTGCGGCCCACAACAGGATGCTGGTGGAGTTCCTCTCACCCTACTCAACCACGTTGAGGAATTTTTCTCAGCATGAAGATTAAAAGTATATGATCGCCAGCCGCATACACAGATGACCCTTCTGGCTGCCATGGATGTAACGTGTGATGACATCACAGCTGATGCCTGCAGAGGCTGGATTAGACACTCTGAAAGATGATTTTCACGCTGTATCGCAAGAGAAGATATTTGTTGTGATGTGGATGAGAATCCGTTGCCCAAAAGACAGGAACGTCAGGAGGTGTAAGAAGACTGCACTGTAATTCCACTGCACTGCATGTACAGTTTTCCCTAAGGAGATTGTCTTATGTTCAGATTTCTACATTTGTTTGTGCTATGCAGTGCTGTCTTTTCCTGTCTGCATCACAATGACACTGTCTGTCAATAAATTATTGTACAAACAGTAAAAGCGTTAATGTGAATCATGTGCCGTCTCTTGCAATCAAACAATCAAAACCAGAAATGCACTTACTGTTTTGCAAATGACAAGGATGGTTCGAGAAATGCTCCACTCATCACTCTCAGGTCACTCCGCTGCACACGTCTGATCACTTCTTTGAAACCCCCGACCTCATCGCTCCAGACAACGCAGATATTTTACCGCTGGTCACTTTCCGGCGCTCCCTCCTGCTTTTCCTCTGCTGTCTTGTCTGCACTCCCCCCCTCTGAGGAGCTCTCTCTTTTGAATACCAACAGTGCCACAGACACTCTGTGTTCCACGCTTACATCCTGCTTGGACAACATATGCCCTCTTACATCTGGACCAGCCCGTGCATCCCTGTCTGCCCCCTGGTTATCGGATGTACCACGTGAGCATCGCACCAGCCTCCGGTCAGCTGAGAGAAAATGGCACAAATCAAAAGACCATACTGACCTCTCTCTCTCTACCAGTCTCTTCTCTCTACTTTCTCCGTTGACGTCACCTCTGCAAAAACTGATTATAACCACTCGAAGATCAGCAACTCTCCTGACTCTCGCACACTCTTAAAAACCTTCTCTGCTCTCCTCTGTCCGCCTGCTCCCACACCTTCATCGGAGTTAACGGCTGATGATTTTGCATCGTTCTTCGTGAAGAAAACTACCGCCATCAACAGCCAATTTTCTACACCACCATCACCCGCCTTTTCTCCTATGTCTGAAGATGATGTTTCCAAGGTCATTGGTTCCAACCACCCTACCACCTGCCCACTGGATCCCATCCCCACCCATCTCCTCCATGCCATCTCTCCAGCAGTTGTGCCTGGTCTGAGCCGCATCATCAACTCTTTGCTCACCACTGGGACATTTCCCACTGCTTTCAAAGAGGCCTGCATCACACCGCTACTGAAGAAACTCACTCTCAACCTTATACTGCAAGAACACTACAGGCCGGTGTAGTGTGTGAAAATGCATATCTTCCGTCAAAATGTAGATGACTGATTTTAACCTCTTATTATTTTCTGTCTTCTTAAAAAAATATTTTTTTACTTACCTCACTATTCTTAGCTTTCTATACTGTGCTAGGCTTTAATGGACTGGATTTAATTAACTTATGCCTTTTGTTGCCTATATTGTTATAATTGCTTCCAATGTTTCCTCGTCTGTAAGTCGCTTTGGATAAAAACGTCTGCTAAATGACTAAATGTAAATTTTATGAAATGTGTAATGTCATGTGTAATGTGTAGTGTGTGGCCTTGAAATTTTAGCATGTCTACGTAATCATGAATAAATGCTTCTTGAGACACACAGTGTTGCTTCTTTGCATGCATCAAATGAATTGTTTCTGGCTATATGCATCCATGCATTAGTTTGAGAGGGGTGGAAATGGGACACTTGGGTGAAACAAAACTGCCCCAAAAGTACCCCCCCCCACTTTAAATACAGTTTTTTCTAAGTCAATTTGGTACATTTCTCTGATCCGATTTGAAATTCTCAAAACTTCTTGTTCAATCCTTACATCCTTGTGTCACGTGTGCACATCAAACAAGCATTTTCTCATTTCTTTGAACAAGTTGCAAATGCTTTGGTACATCCATGCAAATGATTATGACAAAATTCTGTGCAGATTCCTACAATATCAATTGCTTATGTCATGTTGATCAAAATGCATTATAATGGGTCTCTGTAGAATAGTATAATCTCCACGACATTTAAGCACTAGTTTTACAATATACAGTAAGTATACTTTAAGTAAACGGTGGCATTTTATTTTACTCAATTTAGTGTTTTGCATTGCTATATTCTTTCCACATAGGACTGCAAGACAACTTCACTGTGTTGCAGACGGCCCCTTTTCACACCTAAACAGACTTTTGACACTCTCTACAGGGAACTCATCCCTGAACAAGAGAGGGGGCAGATTGGAGATGAGCTGCCAAAGTGCGTGTTAGTTTGGGACAATGTCAGTTTCCATCGCTCCAACATCATCAGGCAATGGTTTGCGGCCCACAACAGGAAGCTGGTGGAGTTCCTCTCACCCTACTCAACCCCGTTGAGGAATTTTTCTCAGCATGAAGATTAAAAGTATATGATGGCCAGCCGCATACACAGATGACCCTTCTGGCTGCCATGGATGTAACGTGTGATGACATCACAGCTGATGCCTGCAGAGGCTGGATTAGACACTCTGAAAGATGATTTTCACGCTGTATCGCAAGAGAAGATATTTGTTGTGATGTGGATGAGAATCCGTTGCCCAAAAGACAGGAACGTCAGGAGGTGTAGGAAGACTGCACTGTAATTCCACTGCACTGCATGTACAGTTTTCCCTAAGGAGATTGTCTTATGTTCAGATTTCTACATTTGTTTGTGCTATGCAGTGCTGTCTTTTCCTGTCTGCATCACAATGACACTGTCTGTCAATAAATTATTGTACAAACAGTAAAAGCGTTAACGTGAATCATGTGCCGTCTCTTGCAATCAAACAATCAAAACCAGAAATGCACTTACTGTTTTGCAAATGACAAGGATGATTCGAGAAATGCTCCACTCATCACTCTCAGGTCACTCCGCTGCACACGTCTGATCACTTCTTTGTCACCCCCGACCTCACCGCTCCAGACAACGCAGATGTCTTACCGCTGGTCACTTTCCGGCGCTACCTACGGTCCCTCCCTCCTGCTTTTCGTCTGCTGTCTTGTCTGCACTCCCCCCCTCTGAGGAGCTCTCTCTTTTGAATACCAACAGTGCCACAGAAACTCTGTGTTCCACGCTTACATCCTGCTTGGACAACATATGCCCTCTTACATCTGGACCAGCCCGTGCATCCCTGTCTGCCCCCTTTTTATCGGATGTACCACGTGAGCATCGCACCAGCCTCCGGTCAGCTGAGAGAAAATGGCACAAGTCAAAAGACCATACTGACCTCACTCTCTCTACTTTCTCCGTTGACGTCACCTCTGCAAAAACTGATTATAACCACTCGAAGATCAGCAACTCTCCTGACTCTCGCACACTCTTAAAAACCTTCTCTGCTCTCCTCTGTCCGCCTGCTCCCACACCTTCATCTGAGTTAACGGCTGATGATTTTGCATCGTTCTTCGTAAAGAAAACTACCGCCATCAACAGCTAATTTTCTACGCCACCATCACCCGCCTTTTCTCCTATGTCTGAAGATGATGTTTCCAAGGTCATTGGTTCCAACCACCCTACCACCTGCCCACTGGATCCCATCCCCACCCATCTCCTCCATGCCATCTCTCCAGCAGTTGTGCCTGGTCTGACCCGCATCATCAACTCTTTGCTCACCACTGGGACATTTCCCACTGCTTTCAAAGAGGCCTGCATCACACCGCTGCTGAAGAAACTCACTCTCAACCTTACACTGCTAGAACACTACAGGCCGGTGTAGTGTGTGAAAATGCATATCTTCCGTCAAAATGTAGATGACTGATTTTAACCTCTTATTATTTTCTGCCTTCTTAAAAATTATTTTTTTACTTACCTCACTATTCTTAGCTTTGTATACTGTGCTAGGCTTTAATGGACTGGATTTATGTAAACTATGCATTTTGTTGCCTATATTGTTATAATTGCTTCCAATGTTTCCTCGTCTGTAAGTCGCTTTGGATAAAAACGTCTGCTAAATGACTAAATGTAAATTTTATGAAATGTGTAATGTCATATGTAATGTGTAATGTGTAGTGTGTGGCCTTGAAATTTTAGCATGTCTACGTAATCATGAATAAATGCTTCTTGAGACACACAGTGTTGCTTCTTTGCATGCATCAAATGAATTGTTTCTGGCTATATGCATCCATGCATTAGTTTGAGAGGGGTGGAAATGGGACACTTGGGTGAAACAAAACTGCCCCAAAAGTACCCCCCCACTTTAAATACAGTTTTTTCTAAGTCAATTTGGTACATTTCTCTGATCCGATTTGAAATTCTCAAAACTTCTTGTTCAATCCTTACATCCTTGTGTCACGTGTGCACATCAAACAAGCATTTTCTCATTTCTTTGAACAAGTTGCAAATGCTTTGGTACATCCATGCAAATGATTATGACACAATTCTGTGCAGATTCCAACATTATCAATTGCTTACGTCATGTTGATCAAAATGCATTATAATGGGTCTCTGTTGAATAGTATAATCCCCCACGACATTTAAGCACTAGTTTTACAATATACAGTAAGTATACTTCAAGTAAACAGTGGCATTTTATTTTACTCAATTAAGTGATTTGCATTACTATATTCTTTCCACATAGGACTGCAAGACAACTTCACCTGGTTGCAGACGGCCCCTTTTCACACCTAAACAGTCTTTTGACGCTCTCTACAGTGATCTCATCCCTGAACAAGAGAGGGGGCAGATTGGAGATGACCTGCCAAAGTACGTGTTAGTTTGGGACAATGTCAGTTTCCATCGCTCCAACATCATCAGGCAATGGTTTGCGGCCCACAACAGGATGCTGGTGGAGTTCCTCTCACCCTACTCAACCACGTTGAGGAATTTTTCTCAGCATGAAGATTAAAAGTATATGATCGCCAGCCGCATACACAGATGACCCTGGCTGCCATGGATGTAACGTGTGATGACATCACAGCTGATGCCTGCAGAGGCTGGATTAGACACTCTGAAAGATGATTTTCACGCTGTATCGCAAGAGAAGATATTTGTTGTGATGTGGATGAGAATCCGTTGCCCAAAAGACAGGAACGTCAGGAGGTGTAGGAAGACTGCACTGTAATTCCACTGCACTGCATGTACAGTTTTCCCTAAGGAGATTGTCTTATGTTCAGATTTCTACATTTGTTTGTGCTATGCAGTGCTGTCTTTTCCTGTCTGCATCACAATGACACTGTCTGTCAATAAATTATTGTAAAAACAGTAAAAGCGTAAACGTGACTCATGTGCCGTCTCTTGCAATCAAACAATCAAAACCAGAAATGCACTTACTGTTTTGCAAATGACAAGGATGATTCAAGAAATGCTCCACTCATCACTCTCAGTTCACTCCGCTGCACACGTCTGATCACTTCTTTGTCACCCCCCACCTCACCGCTCCAGACAACGCAGATGTCTTACCGCTGGTCACTTTCCGGCGCTACCTACGGTCCCTCCCTCTTGCTTTTCCTCTGCTGTCTTGTCTGCACTCCCCCCCTCTGAGGAGCTCTATCTTTTGAATACCAACAGTGCCACAGACACTCTGTGTTCCACGCTTACATCCTGCTTGGACAACATATGCCCTCTTACATCTGGACCAGCCCGTGCATCCCTGTCTGCCCCCTGGTTATCGGATGTACCACGTGAGCATCGCACCAGCCTCCGGTCAGCTGAGAGAAAATGGCACAAGTCAAAAGACCATACTGACCTCTCTCTCTCTACCAGTCTCTTCTCTCTACTTTCTCCGTTGACGTCACCTCTGCAAAAACTGATTATAACCACTCGAAGATCAGCAACTCTCCTGACTCTCGCACACTCTTAAAAACCTTCTCTGCTCTCCTCTGTCCGCCTGCTCCCACACCTTCATCGGAGTTAACGGCTGATGATTTTGCATCGTTCTTCGTAAAGAAAACTACCGCCATCAACAGCCAATTTTCTACGCCACCATCACCCGCCTTTTCTCTTATGTCTGAAGATGATGTTTCCAAGGTCATTGGTTCCAACCACCCTACCACCTGCCCACTGGATCCCATCCCCACCCATCTCCTCCATGCCATCTCTCCAGCAGTTGTGCCTGGTCTGACCCGCATCATCAACTCTTTGCTCACCACTGGGACATTTCCCACTGCTTTCAAAGAGGCCTGCATCACACCGCTACTGAAGAAACTCACTCTCAACCTTACACTGCTAGAACACTACAGGCCGGTGTAGTCTGTGGAAATGCATATCTTCCGTCAAAATGTAGATGACTGATTTTAACCTCTTATTATTTTCTGTCTTCTTAAAAAAATATTTTTTTACTTACCTCACTATTCTTAGCTTTGTATACTGTGCTAGGCTTTAATGGACTATATTTAATTAACTTATGCCTTTTGTTGCCTATATTGTTATAATTGCTTCCAATGTTTCCTCGTCTGTAAGTCGCTTTGGATAAAAACATCTGCTAAATGACTAAATGTAAATTTTTGAAATGTGTAATGTAATGTGTAATATGTAATGTGTAGTGTGTGGCCTTGAAATTTTAGCATGTCTACGTAATCATGAATAAATGCTTCTTGAGACACACAGTGTTGCTTCTTTGCATGCATCAAATGAATTGTTTCTGGCTATATGCATCCATGCATTAGTTTGAGAGGGGTGGAAATGGGACACTTGGGTGAAACAAAACTGCCCCAAAAGTACCCCCCCCCCACTTTAAATACAGTTTTTTCTAAGTCAATTTGGTACATTTCTCAGATCCGATTTGAAATTCTCAAAACTTCTTGTTCAATCCTTACATCCTTGTGTCACTTGTGCACATCAAACAAGCATTTGATCATTTCTTTGAACAAGTTGCAAATGCTTTGGTACATCCATGCAAATGATTATGACACAATTCTGTGCAGATTCCAACATTATCAATTGCTTACGTCATGTTGATCAAAATGCATTATAATGGGTCTCTGTTGAATAGTATAATCCCCCACGACATTTAAGCACTAGTTTTACAATATACAGTAAGTATACTTCAAGTAAACAGTGGCATTTTATTTTACTCAATTAAGTGATTTGCATTACTATATTCTTTCCACATAGGACTGCAAGACAACTTCACCTGGTTGCAGACGGCCCCTTTTCACACCTAAACAGTCTTTTGACGCTCTCTACAGTGATCTCATCCCTGAACAAGAGAGGGGGCAGATTGGAGATGGCCTGCCAAAGTACGTGTTAGTTTGGGACAATGTCAGTTTCCATCGCTCCAACATCATCAGGCAATGGTTTGCGGCCCACAACAGGATGCTGGTGGAGTTCCTCTCACCCTACTCAACCACGTTGAGGAATTTTTCTCAGCATGAAGATTAAAAGTATATGATCGCCAGCCGCATACACAGATGACCCTGGCTGCCATGGATGTAACGTGTGATGACATCACAGCTGATGCCTGCAGAGGCTGGATTAGACACTCTGAAAGATGATTTTCACGCTGTATCGCAAGAGAAGATATTTGTTGTGATGTGGATGAGAATCCGTTGCCCAAAAGACAGGAACGTCAGGAGGTGTAGGAAGACTGCACTGTAATTCCACTGCACTGCATGTACAGTTTTCCCTAAGGAGATTGTCTTATGTTCAGATTTCTACATTTGTTTGTGCTATGCAGTGCTGTCTTTTCCTGTCTGCATCACAATGACACTGTCTGTCAATAAATTATTGTAAAAACAGTAAAAGCGTAAACGTGACTCATGTGCCGTCTCTTGCAATCAAACAATCAAAACCAGAAATGCACTTACTGTTTTGCAAATGACAAGGATGATTCAAGAAATGCTCCACTCATCATTCTCAGTTCACTCCGCTGCACACGTCTGATCACTTCTTTGTCACCCCCCACCTCACCGCTCCAGACAACGCAGATGTCTTACCGCTGGTCACTTTCCGGCGCTACCTACGGTCCCTCCCTCTTGCTTTTCCTCTGCTGTCTTGTCTGCACTCCCCCCCTCTGAGGAGCTCTATCTTTTGAATACCAACAGTGCCACAGACACTCTGTGTTCCACGCTTACATCCTGCTTGGACAACATATGCCCTCTTACATCTGGACCAGCCCGTGCATCCCTGTCTGCCCCCTGGTTATCGGATGTACCACGTGAGCATCGCACCAGCCTCCGGTCAGCTGAGAGAAAATGGCACAAGTCAAAAGACCATACTGACCTCTCTCTCTCTACCAGTCTCTTCTCTCTACTTTCTCCGTTGACGTCACCTCTGCAAAAACTGATTATAACCACTCGAAGATCAGCAACTCTCCTGACTCTCGCACACTCTTAAAAACCTTCTCTGCTCTCCTCTGTCCGCCTGCTCCCACACCTTCATCGGAGTTAACGGCTGATGATTTTGCATCGTTCTTCGTAAAGAAAACTACCGCCATCAACAGCCAATTTTCTACGCCACCATCACCCGCCTTTTCTCCTATGTCTGAAGATGATGTTTCCAAGGTCATTGGTTCCAACCACCCTACCACCTGCCCACTGGATCCCATCCCCACCCATCTCCTCCATGCCATCTCTCCAGCAGTTGTGCCTGGTCTGACCCGCATCATCAACTCTTTGCTCACCACTGGGACATTTCCCACTGCTTTCAAAGAGGCCTGCATCACACCGCTACTGAAGAAACTCACTCTCAACCTTACACTGCTAGAACACTACAGGCCGGTGTAGTCTGTGAAAATGCATATCTTCCGTCAAAATGTAGATGACTGATTTTAACCTCTTATTATTTTCTGTCTTCTTAAAAAAATATTTTCTTACTTACCTCACTATTCTTAGCTTTGTATACTGTGCTAGGCTTTAATGGACTGGATTTAATTAACTTATGCATTTTGTTGCCTATATTGTTATAATTGCTTCCAATGTTTCCTCGTCTGTAAGTCGCTTTGGATAAAAACGTCTGCTAAATGACTAAATTTAAATTTTATGAAATGTGTAATGTCATGTGTAATGTGTAGTGTGTGGCCTTGAAATTTTAGCATGTCTACGTAATCATGAATAAATGCTTCTTGAGACACACAGTTTTGCTTCTTTGCATGCATCAAATGAATTGTTTCTGGCTATATGCATCCATGCATTAGTTTGAGAGGGGTGGAAATGGGACACTTGGGTGAAACAAAACTGCCCCAAAAGTACCCCCCCCACTTTAAATACAGTTTTTTCTAAGTCAATTTGGTACATTTCTCAGATCCGATTTGAAATTATCAAAACTTCTTGTTCAATTCTTACATCCTTGTGTCACGTTTGCACATCATCAAGCATTTTCTCATTTCTTTGAACAAGTTGCAAATGCTTTGGTACATCCATGCAAATGATTATGACAAAATTCTGTGCAGATTCCTACATTATCAATTGCTAATGTCATGTTGATCAAAATGCATTATAATGGGTCTCTGTAGAATAGTATAATCCCCACGACATTTAAGCACTAGTTTTACAATATACAGTAAGTATACTTTAAGTAAACAGTGGCATTTTATTTTACTCAATTTAGTGTTTTGCATTGCTATATTCTTTCCACATAGGACTGCAAGACAACTTCACTGTGTTGCAGACGGCCCCTTTTCACACCTAAACAGTCTTTTGACACTCTCTACAGGGATCTCATCCCTGAACAAGAGAGGGGGCAGATTGGAGATGACCTGCCAAAGTACGTGTTAGTTTGGGACAATGTCAGTTTCCATCGCTCCAACATCATCAGGCAATGGTTTGCGGCCCACAACAGGATGCTGGTGGAGTTCCTCTCACCCTACTCAACCCCGTTGAGGAATTTTTCTCAGCATGAAGATTAAAAGTATATGATGGCCAGCCGCATACACAGATGACCCTTCTGGCTGCCATGGATGTAACGTGTGATGACATCTCAGCTGATGCCTGCAGAGGCTGGATTAGACACTCTGAAAGATGATTTTCACCCTGTATCACAAGAGAAGATATTTGTTGTGATGTGGATGAGAATCCGTTGCCCAAAAGACAGGAACATCAGGAGGTGTAGGAAGACTGCACTGTAATTCCACTGCACTGCATGTACAGTTTTCCCTAAGGAGATTGTCTTATGTTCAGATTTCTACATTTGTTTGTGCTATGCAGTGCTGTCTTTTCCTGTCTGCATCACAATGACACTGTCTGTCAAAAAATTATTGCACAAACAGTAAAAGCGTTAACGTGAATCATGTGCCGTCTCTTGCAATCAAACAATCAAAACCAGAAATGCACTTACTGTTTTGCAAATGACAAGGATGATTCGAGAAATGCTCCACTCATCACTCTCAGGTCACTCCGCTGCACACGTCTGATCACTTCTTTGTCACCCCCGACCTCACCGCTCCAGACAACGCAGATGTCTCACCGCTGGTCACTTTCCGGCGCTACCTACGGTCCCTCCCTCCTGCTTTTCGTCTGCTGTCTTGTCTGCACTCCCCCCCTCTGAGGAGCTCTCTCTTTTGAATACCAACAGTGCCACAGACACTCTGTGTTCCACGCTTACATCCTGCTTGGACAACATATGCCCTCTTACATCTGGACCAGCCCGTGCATCCCTGTCTGCCCCCTGGTTATCGGATGTACCACGTGAGCATCGCACCAGCCTCCGGTCAGCTGAGAGAAAATGGCACGAGTCAAAAGACCATACTGATCTCTCTCTCTCTACTTTCTCCGTTGACGTCACCTCTGCAAAAACTGATTATAACCACTCGAAGATCAGCAACTCTCCTGACTCTCGCACACTCTTAAAAACCTTCTCTGCTCTCCTCTGTCCGCCTGCTCCCACACCTTCATCGGAGTTAACGGCTGATGATTTTGCATCGTTCTTCGTAAAGAAAACTACCGCCATCAACAGCCAATTTTCTACGCCACCATCACCCGCCTTTTCTCCTATGTCTGAAGATGATGTTTCCAAGGTCATTGGTTCCAACCACCCTACCACCTGCCCACTGGATCCCATCCCCACCCATCTCCTCCATGCCATCTCTCCAGCAGTTGTGCCTGGTCTGACCCGCATCATCAACTCTTTGCTCACCACTGGGACATTTCCCACTGCTTTCAAAGCTACCGCTACTGAAGAAACTCACTCTCAACCTTACACTGCTAGAACACTACAGGCCGGTGTAGTGTGTGAAAATGCATATCTTCCGTCAAAATGCAGATGACTGATTTTAACCTCTTATTATTTTCTGTCTTCTTAAAAAATTATTTTTTTACTTACCTCACTATTCTTAGCTTTGTATACTGTGCTAGGCTTTAATGGACTGGATTTAATTAACTTATGCATTTTGTTGCCTATATTGTTATAATTGCTTCCAATGTTTCCTAGTCTGTAAGTCGCTTTGGATAAAAACGTCTGCTAAATGACTAAATGTAAATTTTATGAAATGTGTAATGTCATGTGTAATGTGTAGTGTGTGGCCTTGAAATTTTAGCATGTCTACGTAATCATGAATAAATGCTTCTTGAGAGACACAGTGTTGCTTCTTTGCATGCATCAAATGAATTGTTTCTGGCTATATGCATCCATGCATTAGTTTGAGAGGGGTGGAAATGGGACACTTGGGTGAAACAAAACTGCCCCAAAAGTACCCCCCCCACTTTAAATACAGTTTTTTCTAAGTCAATTTGGTACATTTCTCAGATCCGATTTGAAATTCTCAAAACTTCTTGTTCAATCCTTACATCCTTGTGTCACGTGTGCACATCAAACAAGCATTTTCTCATTTCTTTGAACAAGTTGCAAATGCTTTGGTACATCCATGCAAATGATTATGACAAAATTCTGTGCAGATTCCTACATTATCAATTGCTTATGTCATGTTGATCAAAATGCATTATAATGGGTCTCTGTAGAATAGTATAATCCCCACGACATTTAAGCACTAGTTTTACAATATACAGTAAGTATACTTTAACCCTTTAGCAATCCTGTTAAATATTGCAAAAACGCTTAAAAAAACACATACCCAAAGTAAAGTGCATACTGTTCTTGAAACATTTTGAGTATATGCATGGTTTTGGTATCTTTTGAAAGGTGAGACTCTGAAGTTTGTTTCTAAAAAGTCAGAATCACTGCAAATCTTACTGTTATTGAGTAATAGAATTTTAAAAACACTGAAAGAGGGGAAAAAATATTCTGCCTACTTTTTATTTTTAAACAGTTGCCTGCATATGACTATAGTCGGGAGCTATTAGCTGGAAAACACATTGAGATCACAGCATGAAGCCTTACCAAGCTAATTAGATTACAATACCTTAGAAAATGTGTGTTTTTCACATGTTTATCCAGGTATATGTATAGGTGGCCTTCTAGAATGGCCACTTGGAGACTCCAAATGGCCTTTTGCCATTGACACATAAAATTCTGTTATTCTTGAATGCTTTAATATACAGTCGTAATTCTGGGCTCTAATGAAAGGTTACACTTAGAGCTACTCTATTCCTTAGCAATTATTGACAGTGAATTTGGATGACACATAGCAACTGAAACTATACTTTGTGCAAATAAAGAGACTACAGACTAAGTGCTAGTGAAATAAAAGAAATTTTAATATTAGAACAAACACACTCTAAATAAATGTATAAAACCCAAACTATTTACAAATTTTATAATTAATTACAGGTTATTGGCAACATGCCACTCATTATAACAATCACGGCTTGGCAAAAAGCACAAAGGCACCTCACATGAAGAACATTTTACAGGAGTCTTTGCATGGCAGTGCCTGCACCTCAGACGGCCTGTGGTGCTGTCTCCACTGATATGCACAGGCTTGTGGTGTGCTCTGTTTGGAGTGGGCGATGGAGCGGGTTTGTCAGCAGCCGCTGCCAGCTCTTCAATGAGTGTCTCCCTGAATGCCTTCTGGTGCATTGGTACCTTCCCTTTACCTTTTGTGATATGCTTATATATCAGGAAGGCATTTAAAATGGCAATGTCTAAGAAGTGATAAAAAAAAGGTCTTATACCACTTCTGGGTTTTGTGGATCACTTTATAATAGCTGATTAGGGCATCAGAAAGGTCCACTCCACCCATGCACCTGTAAGGAAAGATACAACAACATTGAGCCACATATTTTATTCATTTCAAATAGCATAATATTTTGGTGATCATAAAATACATACCGGTTGTAGTCCTTCACTGTTGGTGGAACACAGATGTCCTTCAACACCCAGTGCCCATCTGCATCTCTGACTCTCCGCTGAACAGTCTCTCCTGCATGGGCTGTGTGGAGTGTTGAACACATGAACACGTCCCTTGTGTCTCGCCACTGGACAAAGAGGAGGGGGTCCTTTCTCATCCATCGGATGGTGCCACGGGGAGATTTAGAGTCCAGACTATTTGTTTTGGATTTTGGAAAGCCAATTCGATTTGTCCGTATGGTTCCACATGCCCAGATCCTCTTCTGAAGGAGGTCACAGAAAAGGGAGGGACTTGTGTAGAAGTTGTCCACATACAGCTTGTATCCAGTGCCAAGCAACTGTGTGTCAACAAGTTTCATGACAGACTCATAACTGAGCCCCTTGCCACTGTTTCCCTGCAGCTTTCCCTCATACACAAAAAAGTCCCATGTGTAGCCATTGCTGGAGTCTGCCAAAACAAAAAGTTTATACCCCCAGCGAACAGGCTTATTTTTCATGTATTGTTTTAGCCCAATACGTGCTTTAGAGGCAACCATCCGCTCATCTATTGAGATTTCCTGGCCAGGGTGATAGTTTGCTTTGCAGGCGTCCCTTATTTGAACATACAGTGGCTTTATTTTGCACAGTCGATCAAATTCTGCCGTACCTCTTCTTTTCTCGTTGGCAGCATCATCCACCAAGCTACTGAGGTGAAGGGAGTGGCAGATCCTAAGAAACTTCTTTCCTGAGAGAAGATTTTTAGGGAATGGCAAGCTGTATAGATTACCTCCTCGCCAGAAATCTGTTATCGCAGGGAGTTTTAAAAGACCCATATAAATTGTCATGGCAATGAAAGCAAACATATCCTGTAATGTCACTCCAATCCACGGGTTGGAGGGCTTTGAGTAGTGAGTTGAGCCGTAGTCATTGGTGTTTTGAATTATTGTCAGTAACATGGAGTTTGTAAAAAAAAGTTGAAAAAGCTGTAAAACCGTGTAGGTAGCTGTACATATAACCTTAGGTCCGGGTGAATTGGTGGGTCTGAAGGTGGGCTGTGGTGGTGTCACGTCTGGAATGTCAACATCATTCCATCTCTCTTCAGATGTGCGGGTTGACATATCAGCTTCACTGCTTCTGCTGCCACTTCTCCCTCGTACAGTCCCTCTCCCTCTTCCTCTTCCTCTTCCTCTTCCTCTGCCTCTCCCTCTCCCTCTCCCTCTCCCTCTCCCTCTCCCTCTCCCTCTCCCTCTCCCTCTCCCTCTCCCTCTCCCTCTCCCTCTCCCTCTGCCTCTCCCTCTTCCTCTGCCTCTTCCTCTGCCTCTTCCTCTGCCTCTTCCTCTGCCTCTGCCTCTTCCTATGCTGGCAGAACAAGTTGTGGGATGAGACTCCTCTCCTGATGAGGTCCTGTCATCATGTGCTCTAAGCTTTTTGCTGTCTGGCATCCAGTCTTCATCTGATTCAATGTCAGATGATTGTCTGTGATATAAAATATAAGTAAATAATAAAGTTCAATAATCTACTATTTTACATGCATATAATGTACACATCAAAAACTGAAAATCACAAACCTCAGTACCAACAGTAAAATATGTTTTATAATATAAGAAAACACTTACTTGTCGAGAGTGACGTCTTCCCCATCCAAAAATATTGTACAAACAGTAAAAGCGTTAACGTGAATCATGTACCGTCTCTTGCAATCAAACAATCAAAACCAGAAATGCACTTACTGTTTTGCAAATGACAAGGCTGATTCGAGAAATGCTCCACTCATCACTCTCCGGTCACTCCGCTGCACACGTCTGATCACTTCTTTGTCACCCCCGACCTCACCGCTCCAGACAACGCAGATGTCTTACCGCTGGTCACTTTCCGGCGCTACCTACGGTCCCTCCCTCCTGCTTTTCCTCTGCTGTCTTGTCTGCACTCCCCCCCTCTGAGGAGCTCTCTCTTTTGAATACCAACAGTGCCACAGACACTCTGTGTTCCACGCTTACATCCTGCTTGGACAACATATGCCCTCTTACATCTGGACCAGCCCGTGCATCCCTGTCTGCCCCCTGGTTATCGGATGTACCACGTGAGCATCGCACCAGCCTCCGGTCAGCTGAGAGAAAATGGCACAAGTCAAAAGACCATACTGACCTCTCTCTCTCTACCAGTCTCTTCTCTCTACTTTCTCCGTTGACATCACCTCTGCAAAAACTGATTATAACCACTCGAAGATCAGCAACTCTCCTGACTCTCGCACACTCTTAAAAACCTTCTCTGCTCTCCTCTGTCCGCCTGCTCCCACACCTTCATCGGAGTTAACGGCTGATGATTTTGCATCGTTCTTCGTAAAGAAAACTACCGCCATCAACAGCCAATTTTCTACACCACCATCACCCGCCTTTTCTCCTATGTCTGAAGATGATGTTTCCAAGGTCATTGGTTCCAACCACCCTATCACCTGCCCACTGGATCCCATCCCCACCCATCTCCTCCATGCCATCTCTCCAGCAGTTGTGCCTGGTCTGACCCGCATCATCAACTCTTTGCTCACCACTGGGACATTTCCCACTGCTTTCAAAGAGGCCTGCATCACACCGCTACTGAAGAAACTCACTCTCAACCTTACACTGCTAGAACACTACAGGCCGGTGTAGTGTGTGAAAATGCATATCTTCCGTCACAATGTAGATGACTGATTTTAACCTCTTATTATTTTCTGTCTTCTTAAAAAAATATTTTTTTACTTACCTCACTATTCTTAGCTTTGTATACTGTGCTAGGCTTTAATGGACTTGATTTAATTAACTTATGCATTTTGTTGCCTATATTGTTATAATTGCTTCCAACGTTTCCAAGTCTGTAAGTCGCTTTGGATAAAAACGTCTGCTAAATGACTAAATGTAAATTTTCTGAAATGTGTAATGTCATGTGTAATGTGTAATATGTAGTGTGTGGCCTTGAAATTTTAAAATGTCTACGTAATCATGAATAAATGCTTCTTGAGACACACAGTGTTGCTTCTTTGCATGCATCAAATGAATTGTTTCTGGCTATATGCATCCATGCATTAGTTTGAGAGGGGTGGAAATGGGACACTTGGGTGAAACAAAACTGCCCCAAAAGTACCCCCCCCACTTTAAATACAGTTTTTTCTAAGTCAATTTGGTAAATTTCTCTGATCCGATTTGAAATTCTCAAAACTTCTTGTTCAATCCTTACATCCTTGTGTCACGTGTGCACATCAAACAAGCATTTTCTCATTTCTTTGAACAAGTTGAAAATGCTTTGGTACATCCATGCAAATGATTATGACAAAATTCTGTGCAGATTCCTACATTATCAATTGCTTATGTCATGTTGATCAAAATGCATTATAATGGGTCTCTGTAGAATAGTATAATCCCCACGACATTTAAGCACTAGTTTTACAATATACAGTAAGTATACTTTAAGTAAACGGTGGCATTTTATTTTACTCAATTTAGTGTTTTGCATTGCTATATTCTTTCCACATAGGACTGCGAGACAACTTCACTGTGTTGCAGACGGCCCCTTTTCACACCTAAACAGACTTTTGACACTCTCTACAGGGAACTCATCCCTGAACAAGAGAGGGGGCAGATTGGAGATGAGCTGCAAAAGTGCGTGTTAGTTTGGGACAATGTCAGTTTCCATCGCTCCAACATCATCAGGCAATGGTTTGCGGCCCACAACAGGAAGCTGGTGGAGTTCCTCTCACCCTACTCAACCCCGTTGAGGAATTTTTCTCAGCATGAAGATTAAAAGTATATGATGGCCAGCCGCATACACAGATGACCCTTCTGGCTGCCATGGATGTAACGTGTGATGACATCACAGCTGATGCCTGCAGAGGCTGGATTAGACACTCTGAAAGATGATTTTCACGCTGTATCGCAAGAGAAGATATTTGTTGTGATGTGGATGAGAATCCGTTGCCCAAAAGACAGGAACGTCAGGAGGTGTAGGAAGACTGCACTGTAATTCCACTGCACTGCATGTACAGTTTTCCATAAGGAGATTGTCTTATGTTCAGATTTCTACATTTGTTTGTGCTATGCAGTGCTGTCTTTTCCTGTCTGCATCACAATGACACTGTCTGTCAATAAATTATTGTACAAACAGTAAAAGCGTTAACGTGAATCATGTGCCGTCTCTTGCAATCAAACAATCAAAACCAGAAATTCACTTACTGTTTTGCAAATGACAAGGATGATTCGAGAAATGCTCCACTCATCACTCTCAGGTCACTCCGCTGCACACGTCTGATCACTTCTTTGTCACCCCCGACCTCACCGCTCCAGACAACGCAGATGTCTTACCGCTGGTCACTTTCCGGCGCTACCTACGGTCCCTCCCTCCTGCTTTTCGTCTGCTGTCTTGTCTGCACTCCCCCCCTCTGAGGAGCTCTCTCTTTTGAATACCAACAGTGCCACAGAAACTCTGTGTTCCACGCTTACATCCTGCTTGGACAACATATGCCCTCTTACATCTGGACCAGCCCGTGCATCCCTGTCTGCCCCCTTTTTATCGGATGTACCACGTGAGCATCGCACCAGCCTCCGGTCAGCTGAGAGAAAATGGCACAAGTCAAAAGACCATACTGACCTCTCTCTCTCTACTTTCTCCGTTGACGTCACCTCTGCAAAAACTGATTATAACCACTCGAAGATCAGCAACTCTCCTGACTCTCGCACACTCTTAAAAACCTTCTCTGCTCTCCTCTGTCCGCCTGCTCCCACACCTTCATCGGAGTTAACGGCTGATGATTTTGCATCGTTCTTCGTAAAGAAAACTACCGCCATCAACAGCTAATTTTCTACGCCACCATCACCCGCCTTTTCTCCTATGTCTGAAGATGATGTTTCCAAGGTCATTGGTTCCAACCACCCTACCACCTGCCCACTGGATCCCATCCCCACCCATCTCCTCCATGCCATCTCTCCAGCAGTTGTGCCTGGTCTGACCCGCATCATCAACTCTTTGCTCACCACTGGGACATTTCCCACTGCTTTCAAAGAGGCCTGCATCACACCGCTACTGAAGAAACTCACTCTCAACCTTACACTGCTAGAACACTACAGGCCGGTGTAGTGTGTGAAAATGCATATCTTCCGTCAAAATGTAGATGACTGATTTTAACCTCTTATTATTTTCTGCCTTCTTAAAAAATTATTTTTTTACTTACCTCACTATTCTTAGCTTTGTATACTGTGCTAGGCTTTAATGGACTGGATTTAATTAAACTATGCATTTTGTTGCCTATATTGTTATAATTGCTTCCAATGTTTCCTCGTCTGTAAGTCGCTTTGGATAAAAACGTCTGCTAAATGACTAAATGTAAATTTTATGAAATGTGTAATGTCATATGTAATGTGTAATGTGTAGTGTGTGGCCTTGAAATTTTAGCATGTCTACGTAATCATGAATAAATGCTTCTTGAGACACACAGTGTTGCTTCTTTGCATGCATCAAATGAATTGTTTCTGGCTATATGCATCCATGCATTAGTTTGAGAGGGGTGGAAATGGGACACTTGGGTGAAACAAAACTGCCCCAAAAGTACCCCCCCCACTTTAAATACAGTTTTTTCTAAGTCAATTTGGTACATTTCTCTGATCCGATTGGAAATTCTCAAAACTTCTTGTTCAATCCTTACATCCTTGTGTCACGTGTGCACATCAAACAATCATTTTCTCATTTCTTTGAACAAGTTGCAAATGCTTTGGTACATCCATGCACATGATTATGACAAAATTCTGTGCAGATTCCTACATTATCAATTGCTTATGTCATGTTGATCAAAATGCATTATAATGGGTCTCTGTAGAATAGTATAATCCCCACGACATTTAAGCACTAGTTTTACAATATACAGTAAGTATACTTTAAGTAAACAGTGGCATTTTATTTTACTCAATTTAGTGTTTTGCATTGCTATATTCTTTCCACATAGGACTGCAAGACAACTTCACTGTGTTGCAGACGGCCCCTTTTCACACCTAAACAGTCTTTTGACACTCTCCACAGGGATCTCATCCCTGAACAAGAGAGGGGGCAGATTGGAGATGACCTGCCAAAGTACGTGTTAGTTTGGGACAATGTCAGTTTCCATCGCTCCAACATCATCAGGCAACGGTTTGCGGCCCACAACAGGATGCTGGTGGAGTTCCTCTCACCCTACTCAACCACGTTGAGGAATTTTTCTCAGCATGAAGATTAAAAGTATATGATGGCCAGCCGCATACACAGATGACCCTTCTGGCTGCCATGGATGTAACGTGTGATGACATCACAGCTGATGCCTGCAGAGGCTGGATTAGACACTCTGAAAGATGATTTTCACGCTGTATCGCAAGAGAAGATATTTGTTGTGATGTGGATGAGAATCCGTTGCCCAAAAGACAGGAACGTCAGGAGGTGTAGGAAGACTGCACTGTAATTCCACTGCACTGCATGTACAGTTTTCCCTAAGGAGATTGTCTTATGTTCAGATTTCTACATTTGTTTGTGCTATGCAGTGCTGTCTTTTCCTGTCTGCATCACAATGACACTGTCTGTCAATAAATTATTGTACAAACAGTAAAAGCGTTAACGTGAATCATGAGCCGTCTCTTGCAATCAAACAATCAAAACCAGAAATGCACTTACTGTTTTGCAAATGACAAGGATGATTCGAGAAATGCTCCACTCATCACTCTCAGGTCACTCCGCTGCACACGTCTGATCACTTCTTTGTCACCCCCGACCTCACCGCTCCAGACAACGCAGATGTCTTACCGCTGGTCACTTTCCGGCGCTACCTACGGTCCCTCCCTCCTGCTTTTCATCTGCTGTCTTGTCTGCACTCCCCCCCTCTGAGGAGCTCTCTCTTTTGAATACCAACAGTGCCACAGAAACTCTGTGTTCCACGCTTACATCCTGCTTGGACAACATATGCCCTCTTACATCTGGACCAGCCCGTGCATCCCTGTCTGCCCCCTTTTTATCGGATGTACCACGTGAGCATCGCACCAGCCTCCGGTCAGCTGAGAGAAAATGGCACAAGTCAAAAGACCATACTGACCTCTCTCTCTCTACTTTCTCCGTTGACGTCACCTCTGCAAAAACTGATTATAACCACTCGAAGATCAGCAACTCTCCTGACTCTCGCACACTCTTAAAAACCTTCTCTGCTCTCCTCTGTCCGCCTGCTCCCACACCTTCATCGGAGTTGACGGCTGATGATTTTGCATCGTTCTTCGTAAAGAAAACTACCGCCATCAACAGCCAATTTTCTACGCTACCATCACCCGCCTTTTCTCCTATGTCTGAAGATGATGTTTCCAAGGTCATTGGTTCCAACCACCCTACCACCTGCCCACTGGATCCCATCCCCACCCATCTCCTCCATGCCATCTCTCCAGCAGTTGTGCCTGGTCTGACCCGCATCATCAACTCTTTGCTCACCACTGGGACATTTCCCACTGCTTTCAAAGAGGCCTGCATCACACCGCTACTGAAGAAACTCACTCTCAACCTTACACTGCTAGAACACTACAGGCCGGTGTAGTGTGTGAAAATGCATATCTTCCGTCAAAATGTAGATCACTGATTTGAACCTCTTACTATTTTCTGTCTTCTTAAAATTTTTTTTTTTACTTACCTCACTATTCTTAGCTTTGTATACTGTGCTAGGCTTTAATGGACTGGATTTAATTAACTTATGCATTTTGTTGCCTATATTGTTATAATTGCTTCCAATGTTTCCTCGTCTGTAAGTCGCTTTGGATAAAAACGTCTGCTAAATGACTAAATGTAAATTTTATGAAATGTGTAATGTCATGTGTAATGTGTAATGTGTAGTGTGTGGCCTTGAAATTTTAGCATGTCTACGTAATCATGAATAAATGCTTCTTGAGACACACAGTGTTGCTTCTTTGCATGCATCAAATGAATTGTTTCTGGCTATATGCATCCATGCATTAGTTTGAGAGGGGTGGAAATGGGACACTTGGGTGAAACAAAACTACCCCAAAAGTACCCCCCCCCCACTTTAAATACAGTTTTTTCTAAGTCAATTTGGTACATTTCTCTGATCCGATTGGAAATTCTCAAAACTTCTTGTTCAATCCTTACATCCTTGTGTCACGTGTGCACATCAAACAATCATTTTCTCATTTCTTTGAACAAGTTGCAAATGCTTTGGTACATCCATGCACATGATTATGACAAAATTCTGTGCAGATTCCTACATTATCAATTGCTTATGTCATGTTGATCAAAATGCATTATAATGGGTCTCTGTAGAATAGTATAATCCCCACGACATTTAAGCACTAGTTTTACAATATACAGTAAGTATACTTTAAGTAAACAGTGGCATTTTATTTTACTCAATTTAGTGTTTTGCATTGCTATATTCTTTCCACATAGGACTGCAAGACAACTTCACTGTATTGCAGACGGCCCCTTTTCACACCTAAACAGTCTTTTGACACTCTCTACAGGGATCTCATCCCTGAACAAGAGAGGGGGCAGATTGGAGATGACCTGCCAAAGTACGTGTTAGTTTGGGACAATGTCAGTTTCCATCGCTCCAACATCATCAGGCAATGGTTTGCGGCCCACAACTGGATGCTGGTGGAGTTCCTCTCACCCTACTCAACCCCGTTGAGGAATTTTTCTCAGCATGAAGATTAAAAGTATATGATGGCCAGCCGCATACACAGATGACCCTTCTGGCTGCCATGGATGTAACGTGTGACTCTCGCACACCCTTAAAAACCTTCTCTGCTCTCCTCTGTCCGCCTGCTCCCACACCTTCATCGGAGTTAACGGCTGATGATTTTGCATCGTTCTTCGTAAAGAAAACTACCGCCATCAACAGCCAATTTTCTACGCCACCATCACCCGCCTTTTCTCCTATGTCTGAAGATGATGTTTCCAAGGTCATTGGTTCCAACCACCCTACCACCTGCCCACTGGATCCCATCCCCACCCATCTCCTCCATGCCATCTCTCCAGCAGTTGTGCCTGGTCTGACCCGCATCATCAACTCTTTGCTCACCACTGGGACATTTCCCACTGCTTTCAAAGAGGCCTGCATCACACCGCTACTGAAGAAACTCACTCTCAACCTTACACTGCTAGAACACTACAGGCCGGTGTAGTGTGTGAAAATGCATATCTTCCGTCAAAATGTAGATCACTGATTTGAACCTCTTACTATTTTCTGTCTTCTTAAAATTTTTTTTTTTACTTACCTCACTATTCTTAGCTTTGTATACTGTGCTAGGCTTTAATGGACTGGATTTAATTAACTTATGCATTTTGTTGCCTATATTGTTATAATTGCTTCCAATGTTTCCTCGTCTGTAAGTCGCTTTGGATAAAAACGTCTGCTAAATGACTAAATGTAAATTTTATGAAATGTGTAATGTCATGTGTAATGTGTAATGTGTAGTGTGTGGCCTTGAAATTTTAGCATGTCTACGTAATCATGAATAAATGCTTCTTGAGACACACAGTGTTGCTTCTTTGCATGCATCAAATGAATTGTTTCTGGCTATATGCATCCATGCATTAGTTTGAGAGGGGTGGAAATGGGACACTTGGGTGAAACAAAACTACCCCAAAAGTACCCCCCCCCACTTTAAATACAGTTTTTTCTAAGTCAATTTGGTACATTTCTCTGATCCGATTGGAAATTCTCAAAACTTCTTGTTCAATCCTTACATCCTTGTGTCACGTGTGCACATCAATCAATCATTTTCTCATTTCTTTGAACAAGTTGCAAATGCTTTGGTACATCCATGCAAATGATTATGACAAAATTCTGTGCAGATTCCTACATTATCAATTGCTTATGTCATGTTGATCAAAATGCATTATAATGGGTCTCTGTAGAATAGTATAATCCCCACGACATTTAAGCACTAGTTTTACAATATACAGTAAGTATACTTTAAGTAAACAGTGGCATTTTATTTTACTCAATTTAGTGTTTTGCATTGCTATATTCTTTCCACATAGGACTGCAAGACAACTTCACTGTATTGCAGACGGCCCCTTTTCACACCTAAACAGTCTTTTGACACTCTCTACAGGGATCTCATCCCTGAACAAGAGAGGGGGCAGATTGGAGATGACCTGCCAAAGTACGTGTTAGTTTGGGACAATGTCAGTTTCCATCGCTCCAACATCATCAGGCAATGGTTTGCGGCCCACAACTGGATGCTGGTGGAGTTCCTCTCACCCTACTCAACCCCGTTGAGGAATTTTTCTCAGCATGAAGATTAAAAGTATATGATGGCCAGCCGCATACACAGATGACCCTTCTGGCTGCCATGGATGTAACGTGTGACTCTCGCACACCCTTAAAAACCTTCTCTGCTCTCCTCTGTCCGCCTGCTCCCACACCTTCATCGGAGTTAACGGCTGATGATTTTGCATCGTTCTTCGTAAAGAAAACTACCGCCATCAACAGCCAATTTTCTACGCCACCATCACCCGCCTTTTCTCCTATGTCTGAAGATGATGTTTCCAAGGTCATTGGTTCCAACCACCCTACCACCTGCCCACTGGATCCCATCCCCACCCATCTCCTCCATGCCATCTCTCCAGCAGTTGTGCCTGGTCTGACCCGCATCATCAACTCTTTGCTCACCACTGGGACATTTCCCACTGCTTTCAAAGAGGCCTGCATCACACCGCTACTGAAGAAACTCACTCTTAACCTTACACTGCTAGAACACTACAGGCCGGTGTAGTGTGTGAAAATGCATATCTTCCGTCAAAATGTAGATGACTGATTTTAACCTCTTATTATTTTCTGTCTTCTTAAAAAAATATTTTTTTACTTACCTCACTATTCTTAGCTTTGTATACTGTGCTAGGCTTTAATGGACTGGATTTAATTAACTTATGCATTTTGTTGCCTATATTGTTATAATTGCTTCCAATGTTTCCTCGTCTGTATGTCGCTTTGGATAAAAACGTCTGCTAAATGACTAAATGTAAATTTTATGAAATGTGTAATGTCATGTGTAATGTGTAATGTGTAGTGTGTGGCCTTGAAATTTCAGCATGTCTACGTAATCATGAATAAATGCTTCTTGAGACACACAGTGTTGCTTCTTTGCATGCATCAAATGAATTGTTTCTGGCTATATGCATCCATGCATTAGTTTGAGAGGGGTGGAAATGGGACACTTGGGTGAAACAAAACTGCCCCAAAAGTACCCCCCCCACTTTAAATACAGTTTTTTCTAAGTCAATTTGGTACATTTCTCTGATCCGATTTGAAATTCTCAAAACTTCTTGTTCAATCCTTACATCCTTGTGTCACGTGTGCACATCAAACAAGCATTTTCTCATTTCTTTGAACAAGTTGCAAATGCTTTGGTACATCCATGCAAATGATTATGACAAAATTCTGTGCAGATTCCTACATTATCAATTGCTTATGTCATGTTGATCAAAATGCATTATAATGGGTCTCTGTAGAATAGTATAATCCCCACGACATTTAAGCACTAGTTTTACAATATACAGTAAGTATACTTTAAGTAAACGGTGGCATTTTATTTTACTCAATTTAGTGTTTTGCATTGCTATATTCTTTCCACATAGGACTGCAAGACAACTTCACTGTGTTGCAGACGGCCCCTTTTCACACCTAAACAGTCTTTTGACACTCTCTACAGGGATCTCATCCCTGAACAAGAGAGGGGGCAGATTGGAGATGACCTGCCAAAGTACGTGTTAGTTTGGGACAATGTCAGTTTCCATCGCTCCAACATCATCAGGCAATGGTTTGCGGCCCACAATAGGATGCTGGTGGAGTTCCTCTCACCCTACTAAACCACGTTGAGGAATTTTTCTCAGCATGAAGATTAAAAGTATATGATGGCCAGCCGCATACACAGATGACCCTTCTGGCTGCCATGGATGTAACGTGTGACTCTCGCACACCCTTATAAACCTTCTCTGCTCTCCTCTGTCCGCCTGCTCCCACACCTTCATCGGAGTTAATGGCTGATGATTTTGCATCGTTCTTCGTAAAGAAAACTACCGCCATCAACAGCCAATTTTCTACGCCACCATCACCCGCCTTTTCTCCTATGTCTGAAGATGATGTTTCCAAGGTCATTGGTTCCAACCACCCTACCACCTGCCCACTGGATCCCATCCCCACCCATCTCCTCCATGCCATCTCTCCAGCAGTTGTGCCTGGTCTGACCCGCATCATCAACTCTTTGCTCACCACTGGGACATTTCCCACTGCTTTCAAAGAGGCCTGCATCACACCGCTACTGAAGAAACTCACTCTTAACCTTACACTGCTAGAACACTACAGGCCGGTGTAGTGTGTGAAAATGCATATCTTCCGTCAAAATGTAGATGACTGATTTTAACCTCTTATTATTTTCTGTCTTCTTAAAAAAAAATTTTTTTACTTACCTCACTATTCTTAGCTTTGTATACTGTGCTAGGCTTTAATGGACTGGATTTAATTAACTTATGCATTTTGTTGCCTATATTGTTATAATTGCTTCCAATGTTTCCTCGTCTGTAAGTCGCTTTGGATAAAAACGTCTGCTAAATGACTAAATGTAAATTTTATGAAATGTGTAATGTCATGTGTAATGTGTAATGTGTAGTGTGTGGCCTTGAAATTTTAGCATGTCTACGTAATCATGAATAAATGCTTCTTGAGACACACAGTGTTGCTTCTTTGCATGCATCAAATGAATTGTTTCTGGCTATATGCATCCATGCATTAGTTTGAGAGGGGTGGAAATGGGACACTTGGGTGAAACAAAACTGCCCCAAAAGTACCCCCCCCCCCACTTTAAATACAGTTTTTTCTAAGTCAATTTGGTACATTTCTCTGATCCGATTTGAAATTCTCAAAACTTCTTGTTCAATCCTTACATCCTTGTGTCACGTGTGCACATCAAACAAGCATTTTCTCATTTCTTTGAACAAGTTGCAAATGCTTTGGTACATCCATGCAAATGATTATGACAAAATTCTGTGCAGATTCCTACATTATCAATTGCTTATGTCATGTTGATCAAAATGCATTATAATGGGTCTCTGTAGAATAGTATAATCCCCACGACATTTAAGCACTAGTTTTACAATATACAGTAAGTATACTTTAAGTAAACGGTGGCATTTTATTTTACTCAATTTAGTGTTTTGCATTGCTATATTCTTTCCACATAGGACTGCAAGACAACTTCACTGTGTTGCAGACGGCCCCTTTTCACACCTAAACAGTCTTTTGACACTCTCTACAGGGATCTCATCCCTGAACAAGAGAGGGGGCAGATTGGAGATGACCTGCCAAAGTACGTGTTAGTTTGAGACAATGTCAGTTTCCATCGCTCCAAAATCATCAGGCAATGGTTTGCGGCCCACAACAGGATGCTGGTGGAGTTCCTCTCACCCTACTCAACCCCGTTGAGGAATTTTTCTCAGCATGAAGATTAAAAGTATATGATCGCCAGCCGCATACACAGATGACCCTTCTGGCTGCCATGGATGTAACGTGTGATGACATCACAGCTGATGCCTGCAGAGGCTGGATTAGACACTCTGAAAGATGATTTTCACGCTGTATCGCAAGAGAAGATATTTGTTGTGATGTGGATGAGAATCCTTTGCCCAAAAGACAGGAATGTCAGGAGGTGTAGGAAGACTGCACTGTAATTCCACTGCACTGCATGTACAGTTTTCCCTAAGGAGATTGTCTTATGTTCAGATTTCTACATTTGTTTGTGCTATGCAGTGCTGTCTTTTCCTGTCTGCATCACAATGACACTGTCTGTCAATAAATTATTGTACAAACAGTAAAAGCGTTAACGTGAATCATGTGCCGTCTCTTGCAATCAAACAATCAAAACCAGAAATGCACTTACTGTTTTGCAAATGACAAGGATGATTCGAGAAATGCTCCACTCATCACTCTCAGGTCACTCCGCTGCACACGTCTGATCACTTCTTTGTCACCCCCGACCTCACCGCTCCAGACAACGCAGATGTCTTACCGCTGGTCACTTTCCGGCGCTACCTACGGTCCCTCCCTCCTGCTTTTCCTCTGCTGTCTTGTCTGCACTCCCCCCTCTGAGGAGCTCTCTCTTTTGAATACCAACAGTGCCACAGACACTCTGTGTTCCACGCTTACATCCAGCTTGGACAACATATGCCCTCTTACATCTGGACCAGCCCGTGCATCCCTGTCTGCCCCCTGGTTATCGGATGTACCACGTGAGCATCGCACCAGCCTCCGGTCAGCTGAGAGAAAATGGCACAAGTCAAAAGACCATACTGACCTCTCTCTCTCTACCAGTCTCTTCTCTCTACTTTCTCCGTTGACGTCACCTCTGCAAAAACTGATTATAACCACTCGAAAATCAGCAACTCTCCTGACTCTCGCACACTCTTAAAAACCTTCTCTGCTCTCCTCTGTCCGCCTGCTCCCACACCTTCATCGGAGTTAACGGCTGATGATTTTGCATCGTTCTTCGTAAAGAAAACTACCGCCATCAACAGCCAATTTTCTACACCACCATCACCCGCCTTTTCTCCTATGTCTGAAGATGATGTTTCCAAGGTCATTGGTTCCAACCACCCTACCACCTGCCCACTGGATCCCATCCCCACCCATCTCCTCCATGCCATCTCTCCAGCAGTTGTGCCTGGTCTGACCCGCATCATCAACTCTTTGCTCACCACTGGGACATTTCCCACTGCTTTCAAAGAGGCCTGCATCACACCGCTACTGAAGAAACTCACTCTCAACCTTATACTGCTAGAACACTACAGGCCGGTGTAGTGTGTGAAAATGCATATCTTCCGTCAAAATGTAGATGACTGATTTTAACCTCTTATTATTTTCTGTCTTCTTAAAAAAATATTTTTTTACTTACCTCACTATTCTTAGCTTTGTATACTGTGCTAGGCTTTAATGGACTGGATTTAATTAACTTATGCCTTTTGTTGCCTATATTGTTATAATTGCTTCCAATGTTTCCTCGTCTGTAAGTCGCTTTGGATAAAAACGTCTGCTAAATGACTAAATGTAAATTTTATGAAATGTGTAATGTCATGTGTAATGTGTAGTGTGTGGCCTTGAAATTTCAGCATGTCTACGTAATCATGAATAAATGCTTCTTGAGACACACAGTGTTGCTTCTTTGCATGCATCAAATGAATTGTTTCTGGCTATATGCATCCATGCATTAGTTTGAGAGGGGTGGAAATGGGACACTTGGGTGAAACAAAACTGCCCCAAAAATACCCCCCCCACTTTAAATACATGTTTTTCTAAGTCAATTTGGTACATTTCTCTGATCCGATTGGAAATTCTCAAAACTTCTCGTTCAATCCTTACATCCTTGTGTCACGTGTGCACATCAAACAAGCATTTTCTCATTTCTTTGAACAAGTTGCAAATGCTTTGGTACATCCATGCAAATGATTATGACAAAATTCTGTGCAGATTCCTACATTATCAATTGCTTATGTCATGTTGATCAAAATGCATTATAATGGGTCTCTGTAGAATAGTATAATCCCCACGACATTTAAGCACTAGTTTTACAATATACAGTAAGTATACTTTAAGTAAACAGTGGCATTTTATTTTACTCAATTTAGTGTTTTGCATTGCTATATTCTTTCCACATAGGACTGCAAGACAACTTCACTGTGTTGCAGACGGCCCCTTTTCACACCTAAACAGTCTTTTGACACTCTCTACAGGGATCTCATCCCTGAACAAGAGAGGGGGCAGATTGGAGATGACCTGCCAAAGTACGTGTTAGTTTGGGACAATGTCAGTTTCCATCGCTCCAACATCATCAGGCAATGGTTTGCGGCCCACAACAGGATGCTGGTGGAGTTCCTCTCACCCTACTCAACCCCGTTGAGGAATTTTTCTCAGCATAAAGATTAAAAGTATATGATCGCCAGCCGCATACACAGATGACCCTTCTGGCTGCCATGGATGTAACGTGTGATGACATCACAGCTGATGCCTGCAGAGGCTGGATTAGACACTCTGAAAGATGATTTTCACGCTGTATCGCAAGAGAAGATATTTGTTGTGATGTGGATGAGAATCCTTTGCCCAAAAGACAGGAATGTCAGGAGGTGTAGGAAGACTGCACTGTAATTCCACTGCACTGCATGTACAGTTTTCCCTAAGAAGATTGTCTTATGTTCAGATTTCTACATTTGTTTGTGCTATGCAGTGCTGTCTTTTCCTGTCTGCATCACAATGACACTGTCTGTCAATAAATTATTGTACAAACAGTAAAAGCGTTAACGTGAATCATGTGCCGTCTCTTGCAATCAAACAATCAAAACCAGAAATGCACTTACTGTTTTGCAAATGACAAGGATGATTCGAGAAATGCTCCACTCATCACTCTCAGGTCACTCCGCTGCACACGTCTGATCACTTCTTTGTCACCCCGACCTCACCGCTCCAGACAACGCAGATGTCTTACCGCTGGTCACTTTCCGGCGCTACCTACGGTCCCTCCCTCCTGCTTTTCCTCTGCTGTCTTGTCTGCACTCCCCCCCTCTGAGGAGCTCTCTCTTTTGAATACCAACAGTGCCACAGACACTCTGTGTTCCACGCTTACATCCTGCTTTAACAACATATGCCCTCTTACCTCTGGACCAGCCCGTGCATCCCTGTCTGCCCCCTGGTTATCGGATGTACCACGTGAGCATCGCACCAGCCTCCGTTCAGCTGAGAGAAAATGGCACAAGTCAAAAGACCATACTGACCTCTCTCTCTCTACTTTCTCCGTTGACGTCACCTCTGCAAAAACTGATTATAACCACTCGAAGATCAGCAACTCTCCTGACTCTCGCACACTCTTAAAAACCTTCTCTGCTCTCCTCTGTCCGCCTGCTCCCACACCTTCATTGGAGTTAACGGCTGATGATTTTGCATCGTTCTTCGTAAAGAAAACTACCGCCATCAACAGCCAATTTTCTACGCCACCATCACCCGCCTTTTCTCCTATGTCTGAAGATGATGTTTCCAAGGTCATTGGTTCCAACCACCCTACCACCTGCCCACTGGATCCCATCCCCACCCATCTCCTCCATGCCATCTCTCCAGCAGTTGTGCCTGGTCTGACCCGCATCATCAACTCTTTGCTCACCACTGGGACATTTCCCACTGCTTTCAAAGAGGCCTGCATCACACCGCTACTGAAGAAACTCACTCTCAACCTTACACTGCTAGAACACTACAGGCCGGTGTAGTGTGTGAAAATGCATATCTTCCGTCAAAATGTAGATGACTGATTTTAACCTCTTATTATTTTCTGTCTTCTTAAAAAATTATGTTTTTACTTACCTCACTATTCTTAGCTTTGTATACTGTGCTAGGCTTTAATGGACTGGATTTAATTAACTTATGCATTTTGTTGCCTATATTGTTATAATTGCTTCCAATGTTTCCTCGTCTGTAAGTCGCTTTGGATAAAAACGTCTGCTAAATGACTAAATGTAAATTTTATGAAATGTTTAATGTCATGTGTAATGTGTAATGTGTAGTGTGTGGCCTTGAAATTTTAGCATGTCTACGTAATCATGAATAAATGCTTCTTGAGACACACAGTGTTGCTTCTTTGCATGCATTAAATGAATTGTTTCTGGCTATATGCATCCATGCATTAGTTTGAGAGGGGTGGAAATGGGAAACTTGGGTGAAACAAAACTGCCCCAAAAGTACCCCCCCCCACTTTAAATACAGTTTTTTCTAAGTCAATTTGGTACATTTCTCAGATCCGATTTGAAGACTCAAAACTTCTTGTTCAATCCTTACATCCTTGTGTCACGTGTGCACATCAAACAAGCATTTTCTCATTTCTTTGAACAAGTTGCAAATGCTTTGGTACATCCATGCAAATGATTATGACAAAATTCTGTGCAGATTCCTACATTATCAATAGATTATGTCATGTTGATCAAAATGCATTATAATGGGTCTCTGTAGAATAGTATAATCCCCACGACATTTAAGCACTAGTTTTACAATATACAGTAAGTATACTTTAAGTAAACGGTGGCATTTTATTTTACTCAATTTAGTGTTTAGCATTGCTATATTCTTTCCACATAGGACTGCAAGACAACTTCAATGTGTTGCAGACGGCCCCTTTTCACACCTAAACAGTCTTTTGACACTCTCTACAGGGATCTCATCCCTGAACAAGAGAGGGGTTAGATTGGAGATGACCTGCCAAAGTACGTGTTAGTTTGGGACAATGTCAGTTGCCATCGCTCCAACATCATCAGGCAATGGTTTGCGACCCACAACAGGATGCTGGTGGAGTTCCTCTCACCCTACTCAACCACGTTGAGGAATTTTTCTCAGCATGAAGATTAAAAGTATATGATCGCCAGCCGCATACACAGATGACCCTTCTGGCTGCCATGGATGTAACGTGTGATGACATCACAGCTGATGCCTGCAGAGGCTGGATTAGACACTCTGAAAGATGATTTTCACGCTGTATCGCAAGAGAAGATATTTGTTGTGATGTGGATGAGAATCCGTTGCCCAAAAGACAGGAGGTGTAGGAAGACTGCACTGTAATTCCACTGCACTGCATGTACAGTTTTCCCTAAGGAGATTGTCTTATGTTCAGATTTCTACATTTGTTTGTGCTATGCAGTGCTGTCTTTTCCTGTCTGCATCACAATGACACTGTCTGTCAATAAATTATTGTACAAACAGTAAAAGCGTTAACGTGAATCATGTGCCGTCTCTTGCAATCAAACAATCAAAACCAGAAATGCACTTACTGTTTTGCAAATGACAAGGATGATTCGAGAAATGCTCCACTCATCACTCTCAGGTCACTCCGCTGCACACCTCTGATCACTTCTTTGTCACCCCCGACCTCACCGCTCCAGACAACGCAGATGTCTTACCGCTGGTCACTTTCCGGCGCTACCTACGGTCCCTCCCTCCTGCTTTTCGTCTGCTGTCTTGTCTGCACTCCCCCCCTCTGAGGAGCTCTCTCTTTTGAATACCAACAGTGCCACAGAAACTCTGTGTTCCACGCTTACATCCTGCTTGGACAACATATGCCCTCTTACATCTGGACCAGCCTGTGCATCCCTGTCTGCCCCCTTTTTATCGGATGTACCACGTGAGCATCGCACCAGCCTCCGGTCAGCTGAGAGAAAATGGCACAAGTCAAAAGACCATACTGACCTCTCTCTCTCTACTTTCTCCGTTGACGTCACCTCTGCAAAAACTGATTATAACCACTCGAAGATCAGCAACTCTCCTGACTCTCGCACACTCTTAAAAACCTTCTCTGCTCTCCTCTGTCCGCCTGCTCCCACACCTTCATCGGAGTTAACGGCTGATGATTTTGCATCGTTCTTCGTAAAGAAAACTACCGCCATCAACAGCCAATTTTCTACGCCACCATCACCCGCCTTTTCTCCTATGTCTGAAGATGATGTTTCCAAGGTCATTGGTTCCAACCACCCTACCACCTGCCCACTGGATCCCATCCCCACCCATCTCCTCCATGCCATCTCTCCAGCAGTTGTGCCTGGTCTGACCCGCATCATCAACTCTTTGCTCACCACTGGGACATTTCCCACTGCTTTCAAAGAGGCCTGCATCACACCGCTACTGAAGAAACTCACTCTCAACCTTACACTGCTAGAACACTACAGGCCGGTGCAGTGTGTGAAAATGCATATCTTCCGTCAAAATGTAGATGACTGATTTTAACCTCTTATTATTTTCTGCCTTCTTAAAAAATTATTTTTTTACTTACCTCACTATTCTTAGCTTTGTATACTGTGCTAGGCTTTAATGGACTGGATTTAATTAACCTATGCATTTTGTTGCCTATATTGTTATAATTGCTTCCAATGTTTCCTCGTCTGTAAGTCGCTTTGGATAAAAACGTCTGCTAAATGACTAAATGTAAATTTTATGAAATGTGTAATGTCATATGTAATGTGTAATGTGTAGTGTGTGGCCTTGAAATTTTAGCATGTCTACGTAATCATGAATAAATGCTTCTTGAGACACACAGTGTTGCTTCTTTGCATGCATCAAATGAATTGTTTCTGGCTATATGCATCCATTCATTAGTTTGAGAGGGGTGGAAATGGGACACTTGGGTGAAACAAAACTGCCCCAAAAGTACCCCCCCACTTTAATTACAGTTTTTTCTAAGTCAATTTGGTACATTTCTCTGATCCGATTTGAAATTCTCAAAACTTCTTGTTCAATCCTTACATCCTTGTGTCACGTGTGCACATCAAACAAGCATTTTCTCATTTCTTTGAACAAGTTGCAAATGCTTTGGTACATCCATGCAAATGATTATGACAAAATTCTGTGCAGATTCCTACATTATCAATTGCTTATGTCATGTTGATCAAAATGCATTATAATGGGTCTCTGTAGAATAGTATAATCCCCACGACATTTAAGCACTAGTTTTACAATATACAGTAAGTATACTTTAAGTAAACAGTGGCATTTTATTTTACTCAATTTAGTGTTTTGCATTGCTATATTCTTTCCACATAGGACTGCAAGACAACTTCACTGTGTTGCAGACGGCCCCTTTTCACACCTAAACAGTCTTTTGACACTCTCCACAGGGATCTCATCCCTGAACAAGAGAGGGGGCAGATTGGAGATGACCTGCCAAAGTACGTGTTAGTTTGGGACAATGTCAGTTTCCATCGCTCCAACATCATCAGGCAACGGTTTGCGGCCCACAACAGGATGCTGGTGGAGTTCCTCTCACCCTACTCAACCACGTTGAGGAATTTTTCTCAGCATGAAGATTAAAAGTAAATGATTGCCAGCCGCATACACAGATGACCCTTCTGGCTGCCATGGATGTAACGTGTGATGACATCACAGCTGATGCCTGCAGAGGCTGGATTAGACACTCTGAAAGATGATTTTCACGCTGTATCGCAAGAGAAGATATTTGTTGTGATGTGGATGAGAATCCGTTGCCCAAAAGACAGGAACGTCAGGAGGTGTAGGAAGACTGCACTGTAATTCCACTGCACTGCATGTACAGTTTTCCCTAAGGAGATTGTCTTATGTTCAGATTTCTACATTTGTTTGTGCTATGCAGTGCTGTCTTTTCCTGTCTGCATCACAATGACACTGTCTGTCAATAAATTATTGTACAAACAGTAAAAGCGTTAACGTGAATCATGTGCCGTCTCTTGCAATCAAACAATCAAAACCAGAAATGCACTTGCTGTTTTGCAAATGACAAGGATGATTCGAGAAATGCTCCACTCATCACTCTCAGGTCACTCCGCTGCACACGTCTGATCACTTCTTTGTCACCCCCGACCTCACCGCTCCAGACAACGCAGATGTCTTACCGCTGGTCACTTTCCGGCGCTACCTACGGTTCCTCCCTCCTGCTTTTCCTCTGCTGTCTTGTCTGCACTCCCCCCCTCTGAGGAGCTCTCTCTTTTGAATACAAACAGTGCAACAGACACTCTGTGTTCCAAGCTTACATCCTGCTTGGACAACATATGCCCTCTTACATCTGGACCAGCCCGTGCATCCCTGTCTGCCCCCTGGTTATCGGATGTATCACGTGAGCATCGCACCAGCCTCCGGTCAGCTGAGAGAAAATGGCACAAGTCAAAAGACCATACTGACCTCTGTCTCTCTACTTTCTCCGTTGACGTCACCTTTGCAAAAACTGATTATAACCACTCGAAGATCAGCAACTCTCCTGACTCTCGCACACTCTTAAAAACCTTCTCTGCTCTCCTCTGTCCGCCTGCTCCCACAACTTCATTGGAGTTAACGGCTGATGATTTTGCATCGTTCTTCGTAAAGAAAACTACCGCCATCAACAGCCAATTTTCTACGCCACCATCACCCGCCTTTTCTCCTATGTCTGAAGATGATGTTTCCAAGGTCATTGGTTCCAACCACCCTACCACCTGCCCACTGGATTCCATCCCCACCCGTCTACTCCATGCCATCTCTCCAGCAGTTGTGCCTGGTCTGACCCGCATCATCAACTCTTTGCTCACCACTGGGACATTTCCCACTGCTTTCAAAGAGGCCTGCATCACACCGCTACTGAAGAAACTCACTCTCAACCTTACACTGCTAGAACACTACAGGCCGGTGTAGTGTGTGAAAATGCATATCTTCCTTCAAAATGTAGATGACTGATTTTAACCTCTTATTATTTTCTGTCTTCTTAAAAAATTATGTTTTTACTTACCTCACTATTCTTAGCTTTGTATACTGTGCTAGGCTTTAATGGACTGGATTTAATTAACTTATGCATTTTGTTGCCTATATTGTTATAATTGCTTCCAATGTTTCCTCGTCTGTAAGTCGCTTTGGATAAAAACGTCTGCTAAATGACTAAATGTAAATTTTATGAAATGTGTAATGTCATGTGTAATGTGTAGTGTGTGGCCTTGAAATTTTAGCATGTCTACGTAATCATGAATAAATGCTTCTTGAGACACACAGTGTTGCTTCTTTGCATGCATCAAATGAATTGTTTCTGGCTATATGCATCCATGCATTAGTTTGAGAGGGGTGGAAATGGGACACTTGGGTGAAACAAAACTGCCCCAAAAGTACCCCCCCCCCACTTTAAATACAGTTTTTTCTAAGTCAATTTGGTAAATTTCTCTGATCCGATTTGAAATTCTCAAAACCTCTTGTTCAATCCTTACATCCTTGTGTCACGTGTGCTTATCAAACAAGCATTTTCTCATTTCTTTGAACAAGTTGAAAATGCTTTGGTACATCCATGCAAATGATTATGACAAAATTCTGTGCAGATTCCTACATTATCAATTGCTTATGTCATGTTGATCAAAATGCATTATAATGGGTCTCTGTAGAATAGTATAATCCCCACGACATTTAAGCACTAGTTTTACAATATACAGTAAGTATACTTTAAGTAAACGGTGGCATTTTATTTTACTCAATTTAGTGTTTTGCATTGCTATATTCTTTCCACATAGGACTGCAAGACAACTTCACTGTGTTGCAGACGGCCCCTTTTCACACCTAAACAGACTTTTGACACTCTCTACAGGGAACTCATCCCTGAACAAGAGAGGGGGCAGATTGGAGATGACCTGCCAAAGTGCGTGTTAGTTTGGGACAATGTCAGTTTCCATCGCTCCAACATCATCAGGCAATGGTTTGCGGCCCACAACAGGAAGCTGGTGGAGTTCCTCTCACCCTACTCAACCCCGTTGAGGAATTTTTCTCAGCATGAAGATTAAAAGTATATGATGGCCAGCCGCATACACAGATGACCCTTCTGGCTGCCATGGATGTAACGTGTGATGACATCACAGCTGATGCCTGCAGAGGCTGGATTAGACACTCTGAAAGATGATTTTCACGCTGTATCGCAAGAGAAGATATTTGTTGTGATGTGGATGAGAATCCGTTGCCCAAAAGACAGGAGGTGTAGGAAGACTGCACTGTAATTCCACTGCACTGCATGTACAGTTTTCCCTAAGGAGATTGTCTTATGTTCAGATTTCTACATTTGTTTGTGCTATGCAGTGCTGTCTTTTCCTGTCTGCATCACAATGACACTGTCTGTCAATAAATTATTGTACAAACAGTAAAAGCGTTAACGTGAATCATGTGCCGTCTCTTGCAATCAAACAATCAAAACCAGAAATGCACTTACTGTTTTGCAAATTACAAGGATGATTCGAGAAATGCTCCACTCATCACTCTCAGGTCACTCCGCTGCACACCTCTGATCACTTCTTTGTCACCCCCGACCTCACCGCTCCAGACAACGCAGATGTCTTACCGCTGGTCACTTTCCGGCGCTACCTACGGTCCCTCCCTCCTGCTTTTCGTCTGCTGTCTTGTCTGCACTCCCCCCCTCTGAGGAGCTCTCTCTTTTGAATACCAACAGTGCCACAGAAACTCTGTGTTCCACGCTTACATCCTGCTTGGACAACATATGCCCTCTTACATCTGGACCAGCCTGTGCATCCCTGTCTGCCCCCTGGTTATCGGATGTACCACGTGAGCATCGCACCAGCCTCCGGTCAGCTGAGAGAAAATGGCACAAGTCAAAAGACCATACTGACCTCTCTCTCTCTACTTTCTCCGTTGACGTCACCTCTGCAAAAACTGATTATAACCACTCGAAGATCAGCAACTCTCCTGACTCTCGCACACTCTTAAAAACCTTCTCTGCTCTCCTCTGTCCGCCTGCTCCCACACCTTCATCTGAGTTAACGGCTGATGATTTTGCATCGTTCTTCGTAAAGAAAACTACCGCCATCAACAGCCAATTTTCTACGCCACCATCACCCGCCTTTTCTCCTATGTCTGAAGATGATGTTTCCAAGGTCATTGGTTCCAACCACCCTACCACCTTCCCACTGGATCCCATCCCCACCCATCTCCTCCATGCCATCTCTCCAGCAGTTGTGCCTGGTCTGACCCGCATCATCAACTCTTTGCTCACCACTGGGACATTTCCCACTGCTTTCAAAGAGGCCTGCATCACACCGCTACTGAAGAAACTCACTCTCAACCTTACACTGCTAGAACACTACAGGCCGGTGCAGTGTGTGAAAATGCATATCTTCCGTCAAAATGTAGATGACTGATTTTAACCTCTTATTATTTTCTGCCTTCTTAAAAAATTATTTTTTTACTTACCTCACTATTCTTAGCTTTGTATACTGTGCTAGGCTTTAATGGACTGGATTTAATTAACCTATGCATTTTGTTGCCTATATTGTTATAATTGCTTCCAATGTTTCCTCGTCTGTAAGTCGCTTTGGATAAAAACGTCTGCTAAATGACTAAATGTAAATTTTATGAAATGTGTAATGTCATATGTAATGTGTAATGTGTAGTGTGTGGCCTTGAAATTTTAGCATGTCTACGTAATCATGAATAAATGCTTCTTGAGACACACAGTGTTGCTTCTTTGCATGCATCAAATGAATTGTTTCTGGCTATATGCATCCATTCATTAGTTTGAGAGGGGTGGAAATGGGACACTTGGGTGAAACAAAACTGCCCCAAAAGTACCCCCCCACTTTAATTACAGTTTTTTCTAAGTCAATTTGGTACATTTCTCTGATCCGATTTGAAATTCTCAAAACTTCTTGTTCAATCCTTACATCCTTGTGTCACGTGTGCACATCAAAAAGCATTTTCTCATTTCTTTGAACAAGTTGCAAATGCTTTGGTACATCCATGCAAATGATTATGACAAAATTCTGTGCAGATTCCTACATTATCAATTGCTTATGTCATGTTGATCAAAATGCATTATAATGGGTCTCTGTAGAATAGTATAATCCCCACGACATTTAAGCACTAGTTTTACAATATACAGTAAGTATACTTTAAGTAAACAGTGGCATTTTATTTTACTCAATTTAGTGTTTTGCATTGCTATATTCTTTCCACATAGGACTGCAAGACAACTTCACTGTGTTGCAGACGGCCCCTTTTCACACCTAAACAGTCTTTTGACACTCTCCACAGGGATCTCATCCCTGAACAAGAGAGGGGGCAGATTGGAGATGACCTGCCAAAGTACGTGTTAGTTTGGGACAATGTCAGTTTCCATCGCTCCAACATCATCAGGCAACGGTTTGCGGCCCACAACAGGATGCTGGTGGAGTTCCTCTCACCCTACTCAACCACGTTGAGGAATTTTTCTCAGCATGAAGATTAAAAGTAAATGATTGCCAGCCGCATACACAGATGACCCTTCTGGCTGCCATGGATGTAACGTGTGATGACATCACAGCTGATGCCTGCAGAGGCTGGATTAGACACTCTGAAAGATGATTTTCACGCTGTATCGCAAGAGAAGATATTTGTTGTGATGTGGATGAGAATCCGTTGCCCAAAAGACAGGAACGTCAGGAGGTGTAGGAAGACTGCACTGTAATTCCACTGCACTGCATGTACAGTTTTCCCTAAGGAGATTGTCTTATGTTCAGATTTCTACATTTGTTTGTGCTATGCAGTGCTGTCTTTTCCTGTCTGCATCACAATGACACTGTCTGTCAATAAATTATTGTACAAACAGTAAAAGCGTTAACGTGAATCATGTGCCGTCTCTTGCAATCAAACAATCAAAACCAGAAATGCACTTGCTGTTTTGCAAATGACAAGGATGATTCGAGAAATGCTCCACTCATCACTCTCAGGTCACTCCGCTGCACACGTCTGATCACTTCTTTGTCACCCCCGACCTCACCGCTCCAGACAACGCAGATGTCTTACCGCTGGTCACTTTCCGGCGCTACCTACGGTTCCTCCCTCCTGCTTTTCCTCTGCTGTCTTGTCTGCACTCCCCCCCTCTGAGGAGCTCTCTCTTTTGAATACAAACAGTGCAACAGACACTCTGTGTTCCAAGCTTACATCCTGCTTGGACAACATATGCCCTCTTACATCTGGACCAGCCCGTGCATCCCTGTCTGCCCCCTGGTTATCGGATGTATCACGTGAGCATCGCACCAGCCTCCGGTCAGCTGAGAGAAAATGGCACAAGTCAAAAGACCATACTGACCTCTGTCTCTCTACTTTCTCCGTTGACGTCACCTTTGCAAAAACTGATTATAACCACTCGAAGATCAGCAACTCTCCTGACTCTCGCACACTCTTAAAAACCTTCTCTGCTCTCCTCTGTCCGCCTGCTCCCACAACTTCATTGGAGTTAACGGCTGATGATTTTGCATCGTTCTTCGTAAAGAAAACTACCGCCATCAACAGCCAATTTTCTACGCCACCATCACCCGCCTTTTCTCCTATGTCTGAAGATGATGTTTCCAAGGTCATTGGTTCCAACCACCCTACCACCTGCCCACTGGATTCCATCCCCACCCGTCTACTCCATGCCATCTCTCCAGCAGTTGTGCCTGGTCTGACCCGCATCATCAACTCTTTGCTCACCACTGGGACATTTCCCACTGCTTTCAAAGAGGCCTGCATCACACCGCTACTGAAGAAACTCACTCTCAACCTTACACTGCTAGAACACTACAGGCCGGTGTAGTGTGTGAAAATGCATATCTTCCGTCAAAATGTAGATGACTGATTTTAACCTCTTATTATTTTCTGTCTTCTTAAAAAATTATGTTTTTACTTACCTCACTATTCTTAGCTTTGTATACTGTGCTAGGCTTTAATGGACTGGATTTAATTAACTTATGCATTTTGTTGCCTATATTGTTATAATTGCTTCCAATGTTTCCTCGTCTGTAAGTCGCTTTGGATAAAAACGTCTGCTAAATGACTAAATGTAAATTTTATGAAATGTGTAATGTCATGTGTAATGTGTAGTGTGTGGCCTTGAAATTTTAGCATGTCTACGTAATCATGAATAAATGCTTCTTGAGACACACAGTGTTGCTTCTTTGCATGCATCAAATGAATTGTTTCTGGCTATATGCATCCATGCATTAGTTTGAGAGGGGTGGAAATGGGACACTTGGGTGAAACAAAACTGCCCCAAAAGTACCCCCCCACTTTAAATACAGTTTTTTCTAAGTCAATTTGGTACATTTCTCTGATCCGATTTGAAATTCTCAAAACTTCTTGTTCAATCCTTACATCCTTGTGTCACGTGTGCACATCAAACAAGCATTTTCTCATTTCTTTGAACAAGTTGCAAATGCTTTGGTACATCCATGCAAATGATTATGACAAAATTCTGTGCAGATTCCTACATTATCAATTGCTTATGCCATGTTGATCAAAATGCATTATAATGGGTCTCTGTAGAATAGTATAATCCCCACGACATTTAAGCACTAGTTTTACAATATACAGTAAGTATACTTTAAGTAAACAGTGGCATTTTATTTTACTCAATTTAGTGTTTTGCATTGCTATATTCTTTCCACATAGGACTGCAAGACAACTTCACTGTGTTGCAGACGGCCCCTTTTCACACCTAAACAGTCTTTTGACACTCTCCACAGGGATCTCATCCCTGAACAAGAGAGGGGGCAGATTGGAGATGACCTGCCAAAGTACGTGTTAGTCTGGGACAATGTCAGTTTCCATCGCTCCAACATCATCAGGCAACGGTTTGCGGCCCACAACAGGATGCTGGTGGAGTTCCTCTCACCCTATTCAACCACGTTGAGGAATTTTTCTCAGCATGAAGATTAAAAGTATATGATGGCCAGCCGCATACACAGATGACCCTTCTGGCTGCCATGGATGTAACGTGTGATGACATCACAGCTGATGCCTGCAGAGGCTGGATTAGACACTCTGAAAGATGATTTTCACGCTGTATCGCAAGAGAAGATATTTGTTGTGATGTGGATGAGAATCCGTTGCCCAAAAGACAGGAACGTCAGGAGGTGTAGGAAGACTGCACTGTAATTCCACTGCACTGCATGTACAGTTTTCCCTAAGGAGATTGTCTTATGTTCAGATTTCTACATTTGTTTGTGCTATGCAGTGCTGTCTTTTCCTGTCTGCATCACAATGACACTGTCTGTCAATAAATTATTGTACAAACAGTAAAAGCGTTAACGTGAATCATGTGCCGTCTCTTGCAATCAAACAATCAAAACCAGAAATGCACTTACTGTTTTGCAAATGACAAGGATGATTCGAGAAATGCTCCACTCATCACTCTCAGGTCACTCCGCTGCACACCTCTGATCACTTCTTTGTCACCCCCGACCTCACCGCTCCAGACAACGCAGATGTCTTACCGCTGGTCACTTTCCGGCGCTACCTACGGTCCCTCCCTCCTGCTTTTCGTCTGCTGTCTTGTCTGCACTCCCCCCCTCTGAGGAGCTCTCTCTTTTGAATACCAACAGTGCCACAGAAACTCTGTGTTCCACGCTTACATCCTGCTTGGACAACATATGCCCTCTTACATCTGGACCAGCCCGTGCATCCCTGTCTGCCCCCTTTTTATCGGCGGTACCACGTGAGCATCGCACCAGCCTCCGGTCAGCTGAGAGAAAATGGCACAAGTCAAAAGACCATACTGACCTCTCTCTCTCTACTTTCTCCGTTGACGTCACCTCTGCAAAAACTGATTATAACCACTCGAAGATCAGCAACTCTCCTGACTCTCGCACACTCTTAAAAACCTTCTCTGCTCTCCTCTGTCCGCCTGCTCCCACACCTTCATCGGAGTTAACGGCTGATGATTTTGCATCATTCTTCGTAAAGAAAACTACCGCCATCAACAGCCAATTTTCTACGCCACCATCACCCGCCTTTTCTCCTATGTCTGAAGATGATGTTTCCAAGGTCATTGGTTCCAACCACCCTACCACCTGCCCACTGGATCCCATCCCCACCCATCTCCTCCATGCCATCTCTCCAGCAGTTGTGCCTGGTCTGACCCGCATCATCAACTCTTTGCTCACCACTGGGACATTTCCCACTGCTTTCAAAGAGGCCTGCATCACACCGCTACTGAAGAAACTCACTCTCAACCTTACACTGCTAGAACACTACAGGCCGGTGTAGTGTGTGAAAATGCATATCTTCCGTCAAAATGTAGATGACTGATTTTAACCTCTTATTATTTTCTGTCTTCTTAAAAAAATATTTTTTTACTTACCTCACTATTCTTAGCTTTGTATACTGTGCTAGGCTTTAATGGACTGGATTTAATTAACCTATGCATTTTGTTGCCTATATTGTTATAATTGCTTCCAATGTTTCCTCGTCTGTAAGTCGCTTTGGATAAAAACGTCTGCTAAATGACTAAATGTAAATTTTATGAAATGTGTAATGTCATATGTAATGTGTAATGTGTAGTGTGTGGCCTTGAAATTTTAGCATGTCTACGTAATCATGAATAAATGCTTCTTGAGACACACAGTGTTGCTTCTTTGCATGCATCAAATGAATTGTTTCTGGCTATATGCATCCATGCATTAGTTTGAGAGGGGTGGAAATGGGACACTTGGGTGAAACAAAACTGCCCCAAAAGTACCCCCCACTTTAAATACAGTTTTTTCTAAGTCAATTTGGTACATTTCTCAGATCCGATTTGAAGACTCAAAACTTCTTGTTCAATCCTTACATCCTTGTGTCACGTGTGCACATCAAACAAGCATTTTCTCATTTCTTTGAACAAGTTGCAAATGCTTTGGTACATCCATGCAAATGATTATGACAAAATTCTGTGCAGATTCCTACATTATCAATTGCTTATGTCATGTTGATCAAAATGCATTATAATGGGTCTCTGTAGAATAGTATAATCCCCACGACATTTAAGCACTAGTTTTACAATATACAGTAAGTATACTTTAAGTAAACGGTGGCATTTTATTTTACTCAATTTAGTGTTTTGCATTGCTATATTCTTTCCACATAGGACTGCAAGACAACTTCAATGTGTTGCAGACGGCCCCTTTTCACACCTAAACAGTCTTTTGACACTCTCTACAGGGATCTCATCCCTGAACAAGAGAGGGGGCAGATTGGAGATGACCTGCCAAAGTACGTGTTAGTTTGGGACAATGTCAGTTGCCATCGCTCCAACATCATCAGGCAATGGTTTGCGGCCCACAACAGGATGCTGGTGGAGTTCCTCTCACCCTACTCAACCACGTTGAGGAATTTTTCTCAGCATGAAGATTAAAAGTATATGATCGCCAGCCACATACACAGATGACCCTTCTGGCTGCCATGGATGTAACGTGTGATGACATCACAGCTGATGCCTGCAGAGGCTGGATTAGACACTCTGAAAGATTATTTTCACCCTGTATCGCAAGAGAAGATATTTGTTGTGATGTGGATGAGAATCCGTTGCCCAAAAGACAGGAGGTGTAGGAAGACTGCACTGTAATTCCACTGCACTGCATGTACAGTTTTCCCTAAGGAGATTGTCTTATGTTCAGATTTCTACATTTGTTTGTGCTATGCAGTGCTGTCTTTTCCTGTCTGCATCACAATGACACTGTCTGTCAATAAATTATTGTACAAACAGTAAAAGCGTTAACGTGAATCATGTGCCGTCTCTTGCAATCAAACAATCAAAACCAGAAATGCACTTACTGTTTTGCAAATGACAAGGATGATTCGAGAAATGCTCCACTCATCACTCTTAGGTCACTCCGCTGCACACCTCTGATCACTTCTTTGTCACCCCCGACCTCACCGCTCCAGACAACGCAGATGTCTTACCGCTGGTCACTTTCCGGCGCTACCTACGGTCCCTCCCTCCTGCTTTTCGTCTGCTGTCTTGTCTGCACTCCCCCCCTCTGAGGAGCTCTCTCTTTTGAATACCAACAGTGCCACAGAAACTCTGTGTTCCACGCTTACATCCTGCTTGGACAACATATGCCCTCTTACATCTGGACCAGCCCGTGCATCCCTGTCTGCCCCCTTTTTATCGGATGTACCACGTGAGCATCGCACCAGCCTCCGGTCAGCTGAGAGAAAATGGCACAAGTCAAAAGACCATACTGACCTCTCTCTCTCTACCAGTCTCTTCTCTCTACTTTCTCCGTTGACGTCACCTCTGCTAAAACTGATTTTAACCACTCGAAGATCAGCAACTCTCCTGACTCTCGCACACTCTTAAAAACCTTCTCTGCTCTCCTCTGTCCGCCTGCTCCCACACCTTCATCGGAGTTAACGGCTGATGATTTTGCATCGTTCTTCGTAAAGAAAACTACCGCCATCAACAGCCAATTTTCTACGCCACCATCACCCGCCTTTTCTCCTATGTCTTAAGATGATGTTTCCAAGGTCATTGGTTCCAACCACCCTACCATCTGCCAACTGGATCCCATCCCCACCCATCTCCTCCATGCCATCTCTCCAGCAGTTGTGCCTGGTCTGACCCGCATCATCAACTCTTTGCTCACCACTGGGACATTTCCCACTGCTTTCAAAGAGGCCTGCATCACACCGCTACTGAAGAAACTCACTCTCAACCTTACACTGCTAGAACACTACAGGCCGGTGTAGTGTGTGAAAATGCATATCTTCCGTCAAAATGTAGATGACTGATTTTAACCTCTTATTATTTTCTGTCTTCTTAAAAAAGTATTTTTTTACTTACCTCACTATTCTTAGCTTTGTATACTGTGCTAGGCTTTAATGGACTGGATTTAATTAACTTATGCATTTTGTTGCCTATATTGTTATAATTGCTTCCAATGTTTCCTCGTCTGTAAGTCGCTTTGGATAAAAACGTCTGCTAAATGACTAAATGTAAATTTTATGAAATGTGTAATGTCATGTGTAATGTGTAATGTGTAGTGTGTAGCCTTGAAATTTTAGCATGTCTACGTAATCATGAATAAATGCTTCTTGAGACACACAGTGTTGCTTCTTTGCATGCATCAAATGAATTGTTTCTGGCTATATGCATCCAGTTTGAGACATTAGTTTGAGAGGGGTGGAAATGGGACACTTGGGTGAAACAAAACTGCCCCAAAAGTACCCCCCCCCCACTTAAAATACAGTTTTTTTTAAGTCAATTTGGTACATTTCTCTGATCCGATTTGAAATTCTCAAAACTTCTTGTTCAATCCTTACATCCTTGTGTCACGTGTGCACATCAAACAAGCATTTTCTCATTTCTTTGAACAAGTTGCAAATGCTTTGGTACATCCATGCAAATGATTATGACAAAATTCTGTGCAGATTCCTACATTATCAATTGCATATGTCATGTTGATCAAAATGCATTATAATGGGTCTCTGTAGAATAGTATAATCCCCACGACATTTAAGCACTAGTTTTACAATATACAGTAAGTATACTTTAAGTAAACAGTGGCATTTTATTTTACTCAATTTAGTGTTTTGCATTGCTATATTCTTTCCACATAGGACTGCAAGACAACTTCACTGTGTTGCAGACGGCCTCTTTTCACACCTAAACAGTCTTTTGACACTCTCTACAGGGATCTCATACCTGAACAAGAGAGGGGGCAGATTGGAGATGACCTGCCAAAGTACGTGTTAGTTTGGGACAATGTCAGTTTCCATCGCTCCAACATCATCAGGCAATGGTTTGCGGCCCACAACAGGATGCTGGTGGAGTTCCTCTCACCCTACTCAACCCCGTTGAGGAATTTTTCTCAGCATGAAGATTAAAAGTATATGATGGCCAGCCGCATACACAGATGACCCTTCTGGCTGCCATGGATGTAACGTGTGATGACATCACAGCTGATGCCTGCAGAGGCTGGATTAGACACTCTGAAAGATGATTTTCACGCTGTATCGCAAGAGAAGATATTTGTTGTGATGTGGATGAGAATCCGTTGCCCAAAAGACAGGAACGTCAGGAGGTGTAGGAAGACTGCACTGTAATTCCACTGCACTGCATGTACAGTTTTCCCTAAGGAGATTGTCTTATGTTCAGATTTCTACATTTGTTTGTGCTATGCAGTGCTGTCTTTTCCTGTCTGCATCACAATGACACTGTCTGTCAATAAATTATTGTACAAACAGTAAAAGCGTTAACGTGAATCATGTGCCGTCTCTTGCAATCAAACAATCAAAACCAGAAATGCACTTACTGTTTTGCAAATGACAAGGATGATTCGAGAAATGCTCCACTCATCACTCTCAGGTCACTCCGCTGCACACGTCTGATCACTTCTTTGTCACCCCCGACCTCACCGCTCCAGACAACGCAGATGTCTTACCGCTGGTCACTTTCCGGCGCTACCTACGGTCCCTCCCTCCTGCTTTTCCTCTGCTGTCTTGTCTGCACTCCCCCCCTCTGAGGAGCTCTCTCTTTTGAATACCAACAGTGCCACAGACACTCTGTGTTCCACGCTTACATCCTGCTTGGACAACATATGCCCTCTTACATCTGGACCAGCCCGTGCATCCCTGTCTGCCCCCTGGTTATCGGATGTACCACGTGAGCATCGCACCAGCCTCCGGTCAGCTGAGAGAAAATGGCACAAGTCAAAAGACCATACTGACCTCTCTCTCTCTACCAGTCTCTTCTCTCTACTTTCTCCGTTGACGTCACCTCTGCAAAAACTGATTATAACCACTCGAAGATCAGCAACTCTCCTGACTCTCGCACACTCTTAAAAACCTTCTCTGCTCTCCTCTGTCCGCCTGCTCCCACACCTTCATCGGAGTTAACGGCTGATGATTTTGCATCGTTCTTCGTAAAGAAAACTACCGCCATCAACAGCTAATTTTCTACGCCACCATCACCCGCCTTTTCTCCTATGTCTGAAGATGATGTTTCCAAGGTCATTGGTTCCAACCACCCTACCACCTGCCCACTGGATCCCATCCCCACCCATCTCCTCCATGCCATCTCTCCAGCAGTTGTGCCTGGTCTGACCCGCATCATCAACTCTTTGCTCACCACTGGGACATTTCCCACTGCTTTCAAAGAGGCCTGCATCACACCGCTACTGAAGAAACTCACTCTCAACCTTACACTGCTAGAACACTACAGGCCGGTGTAGTGTGTGAAAATGCATATCTTCCGTCAAAATGTAGATGACTGATTTTAACCTCTTATTATTTTCTGCCTTCTTAAAAAATTATTTTTTTACTTACCTCACTATTCTTAGCTTTGTATACTGTGCTAGGCTTTAATGGACTGGATTTAATTAAACTATGCATTTTGTTGCCTATATTGTTATAATTGCTTCCAATGTTTCCTCGTCTGTAAGTCGCTTTGGATAAAAACGTCTGCTAAATGACTAAATGTAAATTTTATGAAATGTGTAATGTCATATGTAATGTGTAATGTGTAGTGTGTGGCCTTGAAATTTTAGCATGTCTACGTAATCATGAATAAATGCTTCTTGAGACACACAGTGTTGCTTCTTTGCATGCATCAAATGAATTGTTTCTGGCTATATGCATCCATGCATTAGTTTGAGAGGGGTGGAAATGGGACACTTGGTGAAACAAAACTGCCCCCACTTTAAATACAGTTTTTTCTAAGTCAATTTGGTACATTTCTCTGATCCGATTTGAAATTCTCAAAACTTCTTGTTCAATCCTTACATCCTTGTGTCACGTGTGCACATCAAACAAGCATTTTCTCATTTCTTTGAACAAGTTGCAAATGCTTTGGTACATCCATGCAAATGATTATGACAAAATTCTGTGCAGATTCCTACATTATCAATTGCTTATGTCATGTTGATCAAAATGCATTATAATGGGTCTCTGTAGAATAGTATAATCCCCACGACATTTAAGCACTAGTTTTACAATATACAGTAAGTATACTTTAAGTAAACTGTGGCATTTTATTTTACTCAATTTAGTGTTTTGCATTGCTATATTCTTTCCACATAGGACTGCAAGACAACTTCACTGTGTTGCAGACGGCCCCTTTTCACAGCTAAACAGTCTTTTGACACTCTCTACAGGGATCTCATCCCTGAACAAGAGAGGGGGCAGATTGGAGATGACCTGCCAAAGTACGTGTTAGTTTGGGACAATGTCAGTTTCCATCGCTCCAACATCATCAGGCAATGGTTTGCGGCCCACAACAGGATGCTGGTGGAGTTCCTCTCACCCTACTCAACCCCGTTGAGGAATTTTTCTCAGCATGAAGATTAAAAGTATATGATGGCCAGCCGCATACACAGATGACCCTTCTGGCTGCCATGGATGTAACGTGTGATGACATCACAGCTGATGCCTGCAGAGGCTGGATTAGACACTCTGAAAGATGATTTTCACGCTGTATCGCAAGAGAAGATATTTGTTGTGATGTGGATGAGAATCCGTTGCCCAAAAGACAGGAACGTCAGGAGGTGTAGGAAGACTGCACTGTAATTCCACTGCACTGCATGTACAGTTTTCCCTAAGGAGATTGTCTTATGTTCAGATTTCTACATTTGTTTGTGCTATGCAGTGCTGTCTTTTCCTGTCTGCATCACAATGACACTGTCTGTCAATAAATTATTGTACAAACAGTAAAAGCGTTAACGTGAATCATGTGCCGTCTCTTGCAATCAAACAATCAAAACCAGAAATGCACTTACTGTTTTGCAAATGACAAGGATGATTCGAGAAATGCTCCACTCATCACTCTCAGGTCACTCCGCTGCACACGTCTGATCACTTCTTTGTCACCCCCGACCTCACCGCTCCAGACAACGCAGATGTCTTACCGCTGGTCAATTTCCGGCGCTACCTACGGTTCCTCCCTCCTGCTTTTCCTCTGCTGTCTTGTCTGCACTCCCCCCCTCTGAGGAGCTCTCTCTTTTGAATACAAACAGTGCAACAGACACTCTGTGTTCCACGCTTACATCCTGCTTGGACAACATATGCCCTCTTACATCTGAACCAGCCCGTGCATCCCTGTCTGCCCCCTGGTTATCGGATGTACCACGTGAGCATCGCACCAGCCTCCGGTCAGCTGAGAGAAAATGGCACAAGTCAAAAGACCATACTGACCTCTGTCTCTCTACTTTCTCCGTTGACGTCACCTCTGCAAAAACTGATTATAACCACTCGAAGATCAGCAACTCTCCTGACTCTCGCACACTCTTAAAAACCTTCTCTGCTCTCCTCTGTCCGCCTGCTCCCACACCTTCATTGGAGTTAACGGCTGATGATTTTGCATCGTTCTTCGTAAAGAAAACTACCGCCATCAACAGCCAATTTTCTACGCCACCATCACCCGCCTTTTCTCCTATGTCTGAAGATGATGTTTCCAAGGTCATTGGTTCCAACCACCCTACCACCTTCCCACTGGATCCCATCCCCACCCATCTCCTCCATGCCATCTCTCCAGCAGTTGTGCCTGGTCTGACCCGCATCATCAACTCTTTGCTCACCACTGGGACATTTCCCACTGCTTTCAAAGAGGCCTGCATCACACCGCTACTGAAGAAACTCACTCTCAACCTTACACTGCTAGAACACTACAGGCCGGTGTAGTGTGTGAAAATGCATATCTTCCGTCAAAATGTAGATGACTGATTTTAACCTCTTATTATTTTCTGTCTTCTTAAAAAATTATGTTTTTACTTACCTCACTATTCTTAGCTTTGTATACTGTGCTAGGCTTTAATGGACTGGATTTAATTAACTTATGCATTTTGTTGCCTATATTGTTATAATTGCTTCCAATGTTTCCTCGTCTGTAAGTCGCTTTGGATAAAAACGTCTGCTAAATGACTAAATGTAAATTTTATGAAAAGTGTAATGTCATATGTAATGTGTAATGTGTAGTGTGTGGCCTTGAAATTTTAGCATGTCTACGTAATCATGAATAAATGCTTCTTGAGACACACAGTGTTGCTTCTTTGCATGCATCAAATGAATTGTTTCTGGCTATATGCATCCATGCATTAGTTTGAGAGGGGTGGAAATGGGACACTTGGGTGAAACAAAACTGCCCCAAAAGTACCCCCCCACTTTAAATACAGTTTTTTCTAAGTCAATTTGGTACATTTCTCTGATCCGATTTGAAATTCTCAAAACTTCTTGTTCAATCCTTACATCCTTGTGTCACGTGTGCACATCAAACAAGCATTTTCTCATTTCTTTGAACAAGTTGCAAATGCTTTGGTACATCCATGCAAATGATTATGACAAAATTCTGTGCAGATTCCTACATTATCAATTGCTTATGTCATGTTGATCAAAATGCATTATAATGGGTCTCTGTAGAATAGTATAATCCCCACGACATTTAAGCACTAGTTTTACAATATACAGTAAGTATACTTTAAGTAAACTGTGGCATTTTATTTTACTCAATTTAGTGTTTTGCATTGCTATATTCTTTCCACATAGGACTGCAAGACAACTTCACTGTGTTGCAGACGGCCCCTTTTCACACCTAAACAGTCTTTTGACACTCTCTACAGGGATCTCATCCCTGAACAAGAGAGGGGGCAGATTGGAGATGACCTGCCAAAGTACGTGTTAGTTTGGGACAATGTCAGTTTCCATCGCTCCAACATCATCAGGCAATGGTTTGCGGCCCACAACAGGATGCTGGTGGAGTTCCTCTCACCCTACTCAACCCCGTTGAGGAATTTTTCTCAGCATGAAGATTAAAAGTATATGATGGCCAGCCGCATACACAGATGACCCTTCTGGCTGCCATGGATGTAACGTGTGATGACATCACAGCTGATGCCTGCAGAGGCTGGATTAGACACTCTGAAAGATGATTTTCACGCTGTATCGCAAGAGAAGATATTTGTTGTGATGTGGATGAGAATCCGTTGCCCAAAAGACAGGAACGTCAGGAGGTGTAGGAAGACTGCACTGTAATTCCACTGCACTGCATGTACAGTTTTCCCTAAGGAGATTGTCTTATGTTCAGATTTCTACATTTGTTTGTGCTATGCAGTGCTGTCTTTTCCTGTCTGCATCACAATGACACTGTCTGTCAATAAATTATTGTACAAACAGTAAAAGCGTTAACGTGAATCATGTGCCGTCTCTTGCAATCAAACAATCAAAACCAGAAATGCACTTACTGTTTTGCAAATGACAAGGATGATTCGAGAAATGCTCCACTCATCACTCTCAGGTCACTCCGCTGCACACGTCTGATCACTTCTTTGTCACCCCCGACCTCACCGCTCCAGACAACGCAGATGTCTTACCGCTGGTCAATTTCCGGCGCTACCTACGGTTCCTCCCTCCTGCTTTTCCTCTGCTGTCTTGTCTGCACTCCCCCCCTCTGAGGAGCTCTCTCTTTTGAATACAAACAGTGCAACAGACACTCTGTGTTCCACGCTTACATCCTGCTTGGACAACATATGCCCTCTTACATCTGAACCAGCCCGTGCATCCCTGTCTGCCCCCTGGTTATCGGATGTACCACGTGAGCATCGCACCAGCCTCCGGTCAGCTGAGAGAAAATGGCACAAGTCAAAAGACCATACTGACCTCTGTCTCTCTACTTTCTCCGTTGACGTCACCTCTGCAAAAACTGATTATAACCACTCGAAGATCAGCAACTCTCCTGACTCTCGCACACTCTTAAAAACCTTCTCTGCTCTCCTCTGTCCGCCTGCTCCCACACCTTCATTGGAGTTAACGGCTGATGATTTTGCATCGTTCTTCGTAAAGAAAACTACCGCCATCAACAGCCAATTTTCTACACCACCATCACCCGCCTTTTCTCCTATGTCTGAAGATGATGTTTCCAAGGTCATTGGTTCCAACCACCCTACCACCTGCCCACTGGATCCCATCCCCACCCATCTCCTCCATGCCATCTCTCCAGCAGTTGTGCCTGGTCTGACCCGCATCATCAACTCTTTGCTCACCACTGGGACATTTCCCACTGCTTTCAAAGAGGCCTGCATCACACCGCTACTGAAGAAACTCACTCTCAACCTTACACTGCTAGAACACTACAGGCCGGTGCAGTGTGTGAAAATGCATATCTTCCGTCAAAATGTAGATGACTGATTTTAACCTCTTATTATTTTCTGCCTTCTTAAAAAATTATTTTTTTACTTACCTCACTATTCTTAGCTTTGTATACTGTGCTAGGCTTTAATTGGCTGGATTTAATTAACCTATGCATTTTGTTGCCTATATTGTTATAATTGCTTCCAATGTTTCCTCGTCTGTAAGTCGCTTTGAATAAAAACGTCTGCTAAATGACTAAATGTAAATTTTATGAAATGTGTAATGTCATATGTAATGTGTAATGTGTAGTGTGTGGCCTTGAAATTTTAGCATGTCTACGTAATCATGAATAAATGCTTCTTGAGACACACAGTGTTGCTTCTTTGCATGCATCAAATGAATTGTTTCTGGCTATATGCATCCATGCATTAGTTTGAGAGGGGTGGAAATGGGACACTTGGGTGAAACAAAACTGCCCCAAAAGTACCCCCCCACTTTAAATACAGTTTTTTCTAAGTCAATTTGGTACATTTCTCTGATCTGATTTGAAATTCTCAAAACTTCTTGTTCAATCCTTACATCCTTGTGTCACGTGTGCACATCAAACAAGCATTTTCTCATTTCTTTGAACAAGTTGCAAATGCTTTGGTACATCCATGCAAATGATTATGACAAAATTCTGTGCAGATTCCTACATTATCAATTGCTTATGTCATGTTGATCAAAATGCATTATAATGGGTCTCTGTAGAATAGTATAATCCCCACGACATTTAAGCACTAGTTTTACAATATACAGTAAGTATACTTTAAGTAAACAGTGGCATTTTATTTTACTCAATTTAGTGTTTTGCATTGCTATATTCTTTCCACATAGGACTGCAAGACAACTTCACTGTGTTGCAGACGGCCCCTTTTCACACCTAAACAGTATTTTGACACTCTCCACAGGGATCTCATCCCTGAACAAGAGAGGAGGCAGATTGGAGATGACCTGCCAAAGTACGTGTTAGTTTGGGACAATGTCAGTTTCCATCGCTCCAACATCATCAGGCAACGGTTTGCGGCCCACAACAGGATGCTGGTGGAGTTCCTCTCACCCTACTCAACCACGTTGAGGAATTTTTCTCAGCATGAAGATTAAAAGTATATGATGGCCAGCCGCATACACAGATGACCCTTCTGGCTGCCATGGATGTAACGTGTGATGACATCACAGCTGATGCCTGCAGAGGCTGGATTAGACACTCTGAAAGATGATTTTCACGCTGTATCGCAAGAGAAGATATTTGTTGTGATGTGGATGAGAATCCGTTGCCCAAAAGACAGGAACGTCAGGAGGTGTAGGAAGACTGCACTGTAATTCCACTGCACTGCATGTACAGTTTTCCCTAAGGAGATTGTCTTATGTTCAGATTTCTACATTTGTTTGTGCTATGCAGTGCTGTCTTTTCCTGTCTGCATCACAATGACACTGTCTGTCAATAAATTATTGTACAAACAGTAAAAGCGTTAACGTGAATCATGTGCCGTCTCTTGCAATCAAACAATCAAAACCAGAAATGCACTTGCTGTTTTGCAAATGACAAGGATGATTCGAGAAATGCTCCACTCATCACTCTCAGGTCACTCCGCTGCACACGTCTGATCACTTCTTTGTCACCCCCGACCTCACCGCTCCAGACAACGCAGATGTCTTACCGCTGGTCACTTTCCGGCGCTACCTACGGTTCCTCCCTCCTGCTTTTCCTCTGCTGTCTTGTCTGCACTCCCCCCCTCTGAGGAGCTCTCTCTTTTGAATAAAAAAACAGTGCAACAGACACTCTGTGTTCCACGCTTACATCCTGCTTGGACAACATATGCCCTCTTACATCTGGACCAGCCCGTGCATCCCTGTCTGCCCCCTGGTTATCGGATGTACCACGTGAGCATCGCACCAGCCTCCGGTCAGCTGAGAGAAAATGGCACAAGTCAAAAGACCATACTGACCTCTGTCTCTCTACTTTCTCCGTTGACGTCACCTCTGCAAAAACTGATTATAACCACTCGAAGATCAGCAACTCTCCTGACTCTCGCACACTCTTAAAAACCTTCTCTGCTCTCCTCTGTCCGCCTGCTCCCACACCTTCATTGGAGTTAACGGCTGATGATTTTGCATCGTTCTTCGTAAAGAAAACTACCGCCATCAACAGCCAATTTTCTACGCCACCATCACCCGCCTTTTCTCCTATGTCTGAAGATGATGTTTCCAAGGTCATTGGTTCCAACCACCCTACCACCTGCCCACTGGATTCCATCCCCACCCGTCTCCTCCATGCCATCTCTCCAGCAGTTGTGCCTGGTCTGACCCGCATCATCAACTCTTTGCTCACCACTGGGACATTTCCCACTGCTTTCAAAGAGGCCTGCATCACACCGCTACTGAAGAAACTCACTCTCAACCTTACACTGCTAGAACACTACAGGCCGGTGTAGTGTGTGAAAATGCATATCTTCCGTCAAAATGTAGATGACTGATTTTAACCTCTTATTATTTTCTGTCTTCTTAAAAAATTATGTTTTTACTTACCTCACTATTCTTAGCTTTGTATACTGTGCTAGGCTTTAATGGACTGGATTTAATTAACTTATGCATTTTGTTGCCTATATTGTTATAATTGCTTCCAATGTTTCCTCGTCTGTAAGTCGCTTTGGATAAAAACGTCTGCTAAATGACTAAATGTAAATTTTATGAAATGTGTAATGTCATGTGTAATGTGTAGTGTGTGGCCTTGAAATTTTAGCATGTCTACGTAATCATGAATAAATGCTTCTTGAGACACACAGTGTTGCTTCTTTGCATGCATCAAATGAATTCTGCATCCATGCATTAGTTTGAGAGGGGGGGAAATGGGACACTTGGGTGAAACAAAACTGCCCCAAAAGTACCCCCCCCCACTTTAAATACAGTTTTTTCTAAGTCAATTTGGTAAATTTCTCTGATCCGATTTGAAATTCTCAAAACTTCTTGTTCAATCCTTACATCCTTGTGTCACGTGTGCACATCAAACAAGCATTTTCTCATTTCTTTGAACAAGTTGAAAATGCTTTGGTACATCCATGCAAATGATTATGACAAAATTCTGTGCAGATTCCTACATTATCAATTGCTTATGTCATGTTGATCAAAATGCATTATAATGGGTCTCTGTAGAATAGTATAATCCCCACGACATTTAAGCACTAGTTTTACAATATACAGTAAGTATACTTTAAGTAAACGGTGGCATTTTATTTTACTCAATTTAGTGTTTTGCATTGCTATATTCTTTCCACATAGGACTGCAAGACAACTTCACTGTGTTGCAGACGGCCCCTTTTCACACCTAAACAGACTTTTGACACTCTCTACAGGGAACTCATCCCTGAACAAGAGAGGGGGCAGATTGGAGATGACCTGCCAAAGTGCGTGTTAGTTTGGGACAATGTCAGTTTCCATCGCTCCAACATCATCAGGCAACGGTTTGCGGCCCACAACAGGATGCTGGTGGAGTTCCTCTCACCCTACTCAACCCCGTTGAGGAATTTTTCTCAGCATGAAGATTAAAAGTATATGATGGCCAGCCGCATACACAGATGACCCTTCTGGCTGCCATGGATGTAACGTGTGATGACATCACAGCTGATGCCTGCAGAGGCTGGATTAGACACTCTGAAAGATGATTTTCACGCTGTATCGCAAGAGAAGATATTTTTTGTGATGTGGATGAGAATCCGTTGCCCAAAAGACAGGAACGTCAGGAGGTGTAGGAAGACTGCACTGTAATTCCACTGCACTGCATGTACAGTTTTCCCTAAGGAGATTGTCTTATGTTCAGATTTCTACATTTGTTTGTGCTATGCAGTGCTGTCTTTTCCTGTCTGCATCACAATGACACTGTCTGTCAATAAATTATTGTACAAACAGTAAAAGCGTTAACGTGAATCATGTGCCGTCTCTTGCAATCAAACAATAAAAACCAGAAATGCACTTACTGTTTTGCAAATGACAAGGATGATTCGAGAAATGCTCCACTCATCACTCTCAGGTCACTCCGCTGCACACGTCTGATCACTTCTTTGTCACCCCCGACCTCACCGCTCCAGACAACGCAGATGTCTTACCGCTGGTCACTTTCCGGCGCTACCTACGGTCCCTCCCTCCTGCTTTTCGTCTGCTGTCTTGTCTGCACTCCCCCCCTCTGAGGAGCTCTCTCTTTTGAATACCAACAGTGCCACAGACACTCTGTGTTCCACGCTTACATCCTGCTTGGACAACATATGCCCTCTTTCATCTGGACCAGCCCGTGCATCCCTGTCTGCCCCCTGGTTATCGGATGTACCACGTGAGCATCGCACCAGCCTCCGGTCAGCTGAGAGAAAATGGCACAAGTCAAAAGACCATACTGACCTCTCTCTCTACCAGTCTCTTCTCTCTACTTTCTCCGTTGACGTCACCTCTGCAAAAACTGATTATAACCACTCGAAGATCAGCAACTCTCCTGACTCTCACACTCTTAAAAACCTTCTCTGCTCTCCTCTGTCCGCCTGCTCCCACACCTTCATTGGAGTTAACGGCTAATGATTTTGCATCGTTCTTTGTAAAGAAAACTACCGCCATCAACAGCCAGATTTCAACACCACCATCACCCGCCTTTTCTCCTCTGTCTGAAAATGATTTTTCCAAGGTCATTGGTTCCAACCACCCTACCACCTGCCCACTGGATTCCATCCCCACCCATCTCCTCCATGCCATCTCTCCAGCAGTTGTGCCTGGTCTGACCCACATCATCAACTCTTTGCTCACCACTGGGACATTTCCCACTGCGTTCAAAGAGGCCTGCATCACACCGCTACTGAAGAAACCCACTCTCAACCTTACACTGCTAGAACACTACAGGCCAATGTAGTGTGTGAAAATGCATATCTTCCGTCAAAATATAGATGACCGATTTTAACCTCTAATTCTTTTCTGTCTTCTTAAAAAATTTTTTTTTAGTTACCTTACTGTTCTTAGCTTTGTATACTGTGCTAGGCTTTAATGGACTGGATTTAATTAACTTATGCATTTTGTTGCCTATATTGTTATAATTGCTTCCAATGTTTCCCTGTCTGTAAGTCGCTTTGGATAAAAATGTCTGCTAAATGACAAAATGTAAATTTTGTGTAATGTGTAGTGTGTGGACTTGAAATTTTAGCATGTCTACGTAATCATGAATAAATGCTTCTTGAGACACACAGTGTTGCTTCTTTGCATGCATCAAACAAATTTTTTCTGGCTGTATGCATCCATGCATCAGTTTGAGAGGGGTGGAAATGGGACACTTGGGTGAAACAAAACTGCCCAAAAAGTACCCCCACCCACTTTAAATACAGTTTTTTTCTAAGTAAATTTGGTACATCTCTCAGATCCGATTTGAAATTATCAAAACTTCTTGTTCAATCCTTACATCCTTGTGTCACTTGTGCACATCAAACAAAGATTTTCTCATTTCTTTGAACAAGTTGCAAATGCTTTGGTACATCCATGCAAGTGAATATGACAATTCTGTGCAGATTCCTACATTATCAATTGCTTATGTCATGTTGATCAAAATGCATTATAATGGGTCTCTGTTGAATAGTATAATCCCCCATGACATTTAAGCACTACTTTTACAATATACAGTAAGTATACTTTAAGTAATCAGTGGCATTTTATTTTACTCAATTTAGTGTTTTGCATTACTAAATTCTTTCCACATAGGATTGCAAGACAACTTCAATGTGTTGCAGACGGCCCCTTTTCACACCTAAACAGTCTTTTGGCACTCTCTACAGGGATCTCATCAGGATTCCCTCCCTCCTGCTTTTCCTCTGCTGTCTTGTCTGCACTCCCCCCCTCCGAGTAGCTCTCTCTTTTGAATACCAACAGTGCCACAGACACACTGTGTTCCACGCTTAAATCCTGCTTGGACAACCTATGCCCTCCTACATCTGGACCAGCCTGTGCATCCCTGTCTGCCCCCTGGTTATCGGATGTACCACGTGAGCATCGCACCAGCCTCCAGTCAGCTGAGAGAAAATGGCCCAAGTCAAAAGACCATACTGACCTCTCTCCTGACTCTCACACACTCTTAAAAACCTTCTCTGCTCTCCTCTGTCCGCCTGCTCCCACACCTTCATCGGAGTTAACGGCTAATGATTTTGCATCGTTCTTCGTAAAGAAAACTACCGCCATCAACAGCCAGATTTCTACACCACCATCACCCGCCTTTTCTCCTCTGTCTGAAAATGATGTTTCCAAGGTCATTGGTTCCAACCACCCTACCACCTGCCCACTGGATTCCATCCCCACCCATCTCCTCCATGCCATCTCTCCAGCAGTTGTGCCTGGTCTGACCCACATCATCAACTCTTTGCTCACCACTGGGACATTTCCCACTGCGTTCAAAGAGGCCTGCATCACACCGCTACTGAAGAAACCCACTCTCAACCTTACACTGCTAGAACACTACAGGCAGGTGTAGTGTGTGAAAATGCATAACTTCTGTCAAAATGTAGATGATTGATTTTAATCTCTAATTCTTTTCTGTCTTCTTAAAAAAATATTTTTTTTACTTACCTCACTATTCTTAGCTTTGTATACTGTGCTAGGCTTTAATGGACTGGATTTAATTAACTTATGCATTTTGTTGCCTATATTTTTATAATTGCTTCCAATGTTTCCTCGTCTGTAAGTCGCTTTGGATAAAAACGTCTGCTAAATGACTAAATGTAAATTTTATGAAATGTGTAATGTCATGTGTAATATGTAGTGTGTGGCCTTGAAATTTTAGCATGTCTACGTAATCATGAATAAATGCTTATTGAGACACACAATGTTGCTTCTTTGCATGCATCAAATGAATTGTTTCTGGCTATATGCATCCATGCATCAGTTTGAGAGGGGTGGAAATGGGACACTTGGGTGAAACAAAACTGCCCCAAAAGTACCCCCACCCACTTTAAATACAGTTTTTTCTAAGTCAATTTGGTACATTTCTCAGAACCGATTTGAAATTATCAAAACTTCTTGTTCAATCCTTACATCCTTGTGTCACTTGTGCACATCAAACAAGCATTTTCTAATTTCTTTGAACAAGTTGCAAATGCTTTGGTACATCCATGCAAGTGAATATGACACAATTCTGTGCAGATTCCTACATTATCAATTGCTTATGTCATGTTGATCAAAATGCATTATAATGGGTCTCTGTTGAATAGTATAATCCCCCATGACATTTAAGCACTAGTTTTACAATATACAGTAAGTATACTTTAAGTAAACAGTGGCATTTTATTTTACTCAAATTAGTGTTTTGCATTACTAAATTCTTTCCACATAGGATTGCAAGACAACTTCAATGTGTTGCAGACGGCCCCTTTTCACACCTAAACAGTCTTTTGGCACTCTCTACAGGGATCTCATCAGGATTCCCTCCCTCCTGCTTTTCCTCTGCTGTCTTGTCTGCACTCCCCCCCTCTGAGGAGCTCTCTCTTTTGAATACCAACAGTGCCACAGACACTCTGTGTTCCACGCTTACATCCTGCTTGGACAACATATGCCCTCTTACATCTGGACCAGCCCGTGCATCCCTGTCTGCCCCCTGGTTATCGGATGTACCAAGTGAGCATCGCACCAGCCTCCGGTCAGCTGAGAGAAAATGGCACAAGTCAAAAGACCATACTGACATCTCTCTCTCTACTTTCTCCGTTGACGTCACCTCTGCAAAAACTGATTATAACCACTCGAAGATCAGCAACTCTCCTGACTCTCGCACACTCTTAAAAACCTTCTCTGCTCTCCTCTGTCCGCCTGCTCCCACACCTTCATCGGAGTTAACGGCTGATGATTTTGCATCGTTCTTCGTAAAGAAAACTACCGCCATCAACAGCCAATTTTCTACGCCACCATCACCCGCCTTTTCTCCTATGTCTGAAGATGATGTTTCCAAGGTCATTGGTTCCAACCACCCTACCACCTGCCCACTGGATCCCATCCCCACCCATCTCCTCCATGCCATCTCTCCAGCAGTTGTGCCTGGTCTGACCCGCATCATCAACTCTTTGCTCACCACTGGGACATTTCCCACTGCTTTCAAAGAGGCCTGCATCACACCGCTACTGAAGAAACTCACTCTCAACCTTACACTGCTAGAACACTACAGGCCGGTGTAGTGTGTGAAAATGCATATCTTCCGTCAAAATGTAGATGACTGATTTTAACCTCTTATTATTTTCTGTCTTCTTAAAAAAATATTTTTTTACTTACCTCACTATTCTTAGCTTTGTATACTGTGCTAGGCTTTAATGGACTGGATTTAATTAACTTATGCATTTTGTTGCCTATATTGTTATAATTGCTTCCAATGTTTCCTCGTCTGTCAGTCGCTTTGGATAAAAACGTCTGCTAAATGACTAAATGTAAATTTTATGAAATGTGTAATGTCATGTGTAATGTGTAATGTGTAGTGTGTGGCCTTGACATTTTAGCATGTCTACGTAATCATGAATAAATGCTTCTTGAGACACACAGTGTTGCTTCTTTGCATGCATCAAATGAATTGTTTCTGGCTATATGCATCCATGCATTAGTTTGAGAGGGGTGGAAATGGGACACTTGGGTGAAACAAAACTGCCCCAAAAGTACCCCCCCGAATTTAAATAGAGTTTTTTCTAAGTCAATTTGGTACATTTCTCTGATCCGATTTGAAATTCTCAAAACTTCTTGTTCAATCCTTACATCATTGTGTCACGTGTGCACATCAAACAAGCATTTTCTCATTTCTTTGAACAAGTTGCAAATGCTTTGGTACATCCATGCAAATGATTATGACAAAATTCTGTGCAGATTCCTACATTATCAATTGCTTATGTCATGTTGATCAAAATGCATTATAATGGGTCTCTGTAGAATAGTATAATCCCCACGACATTTAAGCACTAGTTTTACAATATACAGTAAGTATACTTTAAGTAAACGGTGGCATTTTATTTTACTCAATTTAGTGTTTTGCATTGCTATATTCTTTCCACATAGGACTGCAAGACAACTTCACTGTGTTGCAGACGGCCCCTTTTCACACCTAAACAGTCTTTTGACACTTGTGGTGAGGAAGGCGGGACGAGAGCCGTGACGCGGTGCCGGTGGCGTGAGTGATAAGTGCAAGCAGCTGTGCGCGCACCGGTCCCGCATCTTATCACGGTGGAGATTGGGAGCTTAAAAGGACGATCGGCAGGACTGTTTGACGAGAGAGGACCGGGCCCGAAACGTGTCTAGTTTGTGTATGTTTTATGGCCGGCAGTCTACCGTGAGGTGGCTGTCGGCTACTTCCGTGTTTATGGTTTGTTTATGTTTAATTAAAGTTTTATTTGAATGTTCGCTGGTTCCCGCCTCCTTCCTTCCCTTCTAACGAACTTTGCTACAACACTCTCTACAGGTATCTCATCCCTGAACAAGAGAGGGGGCAGATTGGAGATGACCTGCCAAAGTGCGTGTTAGTTTGGGACAATGTCAGTTTCCATCGCTCCAACATCATCAGGCAATGGTTTGCGGCCCACAACAGGATGCTGGTGGAGTTCCTCTCACCCTACTCAACCACGTTGAGGAATTTTTCTCAGCATGAAGATTAAAAGTATATGATCGCCAGCCGCATACACAGATGACCCTTCTGGCTGCCATGGATGTAACGTGTGATGACATCACAGCTGATGCCTGCAGAGGCTGGATTAGACACTCTGAAAGATGATTTTCACGCTGTATCGCAAGAGAAGATATTTGTTGTGATGTGGATGAGAATCCGTTGCCCAAAAGACAGGAACGTCAGGAGGTGTAAGAAGACTGCACTGTAATTCCACTGCACTGTATGTACAGTTTTCCCTAAGGAGATTGTCTTATGTTCAGATTTCTACATTTGTTTGTGCTATGCAGTGCTGTCTTTTCCTGTCTGCATCACAATGACACTGTCTGTCAATAAATTATTGTACAAACAGTAAAAGCTTTAATGTGAATCATGTGCCGTCTCTTGCAATCAAACAATCAAAACCAGAAATGCACTTACTGTTTTGCAAATGACAAGGATGATTCGAGAAATGCTCCACTCATCACTCTCAGGTCACTCCGCTGCACACGTCTGATCACTTCTTTGTCACCCCCGACCTCATCGCTCCAGACAACGCAGATGTTTTACCGCTGGTCACTTTCCGGCGCTCCCTCCTGCTTTTCCTCTGCTGTCTTGTCTGCACTCCCCCCCTCTGAGGAGCTCTCTCTTTTGAATACCAACAGTGCCACAGACACTCTGTGTTCCACGCTTACATCCAGCTTGGACAACATATGCCCTCTTACATCTGGACCAGCCCGTGCATCCCTGTCTGCCCCCTGGTTATCGGATGTACCACGTGAGCATCGCACCAGCCTCCGGTCAGCTGAGAGAAAATGGCACAAGTCAAAAGACCATACTGACCTCTCTCTCTCTACCAGTCTCTTCTCTCTACTTTCTCCGTTGACGTCACCTCTGCAAAAACTGATTATAACCACTCGAAAATCAGCAACTCTCCTGACTCTCGCACACTCTTAAAAACCTTCTCTGCTCTCCTCTGTCCGCCTGCTCCCACACCTTCATCGGAGTTAACGGCTGATGATTTTGCATCGTTCTTCGTACAGAAAACTACCGCCATCAACAGCCAATTTTCTACACCACCATCACCCGCCTTTTCTCCTATGTCTGAAGATGATGTTTCCAAGGTCATTGGTTCCAACCACCCTACCACCTGCCCACTGGATCCCATCCCCACCCATCTCCTCCATGCCATCTCTCCAGCAGTTGTGCCTGGTCTGACCCGCATCATCAACTCTTTGCTCACCACTGGGACATTTCCCACTGCTTTCAAAGAGGCCTGCATCACACCGCTACTGAAGAAACTCACTCTCAACCTTATACTGCTAGAACACTACAGGCCGGTGTAGTGTGTGAAAATGCATATCTTCCGTCAAAATGTAGATGACTGATTTTAACCTCTTATTATTTTCTGTCTTCTTAAAAAAATATTTTTTTACTTACCTCACTATTCTTAGCTTTGTATACTGTGCTAGGCTTTAATGGACTGGATTTAATTAACTTATGCCTTTTGTTGCCTATATTGTTATAATTGCTTCCAATGTTTCCTCGTCTGTAAGTCGCTTTGGATAAAAACGTCTGCTAAATGACTAAATGTAAATTTTATGAAATGTGTAATGTCATGTGTAATGTGTAGTGTGTGGCCTTGAAATTTCAGCATGTCTACGTAATCATGAATAAATGCTTCTTGAGACACACAGTGTTGCTTCTTTGCATGCATCAAATGAATTGTTTCTGGCTATATGCATCCATGCATTAGTTTGAGAGGGGTGGAAATGGGACACTTGGGTGAAACAAAACTGCCCCAAAAGTACCCCCCCCACTTTAAATACAGTTTTTTCTAAGTCAATTTGGTACATTTCTCTGATCCGATTGGAAATTCTCAAAACTTTTTGTTCAATCCTTACATCCTTGTGTCACGTGTGCACATCAAACAAGCATTTTCTCATTTCTTTGAACAAGTTGCAAATGCTTTGGTACATCCATGCAAATGATTATGACAAAATTCTGTGCAGATTCCTACATTATCAATTGCTTATGTCATGTTGATCAAAATGCATTATAATGGGTCTCTGTAGAATAGTATAATCCCCACGACATTTAAGCACTAGTTTTACAATATACAGTAAGTATACTTTAAGTAAACTGTGGCATTTTATTTTACTCAATTTAGTGTTTTGCATTGCTATATTCTTTCCACATAGGACTGCAAGACAACTTCACTGTGTTGCAGACGGCCCCTTTTCACACCTAAACAGTCTTTTGACACTCTCTACAGGGATCTCATCCCTGAACAAGAGAGGGGGCAGATTGGAGATGACCTGCCAAAGTACGTGTTAGTTTGGGACAATGTCAGTTTCCATCGCTCCAACATCATCAGGCAATGGTTTGCGGCCCACAACAGGATGCTGGTGGAGTTCCTCTCACCCTACTCAACCCTGTTGAGGAATTTTTCTCAGCATGAAGATTAAAAGTATATGATCGCCAGCCGCATACACAGATGACCCTTCTGGCTGCCATGGATGTAACGTGTGATGACATCACAGCTGATGCCTGCAGAGGCTGGATTAGACACTCTGAAAGATGATTTTCACGCTGTATCGCAAGAGAAGATATTTGTTGTGATGTGGATGAGAATCCTTTGCCCAAAAGACAGGAATGTCAGGAGGTGTAGGAAGACTGCACTGTAATTCCACTGCACTGCATGTACAGTTTTCCCTAAGGAGATTGTCTTATGTTCAGATTTCTACATTTGTTTGTGCTATGCAGTGCTGTCTTTTCCTGTCTGCATCACAATGACACTGTCTGTCAATAAATTATTGTACAAACAGTAAAAGCGTTAACGTGAATCATGTGCCGTCTCTTGCAATCAAACAATCAAAACCAGAAATGCACTTACTGTTTTGCAAATGACAAGGATGATTCGAGAAATGCTCCACTCATCACTCTCAGGTCACTCCGCTGCACACGTCTGATCACTTCTTTGTCACCCCCGACCTCACCGCTCCAGACAACGCAGATGTCTTACCGCTGGTCACTTTCCGGCGCTACCTACGGTCCCTCCCTCCTGCTTTTCCTCTGCTGTCTTGTCTGCACTCCCCCCCTCTGAGGAGCTCTCTCTTTTGAATACCAACAGTGCCACAGACACTCTGTGTTCCACGCTTACATCCTGCTTTGACAACATATGCCCTCTTACATCTGGACCAGCCCGTGCATCCCTGTCTGCCCCCTGTTTATCGGATGTACCACGTGAGCATCGCACCAGCCTCCGTTCAGCTGAGAGAAAATGGCACAAGTCAAAAGACCATACTGACCTCTCTCTCTCTACTTTCTCCGTTGACGTCACCTCTGCAAAAACTGATTATAACCACTCGAAGATCAGCAACTCTCCTGACTCTCGCACACTCTTAAAAACCTTCTCTGCTCTCCTCTGTCCGCCTGCACCCACACCTTCATCGGAGTTAACGGCTGATGATTTTGCATCGTTCTTCGTAAAGAAAACTACCGCCATCAACAGCCAATTTTCTACGCCACCATCACCCGCCTTTTCTCCTATGTCTGAAGATGATGTTTCCAAGGTCATTGGTTCCAACCACCCTACCACCTGCCCACTGGATCCCATCCCCACCCATCTCCTCCATGCCATCTCTCCAGCAGTTGTGCCTGGTCTGACCCGCATCATCAACTCTTTGCTCACCACTGGGAAATTTCCCACTGCTTTCAAAGAGGCCTGCATCACACCGCTACTGAAGAAACTCACTCTCAACCTTACACTGCTAGAACACTACAGGCCGGTGTAGTGTGTGAAAATGCATATCTTCCGTCAAAATGTAGATGACTGATTTGAACCTCTTACTATTTTCTGTCTTCTTAAAATTTTTTTTTTTACTTACCTCACTATTCTTAGCTTTGTATACTGTGCTAGGCTTTAATGGACTGGATTTAATTGACTTATGCATTTTGTTGCCTATATTGTTATAATTGCTTCCAATGTTTCCTCGTCTGTAAGTCGCTTTGGATAAAAACGTCTGCTAAATGACTAAATGTAAATTTTATGAAATGTGTAATGTCATGTGTAATGTGTAATGTGTAGTGTGTGGCCTTGAAATTTAGCATGTCTGCGTAATCATGAATAAATGCTTCTTGAGACACACAGTGTTGCTTCTTTGCATGCATCAAATGAATTGTTTCTGGCTATATGCATCCATGCATTAGTTTGAGAGGGGTGGAAATGGGACACTTGGGTGAAACAAAACTGCCCCAAAAGTACCCCCCCCCCCCACTTTAAATACAGTTTTTTCTAAGTCAATTTGGTACATTTCTCTGATCCGATTTGAAATTCTCAAAACTTCTTGTTCAATCCTTACATCCTTGTGTCAGGTGTGCACATCAAACAATCATTTTCTCATTTCTTTGAACAAGTTGCAAATGCTTTGGTACATCCATGCAAATGATTATGACAAAATTCTGTGCAGATTCCTACATTATCAATTGCTTATGTCATGTTGATCAAAATGCATTATAATGGGTCTCTGTAGAATAGTATAATCCCCACGACATTTAAGCACTAGTTTTACAATATACAGTAAGTATACTTTAAGTAAACAGTGGCATTTTATTTTACTCAATTTAGTGTTTTGCATTGCTATATTCTTTCCACATAGGACTGCAAGACAACTTCACTGTGTTGCAGACGGCCCCTTTTCACACCTAAACAGTCTTTAGACACTCTCTACAGGGATCACATCCCTGAACAAGAGAGGGGGCAGATTGGAGATGACCTGCCAAAGTACGTGTTAGTTTGGGACAATGTCAGTTTCCATCGCTCCAACATCATCAGGCAATGGTTTGCGGCCCACAACAGGATGCTGGTGGAGTTCCTCTCACCCTACTCAACCCCGTTGAGGAATTTTTCTCAGCATGAAGATTAAAAGTATATGATGGCCAGCCGCATACACAGATGACCCTTCTGGCTGCCATGGATGTAACGTGTGATGACATCACAGCTGATGTCTGCAGAGGCTGGATTAGACACTCTGAAAGATGATTTGCATGCTGTATTGCAAGAGAAGATATTTGTTGTGATGTGGATAAGAATCCGTTGCCCAAAAGACAGGAACGTCAGGAGGTGTAGGAAGACTGCGCTGTAATTCTACTGCACTGCATGTACAGTTTTCCCTAAGGAGATTGTCTTATGTTCAGATTTCTACATTTGTTTGTGCTATGCAGTGCTGTCTTTTCCTGTCTGCATCACAATGACACTGTCTGTCAATAAATTATTGTACAAACAGTAAAAGCGTTAACGTGAATCATGTGCCGTCTCTTGCAATCAAACAATCAAAACCAGAAATGCACCTACTGTTTTGCAAATGACAAGGATGATTCGAGAAATAATCCACTCATCACTCTCAGGTCACTCCGCTGCACACGTCTGATCACTTCTTTGTCACCCCCGACCTCGTCGCTCCGACCATTCTGACCTCTCTCTCTCTACTTTCTCCGTTGACGTCACCTCTGCAAAAACTGATTATAACCACTCGAAGATCAGCAACTATCCTGACTCTCGCACACTCTTAAAAACCTTCTCTGCTCTCCTCTGTCCGCCTGCACCCACACCTTCATCGGAGTTAACGGCTGATGGTTTTGCATCGTTCTTCGTAAAGAAAACTACCGCCATCAACAGCCAATTTTCTACGCCACCATCACCCGCCTTTTCTCCTATGTCTGAAGATGATGTTTCCAAGGTCATTGGTTCCAACCACCCTACCACCTGCCCACTGGATCCCATCCCCACCCATCTCCTCCATGCCATCTCTCCAGCAGTTGTGCCTGGTCTGACCCGCATCATCAACTCTTTGCTCACCACTGGGACATTTCCCACTGCTTTCAAAGAGGCCTGCATCACACCGCTACTGAAGAAACTCACTCTCAACCTTACACTGCTAGAACACTACAGGCCGGTGTAGTGTGTGAAAATGCATATCTTCCGTCAAAATGTAGATGACTGATTTGAACCTCTTACTATTTTCTGTCTTCTTAAAATTTTTTTTTTTACTTACCTCACTATTCTTAGCTTTGTATACTGTGCTAGGCTTTAATGGACAGGATTTAATTAACTTATGCATTTTGTTGCCTATATTGTTATAATTGCTTCCAATGTTTCCTCGTCTGTAAGTCGCTTTGGATAAAAACGTCTGCTAAATGACTAAATGTAAATTTTATGAAATGTGTAATGTCATGTGTAATGTGTAATGTGTAGTGTGTGGCCTTGAAATTTTAGCATGTCTACGTAATCATGAATAAATGCTTCTTGAGACACACAGTGTTGCTTCTTTGCATGCATCAAATGAATTGTTTCTGGCTATATGCATCCATGCATTAGTTTGAGAGGGGTGGAAATGGGACACTTGGGTGAAACAAAACTGCCCCAAAAGTACCCCCCCCCCACTTTAAATACAGTTTTTTCTAAGTCAATTTGGTACATTTCTCTGATCCGATTTGAAATTCTCAAAACTTCTTGTTCAATCCTTACATCCTTGTGTCACGTGTGCACATCAAACAATCATTTTCTCATTTCTTTGAACAAGTTGCAAATGCTTTGGTACATCCATGCAAATGATTATGACAAAATTCTGTGCAGATTCCTACATTATCAATTGCTTATGTCATGTTGATCAAAATGCATTATAATGGGTCTCTGTAGAATAGTATAATCCCCACAACATTTAAGCACTAGTTTTACAATATACAGTAAGTATACTTTAAGTAAACGGTGGCTTTTTAATTTACTCAATTTAGTGTTTTGCATTGCTATATTCTTTCCACATAGGACTGCAAGACAACTTCACTGTGTTGCAGACGGCCCCTTTTCACACCTAAACAGACTTTTGACACTCTCTACAGGGAACTCATCCCTGAACAAGAGAGGGGGCAGATTGGAGATGACCTGCCAAAGTGCGTGTTAGTTTGGGACAATGTCAGTTTCCATCGCTCCAACATCATCAGGCAATGGTTTGCGGCCCACAACAGGAAGCTGGTGGAGTTCCTCTCACCCTACTCAACCCTGTTGAGGAATTTTTCTCAGCATGAAGATTAAAAGTATATGATGGCCAGCCGCATACACAGATGACCCTTCTGGCTGCCTTGGATGTAACGTGTGATGACATCACAGCTGATGCCTGCAGAGGCTGGATTAGACACTCTGAAAGATGATTTTCACGCTGTATCGCAAGAGAAGATATTTGTTGTGATGTGGATGAGAATCCGTTGCCCAAAAGACAGGAACGTCAGGAGGTGTAGGAAGACTGCACTGTAATTCCACTGCACTGCATGTACAGTTTTCCCTAAGGAGATTGTCTTATGTTCAGATTTCTACATTTGTTTGTGCTATGCAGTGCTGTCTTTTCCTGTCTGCATCACAATGACACTGTCTGTCAATAAATTATTGTACAAACAGTAAAAGCGTTAACGTGAACCATGTGCCGTCTCTTGCAATCAAACAATCAAAACCAGAAATGCACTTACTGTTTTGCAAATGACAAGGATGATTCGAGAAATGCTCCACTCATCACTCTCAGGTCACTCCGCTGCACACGTCTGATCACTTCTTTGTCACCCCCGACCTCACCGCTCCAGACAACGCAGATGTCTTACCGCTGGTCACTTTCCGGCGCTACCTACGGTCCCTCCCTCCTGCTTTTCGTCTGCTGTCTTGTCTGCACTCCCCCCCTCTGAGGAGCTCTCTCTTTTGAATACCAACAGTGCCACAGAAACTCTGTGTTCCACGCTTACATCCTGCTTGGACAACATATGCCCTCTTACATCTGGACCAGCCCGTGCATCCCTGTCTGCCCCCTTTTTATCGGATGTACCACGTGAGCATCGCACCAGCCTCCGGTCAGCTGAGAGAAAATGGCACAAGTCAAAAGACCATACTGACCTCTCTCTCTCTACTTTCTCCGTTGACGTCACCTCTGCAAAAACTGATAATAACCACTCGAAGATCAGCAACTCTCCTGACTCTCGCACACTCTTAAAAACATTCTCTGCTCTCCTCTGTCCGCCTGCTCCCACACCTTCATCGGAGTTAACGGCTGATGATTTTGCATCGTTCTTCGTAAAGAAAACTACCGCCATCAACAGCCAATTTTCTACGCCACCATCACCCGCCTTTTCTCCTATGTCTGAAGATGATGTTTCCAAGGTCATTGGTTCCAACCACCCTACCACCTGCCCACTGGATCCCATCCCCACCCATCTCCTCCCTGCCATCTCTCCAGCAGTTGTGCCTGGTCTGACCCGTATCATCAACTCTTTGCTCACCACTGGGACATTTCCCACTGCTTTCAAAGAGGCCTGCATCACACCGCTACTGAAGAAACTCACTCTCAACCTTACACTGCTAGAACACTACAGGCCGGTGTAGTGTGTGAAAATGCATATCTTCCGTCAAAATGTAGATGACTGATTTTAACCTCTTATTATTTTCTGTCTTCTTAAAAAATTATGTTTTTACTTACCTCACTATTCTTAGCTTTGTATACTGTGCTAGGCTTTAATGGACTGGATTTAATTAACTTATGCATTTTGTTGCCTATATTGTTATAATTGCTTCCAATGTTTCCTTGTCTGTAAGTCGCTTTGGATAAAAACGTCTGCTAAATGACTAAATGTAAATTTTATGAAATGTGTAATGTCATGTGTAATGTGTAGTGTGTGGCCTTGAAATTTTAGCATGTCTACGTAATCATGAATAAATGCTTCTTGAGACACACAGTGTTGCTTCTTTGCATGCATCAAATGAATTGTTTCTGGCTATATGCATCCATGCATTAGTTTGAGAGGGGTGGAAATGGGACACTTGGGTGAAACAAAACTGCCCCAAAAGTACCCCCCCCACTTTAAATACAGTTTTTTCTAAGTCAATTTGGTACATTTCTCTGATCCGATTTGAAATTCTCAAAACTTCTTGTTCAATCCTTACATCCTTGTGTCACGTGTGCACATCAAACAAGCATTTTCTCATTTCTTTGAACAAGTTGCAAATGCTTTGGTACATCCATGCAAATGATTATGACAAAATTCTGTGCAGATTCCTACAATATCAATTGCTTATGTCATGTTGATCAAAATGCATTATAATGGGTCTCTGTAGAATAGTATAATCTCCACGACATTTAAGCACTAGTTTTACAATATACAGTAAGTATACTTTAAGTAAACGGTGGCATTTTATTTTACTCAATTTAGTGTTTTGCATTGCTATATTCTTTCCACATAGGACTGCAAGACAACTTCACTGTGTTGCAGACGGCCCCTTTTCACACCTAAACAGACTTTTGACACTCTCTACAGGGAACTCATCCCTGAACAAGAGAGGGGGCAGATTGGAGATGAGCTGCCAAAGTGCGTGTTAGTTTGGGACAATGTCAGTTTCCATCGCTCCAACATCATCAGGCAATGGTTTGCGGCCCACAACAGGAAGCTGGTGGAGTTCCTCTCACCCTACTCAACCCCGTTGAGGAATTTTTCTCAGCATGAAGATTAAAAGTATATGATGGCCAGCCGCATACACAGATGACCCTTCTGGCTGCCATGGATGTAACGTGTGATGACATCACAGCTGATGCCTGCAGAGGCTGGATTAGACACTCTGAAAGATGATTTTCACGCTGTATCGCAAGAGAAGATATTTGTTGTGATGTGGATGAGAATCCGTTGCCCAAAAGACAGGAACGTCAGGAGGTGTAGGAAGACTGCACTGTAATTCCACTGCACTGCATGTACAGTTTTCCCTAAGGAGATTGTCTTATGTTCAGATTTCTACATTTGTTTGTGCTATGCAGTGCTGTCTTTTCCTGTCTGCATCACAATGACACTGTCTGTCAATAAATTATTGTACAAACAGTAAAAGCGTTAACGTGAATCATGTGCCGTCTCTTGCAATCAAACAATCAAAACCAGAAATGCACTTACTGTTTTGCAAATGACAAGGATGATTCGAGAAATGCTCCACTCATCACTCTCAGGTCACTCCGCTGCACACGTCTGATCACTTCTTTGTCACCCCCGACCTCACCGCTCCAGACAACGCAGATGTCTTACCGCTGGTCACTTTCCGGCGCTACCTACGGTCCCTCCCTCCTGCTTTTCGTCTGCTGTCTTGTCTGCACTCCCCCCCTCTGAGGAGCTCTCTCTTTTGAATACCAACAGTGCCACAGAAACTCTGTGTTCCACGCTTACATCCTGCTTGGACAACATATGCCCTCTTACATCTGGACCAGCCCGTGCATCCCTGTCTGCCCCCTTTTTATCGGATGTACCACGTGAGCATCGCACCAGCCTCTGGTCAGCTGAGAGAAAATGGCACAAGTCAAAAGACCATACTGACCTCTCTCTCTCTACTTTCTCCGTTGACGTCACCTCTGCAAAAACTGATTATAACCACTCGAAGATCAGCAACTCTCCTGACTCTCGCACACTCTTAAAAACCTTCTCTGCTCTCCTCTGTCCGCCTGCTCCCACGACTTCATCTGAGTTAACGGCTGATGATTTTGCATCGTTCTTCGTAAAGAAAACTACCGCCATCAACAGCTAATTTTCTACGCCACCATCACCCGCCTTTTCTCCTATGCCTGAAGATGATGTTTCCAAGGTCATTGGTTCCAACCACCCTACCACCTGCCCACTGGATCCCATCCCCACCCATCTCCTCCATGCCATCTCTCCAGCAGTTGTGCCTGGTCTGACCCGCATCATCAACTTTTTGCTCACCACTGGGACATTTCCCACTGCTTTCAAAGAGGCCTGCATCACACCGCTACTGAAGAAACTCACTCTCAACCTTACACTGCTAGAACACTACAGGCCGGTGTAGTGTGTGAAAATGCATATCTTCCGTCAAAATGTAGATGACTGATTTTAACCTCTTATTATTTTCTGCCTTCTTAAAAAATTATTTTTTTACTTACCTCACTATTCTTAGCTTTGTATACTGTGCTAGGCTTTAATGGACTGGATTTAATTAAACTATGCATTTTGTTGCCTATATTGTTATAATTGCTTCCAATGTTTCCTCGTCTGTAAGTCGCTTTGGATAAAAACGTCTGCTAAATGACTAAATGTAAATTTTATGAAATGTGTAATGTCATATGTAATGTGTAATGTGTAGTGTGTGGCCTTGAAATTTTAGCATGTCTACGTAATCATGAATAAATGCTTCTTGAGACACACAGTGTTGCTTCTTTGCATGCATCAAATGAATTGTTTCTGGCTATATGCATCCATGCATTAGTTTGAGAGGGGTGGAAATGGGACACTTGGGTGAAACAAAACTGCCCCAAAAGTACCCCCCCACTTTAAAAACAGTTTTTTCTAAGTCAATTTGGTAAATTTCTCTGATCCGATTTGAAATTCTCAAAACTTCTTGTTCAATCCTTACATCCTTGTGTCACGTGTGCACATCAAACAAGCATTTTCTCATTTCTTTGAACAAGTTGCAAATGCTTTGGTACATCCACGCAAATGATTATGACAAAATTCTGTGCAGATTCCTACATTATCAATTGCTTATGTCATGTTGATCAAAATGCATTATAATGGGTCTCTGTAGAATAGTATAATCCCCACGACATTTAAGCACTAGTTTTACAATATACAGTAAGTATACTTTAAGTAAACAGTGGCATTTTATTTTACTCAATTTAGTGTTTTGCATTGCTATATTCTTTCCACATAGGACTGCAAGACAACTTCACTGTGTTGCAGACGGCCCCTTTTCACACCTAAACAGTCTTTTGACACTCTCCACAGGGATCTCATCCCTGAACAAGAGAGGGGGCAGATTGGAGATGACCTGCCAAAGTACGTGTTAGTTTGGGACAATGTCAGTTTCCATCGCTCCAACATCATCAGGCAACGGTTTGCGGCCCACAACAGGATGCTGGTGGAGTTCCTCTCACCCTACTCAACCACGTTGAGGAATTTTTCTCAGCATGAAGATTAAAAGTATATGATGGCCAGCCGCATACACAGATGACCCTTCTGGCTGCCATGGATGTAACGTGTGATGACATCACAGCTGATGCCTGCAGAGGCTGGATTAGACACTCTGAAAGATGATTTTCACGCTGTATCGCAAGAGAAGATATTTGTTGTGATGTGGATGAGAATCCGTTGCCCAAAAGACAGGAACGTCAGGAGGTGTAGGAAGACTGCACTGTAATTCCACTGCACTGCATGTACAGTTTTCCCTAAGGAGATTGTCTTATGTTCAGATTTCTACATTTGTTTGTGCTATGCAGTGCTGTCTTTTCCTGTCTGCATCACAATGACACTGTCTGTCAATAAATTATTGTACAAACAGTAAAAGCGTTAACGTGAATCATGTGCCGTCTCTTGCAATCAAACAATCAAAAACAGAAATGCACTTGCTGTTTTGCAAATGACAAGGATGATTCGAGAAATGCTCCACTCATCACTCTCAGGTCACTCCGCTGCACACGTCTGATCACTTCTTTGTCACCCCCGACCTCACCGCTCCAGACAACGCAGATGTCTTACCGCTGGTCACTTTCCGGCGCTACCTACGGTTCCTCCCTCCTGCTTTTCCTCTGCTGTCTTGTCTGCACTCCCCCCCTCTGAGGAGCTCTCTCTTTTGAATACAAACAGTGCAACAGACACTCTGTGTTCCACGCTTACATCCTGCTTGGACAACATATGCCCTCTTACATCTGGACCAGCCCGTGCATCCCTGTCTGCCCCCTGGTTATCGGATGTACCACGTGAGCATCGCACCAGCCTCCGGTCAGCTGAGAGAAAATGGCACAAGTCAAAAGACCATACTGACCTCTCTCTCTCTACCTTCTCCGTTGACGTCACCTCTGCAAAAACTGATTATAACCACTCGAAGATCAGCAACTCTCCTGACTCTCGCACACTCTTAAAAACCTTCTCTGCTCTCCTCTGTCCGCCTGCTCCCACAACTTCATTGGAGTTAACGGCTGATGATTTTGCATCGTTCTTCGTAAAGAAAACTACCGCCATCAACAGCCAATTTTCTACGCCACCATCACCCGCCTTTTCTCCTATGTCTGAAGATGATGTTTCCAAGGTCATTGGTTCCAACCACCCTACCACCTGCCCACTGGATTCCATCCCCACCCGTCTCCTCCATGCCATCTCTCCAGCAGTTGTGCCTGGTCTGACCCGCATCATCAACTCTTTGCTCACCACTGGGACATTTCCCACTGCTTTCAAAGAGGCCTGCATCACACCGCTACTGAAGAAACTCACTCTCAACCTTACACTGCTAGAACACTACAGGCCGGTGTAGTGTGTGAAAATGCATATCTTCCGTCAAAATGTAGATGACTGATTTTAACCTCTTATTATTTTCTGCCTTCTTAAAAAATTATTTTTTTACTTACCTCACTATTCTTAGCTTTGTATACTGTGCTAGGCTTTAATGGACTGGATTTAATTAACTTATGCATTTTGTTGCCTATATTGTTATAATTGCTTCCAATGTTTCCTCGTCTGTAAGTCGCTTTGGATAAAAACGTCTGCTAAATGACTAAATGTAAATTTTATGAAATGTGTAATGTCATGTGTAATGTGTAGTGTGTGGCCTTGAAATTTTAGCATGTCTACGTAATCATGAATAAATGCTTCTTGAGACACACAGTGTTGCTTCTTTGCATGCATCAAATGAATTGTTTCTGGCTATATGCATCCATGCATTAGTTTGAGAGGGGTGGAAATGGGACACTTGGGTGAAACAAAACTGCCCCAAAAGTACCCCCCCCCCACTTTAAATACAGTTTTTTCTAAGTCAATTTGGTAAATTTCTCTGATCCGATTTGAAATTCTCAAAACTTCTTGTTCAATCCTTACATCCTTGTGTCACGTGTGCACATCAAACAAGCATTTTCTCATTTCTTTGAACAAGTTGAAAATGCTTTGGTACATCCATGCAAATGATTATGACAAAATTCTGTGCAGATTCCTACATTATCAATTGCTTATGTCATGTTGATCAAAATGCATTATAATGGGTCTCTGTAGAATAGTATAATCCCCACGACATTTAAGCACTAGTTTTACAATATACAGTAAGTATACTTTAAGTAAACGGTGGCATTTTATTTTACTCAATTTAGTGTTTTGCATTGCTATATTCTTTCCACATAGGACTGCAAGACAACTTCACTGTGTTGCAGACGGCCCCTTTTCACACCTAAACAGACTTTTGACACTCTCTACAGGGAACTCATCCCTGAACAAGAGAGGGGGCAGATTGGAGATGACCTGCCAAAGTGCGTGTTAGTTTGGGACAATGTCAGTTTCCATCGCTCCAACATCATCAGGCAATGGTTTGCGGCCCACAACAGGAAGCTGGTGGAGTTCCTCTCACCCTACTCAACCCCGTTGAGGAATTTTTCTCAGCATGAAGATTAAAAGTATATGATGGCCAGCCGCATACACAGATGACCCTTCTGGCTGCCATGGATGTAACGTGTGATGACATCACAGCTGATGCCTGCAGAGGCTGGATTAGACACTCTGAAAGATGATTTTCACGCTGTATCGCAAGAGAAGATATTTGTTGTGATGTGGATGAGAATCCGTTGCCCAAAAGACAGGAACGTCAGGAGGTGTAGGAAGACTGCACTGTAATTCCACTGCACTGCATGTACAGTTTTCCCTAAGGAGATTGTCTTATGTTCAGATTTCTACATTTGTTTGTGCTATGCAGTGCTGTCTTTTCCTGTCTGCATCACAATGACACTGTCTGTCAATAAATTATTGTACAAACAGTAAAAGCGTTAACGTGAATCATGAGCCGTCTCTTGCAATCAAACAATCAAAACCAGAAATGCACTTACTGTTTTGCAAATGACAAGGATGATTCGAGAAATGCTCAACTCATCACTCTCAGGTCACTCCGCTGCACACGTCTGATCACTTCTTTGTCACCCCCGACCTCACCGCTCCAGACAACGCAGATGTCTTACCGCTGGTCACTTTCCGGCGCTACCTACGGTCCCTCCCTCCTGCTTTTCGTCTGCTGTCTTGTCTGCACTCCCCCCCTCTGAGGAGCTCTCTCTTTTGAATACCAACAGTGCCACAGAAACTCTGTGTTCCACGCTTACATCCTGCTTGGACAACATATGCCCTCTTACATCTGGACCAGCCCGTGCATCCCTGTCTGCCCCCTTTTTATCGGATGTACCACGTGAGCATCGCACCAGCCTCCGGTCAGCTGAGAGAAAATGGCACAAGTCAAAAGACCATACTGACCTCTCTCTCTCTACTTTCTCCGTTGACGTCACCTCTGCAAAAACTGATTATAACCACTCGAAGATCAGCAACTCTCCTGACTCTCGCACACTCTTAAAAACCTTCTCTGCTCTCCTCTGTCCGCCTGCTCCCACACCTTCATCGGAGTTAACGGCTGATGATTTTGCATCGTTCTTCGTAAAGAAAACTACCGCCATCAACAGCTAATTTTCTACACCACCATCACCCGCCTTTTCTCCTATGTCTGAAGATGATGTTTCCAAGGTCATTGGTTCCAACCACCCTACCACCTGCCCACTGGATCCCATCCCCACCCATCTCCTCCATGCCATCTCTCCAGCAGTTGTGCCTGGTCTGACCCGCATCATCAACTCTTTGCTCACCACTGGGACATTTCCCACTGCTTTCAAAGAGGCCTGCATCACACCGCTACTGAAGAAACTCACTCTCAACCTTACACTGCTAGAACACTACAGGCCGGTGTAGTGTGTGAAAATGCATATCTTCCGTCAAAATGTAGATGACTGATTTTAACCTCTTATTATTTTCTGCCTTCTTAAAAAATTATTTTTTTACTTACCTCACTATTCTTAGCTTTGTATACTGTGCTAGGCTTTAATGGACTGGATTTAATTAAACTATGCATTTTGTTGCCTATATTGTTATAATTGCTTCCAATGTTTCCTCGTCTGTAAGTCGCTTTGGATAAAAACGTCTGCTAAATGACTAAATGTAAATTTTATGAAATGTGTAATGTCATGTGTAATGTGTAATGTGTAGTGTGTGGCCTTGAAATTTTAGCATGTCTACGTAATCATGAATAAATGCTTCTTGAGACACACAGTGTTGCTTCTTTGCATGCATCAAATGAATTGTTTCTGGCTATATGCATCCATGCATTAGTTTGAGAGGGGTGGAAATGGGACACTTGGGTGAAACAAAACTGCCCCAAAAGTACCCCCCCCCACTTTAAATACAGTTTTTTCTAAGTCAATTTGGTAAATTTCTCTGATCCGATTTGAAATTCTCAAAACTTCTTGTTCAATCCTTACATCCTTGTGTCACGTGTGCACATCAAACAATCATTTTCTCATTTCTTTGAACAAGTTGCAAATGCTTTGGTACATCCATGCAAATGATTATGACAAAATTCTGTGCAGATTCCTACATTATCAATTGCTTATGTCATGTTGATCAAAATGCATTATAATGGGTCTCTGTAGAATAGTATAATCCCCACGACATTTAAGCACTAGTTTTACAATATACAGTAAGTATACTTTAAGTAAACAGTGGCATTTTATTTTACTCAATTTAGTGTTTTGCATTGCTATATTCTTTCCACATAGGACTGCAAGACAACTTCACTGTGTTGCAGACGGCCCCTTTTCACACCTAAACAGTCTTTTGACACTCTCTACAGGGATCTCATCCCTGAACAAGAGAGGGGGCAGATTGGAGATGACCTGCCAAAGTACGTGTTAGTTTGGGACAATGTCAGTTTCCATCGCTCCAACATCATCAGGCAATGGTTTGCGGCCCACAACAGGATGCTGGTGGAGTTCCTCTCACCCTACTCAACCCCGTTGAAGAATTTTTCTCAGCATGAAGATTAAAAGTATATGATGGCCAGCCGCATACACAGATGACCCTTCTGGCTGCCATGGATGTAACGTGTGATGACATCACAGCTGATGTCTGCAGAGGCTGGATTAGACACTCTGAAAGATGATTTTCACGCTGTATTGCAAGAGAAGATATTTGTTGTGATGTGGATAAGAATCCGTTGCCCAAAAGACAGGAACGTTAGGAGGTGTAGGAAGACTGCGCTGTAATTCCACTGCACTGCATGTACAGTTTTCCCTAAGGAGATTGTCTTATGTTCAGATTTCTACATTTGTTTGTGCTATGCAGTGCTGTCTTTTCCTGTCTGCATCACAATGACACTGTCTGTCAATAAATTATTGTACAAACAGTAAAAGCGTTAACGTGAATCATGTGCCGTCTCTTGCAATCAAACAATCAAAACCAGAAATGCACTTACTGTTTTGCAAATGACAAGGATGATTCGAGAAATAATCCACTCATCACTCTCAGGTCACTCCGCTGCACACGTCTGATCACTTCTTTGTCACCCCCGACCTCACCGCTCCAGACAACGCAGATGTCTTACCGCTGGTCACTTTCCGGCGCTACCTACGGTCCCTCCCTCCTGCTTTTCCTCTGCTGTCTTGTCTGCACTCCCCCCCTCTGAGGAGCTCTCTCTTTTGAATACCAACAGTGCCACAGACACTCTGTGTTCCACGCTTACATCCTGCTTTGACAACATATGCCCTCTTACATCTGGACCAGCCCGTGCATCCCTGTCTGCCCCCTGGTTATCGGATGTACCACGTGAGCATCGCACCAGCCTCCGTTCAGCTGAGAGAAAATGGCACAAGTCAAAAGACCATACTGACCTCTCTCTCTCTACTTTCTCCGTTGACGTCACCTCTGCAAAAACTGATTATAACCACTCGAAGATCAGCAACTCTCCTGACTCTCGCACACTCTTAAAAACCTTCTCTGCTCTCCTCTGTCCGCCTGCACCCACACCTTCATCGGAGTTAACGGCTGATGATTTTGCATCGTTCTTCGTAAAGAAAACTACCGCCATCAACAGCCAATTTTCTACACCACCATCACCCGCCTTTTCTCCTATGTCTGAAAATGATGTTTCCAAGGTCATTGGTTCCAACCACCCTACCACCTGCCCACTGGATCCCATCCCCACCCATCTCCTCCATGCCATCTCTCCAGCAGTTGTGCCTGGTCTGACCCGCATCATCAACTCTTTGCTCACCACTGGGACATTTCCCACTGCTTTCAAAGAGGCCTGCATCACACCGCTACTGAAGAAACTCACTCTCAACCTTATACTGCTAGAACACTACAGGCCGGTGTAGTGTGTGGAAATGCATATCTTCCGTCAAAATGTAGATGACTGATTTTAACCTCTTATTATTTTCTGTCTTCTTAAAAAAATATTTTTTTACTTACCTCACTATTCTTAGCTTTGTATACTGTGCTAGGCTTTAATGGACTGGATTTAATTAACTTATGCCTTTTGTTGCCTATATTGTTATAATTGCTTCCAATGTTTCCTCGTCTGTAAGTCGCTTTGGATAAAAACATCTGCTAAATGACTAAATGTAAATTTTTGAAATGTGTAATGTAATGTGTAATATGTAAAGTGTAGTGTGTGGCCTTGAAATTTTAGCATGTCTACGTAATCATGAATAAATGCTTCTTGAGACACACAGTGTTGCTTCTTTGCATGCATCAAATGAATTGTTTCTGGCTATATGCATCCATGCATTAGTTTGAGAGGGGTGGAAATGGGACACTTGGGTGAAACAAAACTGCCCCAAAAGTACCCCCCCCCCCCACTTTAAATACAGTTTTTTCTAAGTCAATTTGGTACATTTCTCAGATCCGATTTGAAATTCTCAAAACTTCTTGTTCAATCCTTACATCCTTGTGTCACTTGTGCACATCAAACAAGCATTTGATCATTTCTTTGAACAAGTTGCAAATGCTTTGGTACATCCATGCAAATGATTATGACACAATTCTGTGCAGATTCCAACATTATCAATTGCTTACGTCATGTTGATCAAAATGCATTATAATGGGTCTCTGTTGAATAGTATAATCCCCCACGACATTTAAGCACTAGTTTTACAATATACAGTAAGTATACTTCAAGTAAACAGTGGCATTTTATTTTACTCAATTAAGTGATTTGCATTACTATATTCTTTCCACATAGGACTGCAAGACAACTTCACCTGGTTGCAGACGGCCCCTTTTCACACCTAAACAGTCTTTTGACGCTCTCTACAGTGATCTCATCCCTGAACAAGAGAGGGGGCAGATTGGAGATGACCTGCCAAAGTACGTGTTAGTTTGGGACAATGTCAGTTTCCATCGCTCCAACATCATCAGGCAATGGTTTGCGGCCCACAACAGGATGCTGGTGGAGTTCCTCTCACCCTACTCAACCACGTTGAGGAATTTTTCTCAGCATGAAGATTAAAAGTATATGATCGCCAGCCGCATACACAGATGACCCTGGCTGCCATGGATGTAACGTGTGATGACATCACAGCTGATGCCTGCAGAGGCTGGATTAGACACTCTGAAAGATGATTTTCACGCTGTATCGCAAGAGAAGATATTTGTTGTGATGTGGATGAGAATCCGTTGCCCAAAAGACAGGAACGTCAGGAGGTGTAGGAAGACTGCACTGTAATTCCACTGCACTGCATGTACAGTTTTCCCTAAGGAGATTGTCTTATGTTCAGATTTCTACATTTGTTTGTGCTATGCAGTGCTGTCTTTTCCTGTCTGCATCACAATGACACTGTCTGTCAATAAATTATTGTAAAAACAGTAAAAGCGTAAACGTGACTCATGTGCCGTCTCTTGCAATCAAACAATCAAAACCAGAAATGCACTTACTGTTTTGCAAATGACAAGGATGATTCAAGAAATGCTCCACTCATCACTCTCAGTTCACTCCGCTGCACACGTCTGATCACTTCTTTGTCACCCCCCACCTCACCGCTCCAGACAACGCAGATGTCTTACCGCTGGTCACTTTCCGGCGCTACCTACGGTCCCTCCCTCTTGCTTTTCCTCTGCTGTCTTGTCTGCACTCCCCCCCTCTGAGGAGCTCTATCTTTTGAATACCAACAGTGCCACAGACACTCTGTGTTCCACGCTTACATCCTGCTTGGACAACATATGCCCTCTTACATCTGGACCAGCCCGTGCATCCCTGTCTGCCCCCTGGTTATCGGATGTACCACGTGAGCATCGCACCAGCCTCCGGTCAGCTGAGAGAAAACGGCACAAGTCAAAAGACCATACTGACCTCTCTCTCTCTACCAGTCTCTTCTCTCTACTTTCTCCGTTGACGTCACCTCTGCAAAAACTGATTATAACCACTCGAAGATCAGCAACTCTCCTGACTCTCGCACACTCTTAAAAACCTTCTCTGCTCTCCTCTGTCCGCCTGCTCCCACACCTTCATCGGAGTTAACGGCTGATGATTTTGCATCGTTCTTCGTAAAGAAAACTACCGCCATCAACAGCCAATTTTCTACGCCACCATCACCCGCCTTTTCTCCTATGTCTGAAGATGATGTTTCCAAGGTCATTGGTTCCAACCACCCTACCACCTGCCCACTGGATCCCATCCCCACCCATCTCCTCCATGCCATCTCTCCAGCAGTTGTGCCTGGTCTGACCCGCATCATCAACTCTTTGCTCACCACTGGGACATTTCCCACTGCTTTCAAAGAGGCCTGCATCACACCGCTACTGAAGAAACTCACTCTCAACCTTACACTGCTAGAACACTACAGGCCGGTGTAGTCTGTGAAAATGCATATCTTCCGTCAAAATGTAGATGACTGATTTTAACCTCTTATTATTTTCTGTCTTCTTAAAAAAATTATTTTCTTACTTACCTCACTATTCTTAGCTTTGTATACTGTGCTAGGCTTTAATGGACTGGATTTAATTAACTTATGCATTTTGTTGCCTATATTGTTATAATTGCTTCCAATGTTTCCTCGTCTGTAAGTCGCTTTGGATAAAAACGTCTGCTAAATGACTAAATGTAAATTTTATGAAATGTGTAATGTCATGTGTAATGTGTAGTGTGTGGCCTTGAAATTTTAGCATGTCTACGTAATCATGAATAAATGCTTCTTGAGACACACAGTTTTGCTTCTTTGCATGCATCAAATGAATTGTTTCTGGCTATATGCATCCATGCATTAGTTTGAGAGGGGTGGAAATGGGACACTTGGGTGAAACAAAACTGCCCCAAAAGTACCCCCCCACTTTAAATACAGTTTTTTCTAAGTCAATTTGGTACATTTCTCAGATCCGATTTGAAATTATCAAAACTTCTTGTTCAATTCTTACATCCTTGTGTCACGTTTGCACATCAAACAAGCATTTTCTCATTTCTTTGAACAAGTTGCAAATGCTTTGGTACATCCATGCAAATGATTATGACAAAATTCTGTGCAGATTCCTACATTATCAATTGCTTATGTCATGTTGATCAAAATGCATTATAATGGGTCTCTGTAGAATAGTATAATCCCCACGACATTTAAGCACTAGTTTTACAATATACAGTAAGTATACTTTAAGTAAACAGTGGCATTTTATTTTACTCAATTTAGTGTTTTGCATTGCTATATTCTTTCCACATAGGACTGCAAGACAACTTCACTGTGTTGCAGACGGCCCCTTTTCACACCTAAACAGTCTTTTGACACTCTCTACAGGGATCTCATCCCTGAACAAGAGAGGGGGCAGATTGGAGATGACCTGCCAAAGTACGTGTTAGTTTGGGACAATGTCAGTTTCCATCGCTCCAACATCATCAGGCAATGGTTTGCGGCCCACAACAGGATGCTGGTGGAGTTCCTCTCACCCTACTCAACCCCGTTGAGGAATTTTTCTCAGCATGAAGATTAAAAGTATATGATGGCCAGCCGCATACACAGATGACCCTTCTGGCTGCCATGGATGTAACGTGTGATGACATCTCAGCTGATGCCTGCAGAGGCTGGATTAGACACTCTGAAAGATGATTTTCACCCTGTATCGCAAGAGAAGATATTTGTTGTGATGTGGATGAGAATCCGTTGCCCAAAAGACAGGAACATCAGGAGGTGTAGGAAGACTGCACTGTAATTCCACTGCACTGCATGTACAGTTTTCCCTAAGGAGATTGTCTTATGTTCAGATTTCTACATTTGTTTGTGCTATGCAGTGCTGTCTTTTCCTGTCTGCATCACAATGACACTGTCTGTCAAAAAATTATTGCACAAACAGTAAAAGCGTTAACGTGAATCATGTGCCGTCTCTTGCAATCAAACAATCAAAACCAGAAATGCACTTACTGTTTTGCAAATGACAAGGATGATTCGAGAAATGCTCCACTCATCACTCTCAGGTCACTCCGCTGCACACGTCTGATCACTTCTTTGTCACCCCCGACCTCACCGCTCCAGACAACGCAGATGTCTCACCGCTGGTCACTTTCCGGCGCTACCTACGGTCCCTCCCTCCTGCTTTTCCTCTGCTGTCTTGTCTGCACTCCCCCCCTCTGAGGAGCTCTCTCTTTTGAATACCAACAGTGCCACAGACACTCTGTGTTCCACGCTTACATCCTGCTTGGACAACATATGCCCTCTTACATCTGGACCAGCCCGTGCATCCCTGTCTGCCCCCTGGTTATCGGATGTACCACGTGAGCATCGCACCAGCCTCCGGTCAGCTGAGAGAAAATGGCACGAGTCAAAAGACCATACTGATCTCTCTCTCTCTACTTTCTCCGTTGACGTCACCTCTGCAAAAACTGATTAAAACCACTCGAAGATCAGCAACTCTCCTGACTCTCGCACACTCTTAAAAACCTTCTCTGCTCTCCTCTGTCCGCCTGCTCCCACACCTTCATCGGAGTTAACGGCTGATGATTTTGCATCGTTCTTCGTAAAGAAAACTACCGCCATCAACAGCCAATTTTCTACGCCACCATCACCCGCCTTTTCTCCTATGTCTGAAGATGATGTTTCCAAGGTCATTGGTTCCAACCACCCTACCACCTGCCCACTGGATCCCATCCCCACCCATCTCCTCCATGCCATCTCTCCAGCAGTTGTGCCTGGTCTGACCCGCATCATCAACTCTTTGCTCACCACTGGGACATTTCCCACTGCTTTCAAAGCTACCGCTACTGAAGAAACTCACTCTCAACCTTACACTGCTAGAACACTACAGGCCGGTGTAGTGTGTGAAAATGCATATCTTCCGTCAAAATGCAGATGACTGATTTTAACCTCTTATTATTTTCTGTCTTCTTAAAAAATTATTTTTTTACTTACCTCACTATTCTTAGCTTTGTATACTGTGCTAGGCTTTAATGGACTGGATTTAATTAACTTATGCATTTTGTTGCCTATATTGTTATAATTGCTTCCAATGTTTCCTAGTCTGTAAGTCGCTTTGGATAAAAACGTCTGCTAAATGACTAAATGTAAATTTTATGAAATGTGTAATGTCATGTGTAATGTGTAGTGTGTGGCCTTGAAATTTTAGCATGTCTACGTAATCATGAATAAATGCTTCTTGAGAGACACAGTGTTGCTTCTTTGCATGCATCAAATGAATTGTTTCTGGCTATATGCATCCATGCATTAGTTTGAGAGGGGTGGAAATGGGACACTTGGGTGAAACAAAACTGCCCCAAAAGTACCCCCCCCACTTTAAATACAGTTTTAGATTGGAAATTCTCAAAACTTCTTGTTCAATCCTTACATCCTTGTGTCACGTGTGCACATCAAACAAGCATTTTCTCATTTCTTTGAACAAGTTGCAAATGCTTTGGTACATCCATGCAAATGATTATGACAAAATTCTGTGCAGATTCCTACATTATCAATTGCTTATGTCATGTTGATCAAAATGCATTATAATGGGTCTCTGTAGAATAGTATAATCCCCACGACATTTAAGCACTAGTTTTACAATATACAGTAAGTATACTTTAACCCTTTAGCAATCCTGTTAAATATTGCAAAAACGCTTAAAAAAACACATACCCAAAGTAAAGTGCATACTGTTCTTGAAACATTTTGAGTATATGCATGGTTTTGGTATCTTTTGAAAGGTGAGACTCTGAAGTTTGTTTCTAAAAAGTCAGAATCACTGCAAATCTTACTGTTATTGAGTAATATAATTTTAAAAACACTGAAAGAGGGGAAAAAATATTCTGCCTACTTTTTATTTTTAAACAGTTGCCTGCATATGACTATAGTCGGGAGCTATTAGCTGGAAAACACATTGAGATCACAGCATGAAGCCTTACCAAGCTAATTAGATTACAATACCTTAGAAAATGTGTGTTTTTCACATGTTTATCCAGGTATATGTATAGGTGGCCTTCTAGAATGGCCACTTGGAGACTCCAAATGGCCTTTTGCCATTGACACATAAAATTCTGTTATTCTTGAATGCTTTAATATACAGTCGTAATTCTGGGCTCTAATGAAAGGTTACACTTAGAGCTACTCTATTCCTTAGCAATTATTGACAGTGAATTTGGATGACACATAGCAACTGAAACTATACTTTGTGCAAATAAAGAGACTACAGACTAAGTGCTAGTGAAATAAAAGAAATTTTAATATTAGAACAAACACACTCTAAATAAATGTATAAAACCCAAACTATTTACAAATTTTATAATTAATTACAGGTTATTGGCAACATGCCACTCATTATAACAATCACGGCTTGGCAAAAAGCACAAAGGCACCTCACATGAAGAACATTTTACAGGAGTCTTTGCATGGCAGTGCCTGCACCTCAGACGGCCTGTGGTGCTGTCTCCACTGATATGCACAGGCTTGTGGTGTGCTCTGTTTGGAGTGGGCGATGGAGCGGGTTTGTCAGCAGCCGCTGCCAGCTCTTCAATGAGTGTCTCCCTGAATGCCTTCTGGTGCATTGGTACCTTCCCTTTACCTTTTGTGATATGCTTATATATCAGGAAGGCATTTACAATGGCAATGTCTAAGAAGTGATAAAAAAAAGGTCTTATACCACTTCTGGGTTTTGTGGATCACTTTATAATAGCTGATTAGGGCATCAGAAAGGTCCACTCCACCCATGCACCTGTAAGGAAAGATACAACAACATTGAGCCACATATTTTATTCATTTCAAATAGCATAATATTTTGGTGATCATAAAATACATACCGGTTGTAGTCCTTCACTGTTGGTGGAACACAGATGTCCTTCAACACCCAGTGCCCATCTGCATCTCTGACTCTCCGCTGAACAGTCTCTCCTGCATGGGCTGTGTGGAGTGTTGAACACATGAACACGTCCCTTGTGTCTCGCCACTGGACAAAGAGGAGGGGGTCCTTTCTCATCCATCGGATGGTGCCACGGGGAGATTTAGAGTCCAGACTATTTGTTTTGGATTTTGGAAAGCCAATTCGATTTGTCCGTATGGTTCCACATGCCCAGATCCTCTTCTGAAGGAGGTCACAGAAAAGGGAGGGACTTGTGTAGAAGTTGTCCACATACAGCTTGTATCCAGTGCCAAGCAACTGTGTGTCAACAAGTTTCATGACAGACTCATAACTGAGCCCCTTGCCACTGTTTCCCTGCAGCTTTCCCTCATACACAAAAAAGTCCCATGTGTAGCCATTGCTGGAGTCTGCCAAAACAAAAAGTTTATACCCCCAGCGAACAGGCTTATTTTTCATGTATTGTTTTAGCCCAATACGTGCTTTAGAGGCAACCATCCGCTCATCTATTGAGATTTCCTGGCCAGGGTGATAGTTTGCTTTGCAGGCGTCCCTTATTTGAACATACAGTGGCTTTATTTTGCACAGTCGATCAAATTCTGCCGTACCTCTTCTTTTCTCGTTGGCAGCATCATCCACCAAGCTACTGAGGTGAAGGGAGTGGCAGATCCTAAGAAACTTCTTTCCTGAGAGAAGATTTTTAGGGAATGGCAAGCTGTATAGATTACCTCCTCGCCAGAAATCTGTTATCGCAGGGAGTTTTACAAGACCCATATAAATTGTCATGGCAATGAAAGCAAACATATCCTGTAATGTCACTCCAATCCACGGGTTGGAGGGCTTTGAGTAGTGAGTTGAGCCGTAGTCATTGGTGTTTTGAATTATTGTCAGTAACATGGAGTTTGTAAAAAAAAGTTGAAAAAGCTGTAAAACCGTGTAGGTAGCTGTACATATAACCTTATGTCCGGGTGAATTGGTGGGTCTGAAGGTGGGCTGTGGTGGTGTCACGTCTGGAATGTCAACATCATTCCATCTCTCTTCAGATGTGCGGGTTGACATATCAGCTTCACTGCTTCTGCTGCCACTTCTCCCTCGTACAGTCCCTCTCCCTCTTCCTCTTCCTCTTCCTCTGCCTCTCCCTCTCCCTCTCCCTCTCCCTCTCCCTCTCCCTCTCCCTCTCCCTCTCCCTCTCCCTCTCCCTCTCCCTCTCCCTCTCCCTCTGCCTCTGCCTCTGCCTCTCCCTCTTCCTCTGCCTCTTCCTCTGCCTCTTCCTCTGCCTCTTCCTCTGCCTCTGCCTCTTCCTATGCTGGCAGAACAAGTTGTGGGATGAGACTCCTCTCCTGATGAGGTGCTGTCATCATGTGCTCTAAGCTTTTTGCTGTCTGGCATCCAGTCTTCATCTGATTCAATGTCAGATGATTGTCTGTGATATAAAATATAAGTAAATAATAAAGTTCAATAATCTACTATTTTACATGCATATAATGTACACATCAAAAACTGAAAATCACAAACCTCAGTACCAACAGTAAAATATGTTTTATAATATAAGAAAACACTTACTTGTCGAGAGTGACGTCTTCCCCATCCAAAAATATTGTACAAACAGTAAAAGCGTTAACGTGAATCATGTGCCGTCTCTTGCAATCAAACAATCAAAACCAGAAATGCACTTACTGTTTTGCAAATGACAAGGCTGATTCGAGAAATGCTCCACTCATCACTCTCCGGTCACTCCGCTGCACACGTCTGATCACTTCTTTGTCACCCCCGACCTCACCGCTCCAGACAACGCAGATGTCTTACCGCTGGTCACTTTCCGGCGCTACCTACGGTCCCTCCCTCCTGCTTTTCCTCTGCTGTCTTGTCTGCACTCCCCCCCTCTGAGGAGCTCTCTCTTTTGAATACCAACAGTGCCACAGACACTCTGTGTTCCACGCTTACATCCTGCTTGGACAACATATGCCCTCTTACATCTGGACCAGCCCGTGCATCCCTGTCTGCCCCCTGGTTATCGGATGTACCACGTGAGCATCACACCAGCCTCCGGTCAGCTGAGAGAAAATGGCACAAGTCAAAAGACCATACTGACCTCTCTCTCTCTACCAGTCTCTTCTCTCTACTTTCTCCGTTGACATCACCTCTGCAAAAACTGATTATAACCACTCGAAGATCAGCAACTCTCCTGACTCTCGCACACTCTTAAAAACCTTCTCTGCTCTCCTCTGTCCGCCTGCTCCCACACCTTCATCGGAGTTAACGGCTGATGATTTTGCATCGTTCTTCGTAAAGAAAACTACCGCCATCAACAGCCAATTTTCTACACCACCATCACCCGCCTTTTCTCCTATGTCTGAAGATGATGTTTCCAAGGTCATTGGACACATAAAATTCTGTTATTCTTGAATGCTTTAATATACAGTCGTAATTCTGGGCTCTAATGAAAGGTTACACTTAGAGCTACTCTATTCCTTAGCAATTATTGACAGTGAATTTGGATGACACATAGCAACTGAAACTATACTTTGTGCAAATAAAGAGACTACAGACTAAGTGCTAGTGAAATAAAAGAAATTTTAATATTAGAACAAACACACTCTAAATAAATGTATAAAACCCAAACTATTTACAAATTTTATAATTAATTACAGGTTATTGGCAACATGCCACTCATTATAACAATCACGGCTTGGCAAAAAGCACAAAGGCACCTCACATGAAGAACATTTTACAGGAGTCTTTGCATGGCAGTGCCTGCACCTCAGACGGCCTGTGGTGCTGTCTCCACTGATATGCACAGGCTTGTGGTGTGCTCTGTTTGGAGTGGGCGATGGAGCGGGTTTGTCAGCAGCCGCTGCCAGCTCTTCAATGAGTGTCTCCCTGAATGCCTTCTGGTGCATTGGTACCTTCCCTTTACCTTTTGTGATATGCTTATATATCAGGAAGGCATTTACAATGGCAATTTCTAAGAAGTGATAAAAAAAAGGTCTTATACCACTTCTGGGTTTTGTGGATCACTTTATAATAGCTGATTAGGGCATCAGAAAGGTCCACTCCACCCATGCACCTGTAAGGAAAGATACAACAACATTGAGCCACATATTTTATTCATTTCAAATAGCATAATATTTTGGTGATCATAAAATACATACCGGTTGTAGTCCTTCACTGTTGGTGGAACACAGATGTCCTTCAACACCCAGTGCCCATCTGCATCTCTGACTCTCCGCTGAACAGTCTCTCCTGCATGGGCTGTGTGGAGTGTTGAACACATGAACACGTCCCTTGTGTCTCGCCACTGGACAAAAAGGAGGGGGTCCTTTCTCATCCATCGGATGGTGCCACGGGGAGATTTAGAGTCCAGACTATTTGTTTTGGATTTTGGAAAGCCAATTCGATTTGTCCGTATGGTTCCACATGCCCAGATCCTCTTCTGAAGGAGGTCACAGAAAAGGGAGGGACTTGTGTAGAAGTTGTCCACATACAGCTTGTATCCAGTGCCAAGCAACTGTGTGTCAACAAGTTTCATGACAGACTCATAACTGAGCCCCTTGCCACTGTTTCCCTGCAGCTTTCCCTCATACACAAAAAAGTCCCATGTGTAGCCATTGCTGGAGTCTGCCAAAACAAAAAGTTTATACCCCCAGCGAACAGGCTTATTTTTCATGTATTGTTTTAGCCCAATACGTGCTTTAGAGGCAACCATCCGCTCATCTATTGAGATTTCCTGGCCAGGGTGATAGTTTGCTTTGCAGGCGTCCCTTATTTGAACATACAGTGGCTTTATTTTGCACAGTCGATCAAATTCTGCCGTACCTCTTCTTTTCTCGTTGGCAGCATCATCCACCAAGCTACTGAGGTGAAGGGAGTGGCAGATCCTAAGAAACTTCTTTCCTGAGAGAAGATTTTTAGGGAATGGCAAGCTGTATAGATTACCTCCTCGCCAGAAATCTGTTATCGCAGGGAGTTTTACAAGACCCATATAAATTGTCATGGCAATGAAAGCAAACATATCCTGTAATGTCACTCCAATCCACGGGTTGGAGGGCTTTGAGTAGTGAGTTGAGCCGTAGTCATTGGTGTTTTGAATTATTGTCAGTAACATGGAGTTTGTAAAAAAAAGTTGAAAAAGCTGTAAAACCGTGTAGGTAGCTGTACATATAACCTTAGGTCCGGGTGAATTGGTGGGTCTGAAGGTGGGCTGTGGTGGTGTCACGTCTGGAATGTCAACATCATTCCATCTCTCTTCAGATGTGCGGGTTGACATATCAGCTTCACTGCTTCTGCTGCCACTTCTCCCTCGTACAGTCCCTCTCCCTCTTCCTCTTCCTCTGCCTCTCCCTCTCCTCTCCCTCTCCCTCTCCCTCTCCCTCTCCCTCTCCCTCTCCCTCTCCCTCTCCCTCTCCCTCTCCCTCTCCCTCTCCCTCTCCCTCTCCCTCTCTCTCTCTCTCTCTCTCTCTCTCTCTCTCTCTCTCTCTCTCTCTCTCTCTCTCTCTCCTCTCCTCTCCCTCTCCCTCTCCCTCTCCCTCTCCCTCTCCCTCTCCCTCTCCCTCTCCCTCTCCCTCTCCCTCTCCCTCTGCCTCTCCCTCTTCCTCTGCCTCTTCCTCTGCCTCTTCCTCTGCCTCTTCCTCTGCCTCTGCCTCTTCCTATGCTGGCAGAACAAGTTGTGGGATGAGACTCCTCTCCTGATGAGGTGCTGTCATCATGTGCTCTAAGCTTTTTGCTGTCTGGCATCCAGTCTTCATCTGATTCAATGTCAGATGATTGTCTGTGATATAAAATATAAGTAAATAATAAAGTTCAATAATCTACTATTTTACATGCATATAATGTACACATCAAAAACTGAAAATCACAAACCTCAGTACCAACAGTAAAATATGTTTTATAATATAAGAAAACACTTACTTGTCGAGAGTGACGTCTTCCCCATCCAAAAATATTGTACAAACAGTAAAAGCGTTAACGTGAATCATGTGCCGTCTCTTGCAATCAAACAATCAAAACCAGAAATGCACTTACTGTTTTGCAAATGACAAGGCTGATTCGAGAAATGCTCCACTCATCACTCTCCGGTCACTCCGCTGCACACGTCTGATCACTTCTTTGTCACCCCCGACCTCACCGCTCCAGACAACGCAGATGTCTTACCGCTGGTCACTTTCCGGCGCTACCTACGGTCCCTCCCTCCTGCTTTTCCTCTGCTGTCTTGTCTGCACTCCCCCCCTCTGAGGAGCTCTCTCTTTTGAATACCAACAGTGCCACAGACACTCTGTGTTCCACGCTTACATCCTGCTTGGACAACATATGCCCTCTTACATCTGGACCAGCCCGTGCATCCCTGTCTGCCCCCTGGTTATCGGATGTACCACGTGAGCATCGCACCAGCCTCCGGTCAGCTGAGAGAAAATGGCACAAGTCAAAAGACCATACTGACCTCTCTCTCTCTACCAGTCTCTTCTCTCTACTTTCTCCGTTGACATCACCTCTGCAAAAACTGATTATAACCACTCGAAGATCAGCAACTCTCCTGACTCTCGCACACTCTTAAAAACCTTCTCTGCTCTCCTCTGTCCGCCTGCTCCCACACCTTCATCGGAGTTAACGGCTGATGATTTTGCATCGTTCTTCGTAAAGAAAACTACCGCCATCAACAGCCAATTTTCTACACCACCATCACCCGCCTTTTCTCCTATGTCTGAAGATGATGTTTCCAAGGTCATTGGTTCCAACCACCCTATCACCTGCCCACTGGATCCCCACCCATCTCCTCCATGCCATCTCTCCAGCAGTTGTGCCTGGTCTGACCCGCATCATCAACTCTTTGCTCACCACTGGGACATTTCCCACTGCTTTCAAAGAGGCCTGCATCACACCGCTACTGAAGAAACTCACTCTCAACCTTACACTGCTAGAACACTACAGGCCGGTGTAGTGTGTGAAAATGCATATCTTCCGTCACAATGTAGATGACTGATTTTAACTTCTTATTATTTTCTGTCTTCTTAAAAAAATATTTTTTTACTTACCTCACTATTCTTAGCTTTGTATACTGTGCTAGGCTTTAATTGACTTGATTTAATTAACTTATGCATTTTGTTGCCTATATTGTTATAATTGCTTCCAATGTTTCCTAGTCTGTAAGTCGCTTTGGATAAAAACGTCTGCTAAATGACTAAATGTAAATTTTATGAAATGTGTAATGTCATGTGTAATGTGTAATATGTAGTGTGTGGCCTTGAAATTTTAGCATGTCTACGTAATCATGAATAAATGCTTCTTGAGACACACAGTGTTGCTTCTTTGCATGCATCAAATGAATTGTTTCTGGCTATATGCATCCATGCATTAGTTTGAGAGGGGTGGAAATGGGACACTTGGGTGAAACAAAACTGCCCCAAAAGTACCCCCCCCCACTTTAAATACAGTTTTTTCTAAGTCAATTTGGTACATTTCTCTGATCCGATTTGAAATTCTCAAAACTTCTTGTTCAATCCTTACATCCTTGTGTCACGTGTGCACATCAAACAAGCATTTTCTCATTTCTTTGAACAAGTTGAAAATGCTTTGGTACATCCATGCAAATGATTATGACAAAATTCTGTGCAGATTCCTACATTATCAATTGCTTATGTCATGTTGATCAAAATGCATTATAATGGGTCTCTGTAGAATAGTATAATCCCCACGACATTTAAGCACTAGTTTTACAATATACAGTAAGTATACTTTAAGTAAACGGTGGCATTTTATTTTACTCAATTTAGTGTTTTGCATTGCTATATTCTTTCCACATAGGACTGCAAGACAACTTCACTGTGTTGCAGACGGCCCCTTTTCACACCTAAACAGACTTTTGACACTCTCTACAGGGAACTCATCCCTGAACAAGAGAGGGGGCAGATTGGAGATGAGCTGCCAAAGTGCGTGTTAGTTTGGGACAATGTCAGTTTCCATCGCTCCAACATCATCAGGCAATGGTTTGCGGCCCACAACAGGAAGCTGGTGGAGTTCCTCTCACCCTACTCAACCCCGTTGAGGAATTTTTCTCAGCATGAAGATTAAAAGTATATGATGGCCAGCCGCATACACAGATGACCCTTCTGGCTGCCATGGATGTAACGTGTGATGACATCACAGCTGATGCCTGCAGAGGCTGGATTAGACACTCTGAAAGATGATTTTCACGCTGTATCGCAAGAGAAGATATTTGTTGTGATGTGGATGAGAATCCGTTGCCCAAAAGACAGGAACGTCAGGAGGTGTAGGAAGACTGCACTGTAATTCCACTGCACTGCATGTACAGTTTTCCCTAAGGAGATTGTCTTATGTTCAGATTTCTACATTTGTTTGTGCTATGCAGTGCTGTCTTTTCCTGTCTGCATCACAATGACACTGTCTGTCAATAAATTATTGTACAAACAGTAAAAGCGTTAACGTGAATCATGTGCCGTCTCTTGCAATCAAACAATCAAAACCAGAAATGCACTTACTGTTTTGCAAATGACAAGGATGATTCGAGAAATGCTCCACTCATCACTCTCAGGTCACTCCGCTGCACACGTCTGATCACTTCTTTGTCACCCCCGACCTCACCGCTCCAGACAACGCAGATGTCTTACCGCTGGTCACTTTCCGGCGCTACCTACGGTCCCTCCCTCCTGCTTTTCGTCTGCTGTCTTGTCTGCACTCCCCCCCTCTGAGGAGCTCTCTCTTTTGAATACCAACAGTGCCACAGAAACTCTGTGTTCCACGCTTACATCCTGCTTGGACAACATATGCCCTCTTACATCTGGACCAGCCCGTGCATCCCTGTCTGCCCCCTTTTTATCGGATGTACCACGTGAGCATCGCACCAGCCTCCGGTCAGCTGAGAGAAAATGGCACAAGTCAAAAGACCATACTGACCTCTCTCTCTCTACTTTCTCCGTTGACGTCACCTCTGCAAAAACTGATTATAACCACTCGAAGATCAGCAACTCTCCTGACTCTCGCACATTCTTAAAAACCTTCTCTGCTCTCCTCTGTCCGCCTGCTCCCACACCTTCATCGGAGTTAACGGCTGATGATTTTGCATCGTTCTTCGTAAAGAAAACTACCGCCATCAACAGCTAATTTTCTACGCCACCATCACCCGCCTTTTCTCCTATGTCTGAAGATGATGTTTCCAAGGTCATTGGTTCCAACACCCCTACCACCTGCCCACTGGATCCCATCCCCACCCATCTCCTCCATGCCATCTCTCCAGCAGTTGTGCCTGGTCTGACCCGCATCATCAACTCTTTGCTCACCACTGGGACATTTCCCACTGCTTTCAAAGAGGCCTGCATCACACCGCTACTGAAGAAACTCACTCTCAACCTTACACTGCTAGAACACTACAGGCCGGTGTAGTGTGTGAAAATGCATATCTTCCGTCAAAATGTAGATGACTGATTTTAACCTCTTATTATTTTCTGCCTTCTTAAAAAATTATTTTTTTACTTACCTCACTATTCTTAGCTTTGTATACTGTGCTAGGCTTTAATGGACTGGATTTAATTAAACTATGCATTTTGTTGCCTATATTGTTATAATTGCTTCCAATGTTTCCTCGTCTGTAAGTCGCTTTGGATAAAAACGTCTGCTAAATGACTAAATGTAAATTTTATGAAATGTGTAATGTCATATGTAATGTGTAATGTGTAGTGTGTGGCCTTGAAATTTTAGCATGTCTACGTAATCATGAATAAATGCTTCTTGAGACACACAGTGTTGCTTCTTTGCATGCATCAAATGAATTGTTTCTGGCTATATGCATCCATGCATTAGTTTGAGAGGGGTGGAAATGGGACACTTGGGTGAAACAAAACTGCCCCAAAAGTACCCCCCCACTTTAAATACAGTTTTTTCTAAGTCAATTTGGTACATTTCTCTGATCCGATTTGAAATTCTCAAAACTTCTTGTTCAATCCTTACATCCTTGTGTCACGTGTGCACATCAAACAAGCATTTTCTCATTTCTTTGAACAAGTTGCAAATGCTTTGGTACATCCATGCAAATGATTATGACATAATTCTGTGCAGATTCCTACATTATCAATTGCTTATGTCATGTTGATCAAAATGCATTATAATGGGTCTCTGTAGAATAGTATAATCCCCACGACATTTAAGCACTAGTTTTACAATATACAGTAAGTATACTTTAAGTAAACAGTGGCATTTTATTTTACTCAATTTAGTGTTTTGCATTGCTATATTCTTTCCACATAGGACTGCAAGACAACTTCACTGTGTTGCAGACGGCCCCTTTTCACACCTAAACAGTCTTTTGACACTCTCCACAGAGATCTCATCCCTGAACAAGAGAGGGGGCAGATTGGAGATGACCTGCCAAAGTACGTGTTAGTTTGGGACAATGTCAGTTTCCATCGCTCCAACATCATCAGGCAACGGTTTGCGGCCCACAACAGGATGCTGGTGGAGTTCCTCTCACCCTACTCAACCACGTTGAGGAATTTTTCTCAGCATGAAGATTAAAAGTATATGATGGCCAGCCGCATACACAGATGACCCTTCTGGCTGCCATGGATGTAACGTGTGATGACATCACAGCTGATGCCTGCAGAGGCTGGATTAGACACTCTGAAAGATGATTTTCACGCTGTATCGCAAGAGAAGATATTTGTTGTGATGTGGATGAGAATCCGTTGCCCAAAAGACAGGAACGTCAGGAGGTGTAGGAAGACTGCACTGTAATTCCACTGCACTGCATGTACAGTTTTCCCTAAGGAGATTGTCTTATGTTCAGATTTCTACATTTGTTTGTGCTATGCAGTGCTGTCTTTTCCTGTCTGCATCACAATGACACTGTCTGTCAATAAATTATTGTACAAACAGTAAAAGCGTTAACGTGAATCATGTGCCGTCTCTTGCAATCAAACAATCAAAACCAGAAATGCACTTGCTGTTTTGCAAATGACAAGGATGATTCGAGAAATGCTCCACTCATCACTCTCAGGTCACTCCGCTGCACACGTCTGATCACTTCTTTGTCACCCCCGACCTCACCGCTCCAGACAACGCAGATGTCTTACCGCTGGTCACTTTCCGGCGCTACCTACGGTTCCTCCCTCCTGCTTTTCCTCTGCTGTCTTGTCTGCACTCCCCCCCTCTGAGGAGCTCTCTCTTTTGAATACAAACAGTGCAACAGACACTCTGTGTTCCACGCTTACATCCTGCTTGGACAACATATGCCCTCTTACATCTGGACCAGCCCGTGCATCCCTGTCTGCCCCCTGGTTATCGGATGTACCACGTGAGCATCGCACCAGCCTCCGGTCAGCTGAGAGAAAATGGCACAAGTCAAAAGACCATACTGACCTCTGTCTCTCTACTTTCTCCGTTGACGTCACCTCTGCAAAAACTGATTATAACCACTCGAAGATCAGCAACTCTCCTGACTCTCGCACACTCTTAAAAACCTTCTCTGCTCTCCTCTGTCCGCCTGCTCCCACAACTTCATTGGAGTTAACGGCTGATGATTTTGCATCGTTCTTCGTAAAGAAAACTACTGCCATCAACAGCCAATTTTCTACGCCACCATCACCCGCCTTTTCTCCTATGTCTGAAGATGATGTTTCCAAGGTCATTGGTTCCAACCACCCTACCACCTGTCCACTGGATTCCATCCCCACCCGTCTCCTCCATGCCATCTCTCCAGCAGTTGTGCCTGGTCTGACCCGCATCATCAACTCTTTGCTCACCACTGGCACATTTCCCACTGCTTTCAAAGAGGCCTGCATCACACCGCTACTGAAGAAACTCACTCTCAACCTTACACTGCTAGAACACTACAGGCCGGTGTAGTGTGTGAAAATGCATATCTTCCGTCAAAATGTAGATGACTGATTTTAACCTCTTATTATTTTCTGTCTTCTTAAAAAATTATGTTTTTACTTACCTCACTATTCTTAGCTTTGTATACTGTGCTAGGCTTTAATGGACTGGATTTAATTAACTTATGCATTTTGTTGCCTATATTGTTATAATTGCTTCCAATGTTTCCTCGTCTGTAAGTCGCTTTGGATAAAAACGTCTGCTAAATGACTAAATGTAAATTTTATGAAATGTGTAATGTCATGTGTAATGTGTAGTGTGTGGCCTTGAAATTTTAGCATGTCTACGTAATCATGAATAAATGCTTCTTGAGACACACAGTGTTGCTTCTTTGCATGCATCAAATGAATTGTTTCTGGCTATATGCATCCATGCATTAGTTTGAGAGGGGTGGAAATGGGACACTTGGGTGAAACAAAACTGCCCCAAAAGTACCCCCCCCCCACTTTAAATACAGTTTTTTCTAAGTCAATTTGGTAAATTTCTCTGATCCGATTTGAAATTCTCAAAACTTCTTGTTCAATCCTTACATCCTTGTGTCACGTGTGCACATCAAACAAGCATTTTCTCATTTCTTTGAACAAGTTGAAAATGCTTTGGTACATCCATGCAAATGATTATGACAAAATTCTGTGCAGATTCCTACATTATCAATTGCTTATGTCATGTTGATCAAAATGCATTATAATGGGTCTCTGTAGAATAGTATAATCCCCACGACATTTAAGCACTAGTTTTACAATATACAGTAAGTATACTTTAAGTAAACGGTGGCATTTTATTTTACTCAATTTAGTGTTTTGCATTGCTATATTCTTTCCACATAGGACTGCAAGACAACTTCAATGTGTTGCAGACGGCCCCTTTTCACACCTAAACAGTCTTTTGACACTCTCTACAGGGATATCATCCCTGAACAAGAGAGGGGGCAGATTGGAGATGACCTGCCAAAGTACGTGTTAGTTTGGGACAATGTCAGTTGCCATCGCTCCAACATCATCAGGCAATGGTTTGCGGCCCACAACAGGATGCTGGTGGAGTTCCTCTCACCCTACTCAACCACGTTGAGGAATTTTTCTCAGCATGAAGATTAAAAGTATATGATCGCCAGCCGCATACACAGATGACCCTTCTGGCTGCCATGGATGTAACGTGTGATGACATCACAGCTGATGCCTGCAGAGGCTGGATTAGACACTCTGAAAGATGATTTTCACGCTGTATCGCAAGAGAAGATATTTGTTGTGATGTGGATGAGAATCCGTTGCCCAAAAGACAGGAGGTGTAGGAAGACTGCACTGTAATTCCACTGCACTGCATGTACAGTTTTCCCTAAGGAGATTGTCTTATGTTCAGATTTCTACATTTGTTTGTGCTATGCAGTGCTGTCTTTTCCTGTCTGCATCACAATGACACTGTCTGTCAATAAATTATTGTACAAACAGTAAAAGCGTTAACGTGAATCATGTGCCGTCTCTTGCAATCAAACAATCAAAACCAGAAATGCACTTACTGTTTTGCAAATGACAAGGATGATTCGAGAAATGCTCCACTCATCACTCTCAGGTCACTCCGCTGCACACGTCTGATCACTTCTTTGTCACCCCCGACCTCACCGCTCCAGACAACGCAGATGTCTTACCGCTGGTCACTTTCCGGCGCTACCTACGGTCCCTCCCTCCTGCTTTTCCTCTGCTGTCTTGTCTGCACTCCCCCCCTCTGAGGAGCTCTCTCTTTTGAATACCAACAGTGCCACAGACACTCTGTGTTCCACGCTTACATCCTGCTTGGACAACATATGCCCTCTTACATCTGGACCAGCCCGTGCATCCCTGTCTGCCCCCTGGTTATCGGATGTACCACGTGAGCATCGCACCAGCCTCCGGTCAGCTGAGAGAAAATGGCACAAGTCAAAAGACCATACTGACCTCTCTCTCTCTACCAGTCTCTTCTCTCTACTTTCTCCGTTGACGTCACCTCTGCTAAAACTGATTTTAACCACTCGAAGATCAGCAACTCTCCTGACTCTCGCACACTCTTAAAAACCTTCTCTGCTCTCCTCTGTCCGCCTGCTCCCACACCTTCATCGGAGTTAACGGCTGATGATTTTGCATCGTTCTTCGTAAAGAAAACTACCGCCATCAACAGCCAATTTTCTACGCCACCATCACCCGCCTTTTCTCCTATGTCTTAAGATGATGTTTCCAAGGTCATTGGTTCCAACCACCCTACCATCTGCCCACTGGATCCCATCCCCACCCATCTCCTCCATGCCATCTCTCCAGCAGTTGTGCCTGGTCTGACCCGCATCATCAACTCTTTGCTCACCACTGGGACATTTCCCACTGCTTTCAAAGAGGCCTGCATCACACCGCTACTGAAGAAACTCACTCTCAACCTTACACTGCTAGAACACTACAGGCCGGTGTAGTGTGTGAAAATGCATATCTTCCGTCAAAATGTAGATGACTGATTTTAACCTCTTATTATTTTCTGTCTTCTTAAAAAAGTATTTTTTTACTTACCTCACTATTCTTAGCTTTGTATACTGTGCTAGGCTTTAATGGACTGGATTTAATTAACTTATGCATTTTGTTGCCTATATTGTTATAATTGCTTCCAATGTTTCCTCGTCTGTAAGTCGCTTTGGATAAAAACGTCTGCTAAATGACTAAATGTACATTTTATGAAATGTGTAATGTCATGTGTAATGTGTAATGTGTAGTGTGTAGCCTTGAAATTTTAGCATGTCTACGTAATCATGAATAAATGCTTCTTGAGACACACAGTGTTGCTTCTTTGCATGCATCAAATGAATTGTTTCTGGCTATATGCATCCAGTTTGAGACATTAGTTTGAGAGGGGTGGAAATGGGACACTTGGGTGAAACAAAACTGCCCCAAAAGTACCCCCCCCCCCACTTTAAATACAGTTTTTTTTTAAGTCAATTTGGTACATTTCTCTGATCCGATTTGAAATTCTCAAAACTTCTTGTTCAATCCTTACATCCTTGTGTCACGTGTGCACATCAAACAAGCATTTTCTCATTTCTTTGAACAAGTTGCAAATGCTTTGGTACATCCATGCAAATGATTATGACAAAATTCTGTGCAGATTCCTACATTATCAATTGCTTATGTCATGTTGATCAAAATGCATTATAATGGGTCTCTGTAGAATAGTATAATCCCCACGACATTTAAGCACTAGTTTTACAATATACAGTAAGTATACTTTAAGTAAACAGTGGCATTTTATTTTACTCAATTTAGTGTTTTGCATTGCTATATTCTTTCCACATAGGACTGCAAGACAACTTCACTGTGTTGCAGACGGCCTCTTTTCACACCTAAACAGTCTTTTGACACTCTCTACAGGGATCTCATCCCTGAACAAGAGAGGGGGCAGATTGGAGATGACCTGCCAAAGTACGTGTTAGTTTGGGACAATGTCAGTTTCCATCGCTCCAACATCATCAGGCAATGGTTTGCGGCCCACAACAGGATGCTGGTGGAGTTCCTCTCACCCTACTCAACCCCGTTGAGGAATTTTTCTCAGCATGAAGATTAAAAGTATATGATGGCCAGCCGCATACACAGATGACCCTTCTGGCTGCCATGGATGTAACGTGTGATGACATCACAGCTGATGCCTGCAGAGGCTGGATTAGACACTCTGAAAGATGATTTTCACGCTGTATCGCAAGAGAAGATATTTGTCGTGATGTGGATGAGAATCCGTTGCCCAAAAGACAGGAATGTCAGGAGGTGTAGGAAGACTGCACTGTAATTCCACTGCACTGCATGTACAGTTTTCCCTAAGGAATTCCCTAAGGTCTTATGTTCAGATTTCTACATTTGTTTGTGCTATGCAGTGCTGTCTTTTCCTGTCTGCATCACAATGACACTGTCTGTCAATAAATTATTGTACAAACAGTAAAAGCGTTAACGTGAATCATGTGCCGTCTCTTGCAATCAAACAATCAAAACCAGAAATGCACTTACTGTTTTGCAAATGACAAGGATGATTCGAGAAATGCTCCACTCATCACTCTCAGGTCACTCCGCTGCACACGTCTGATCACTTCTTTGTCACCCCCGACCTCACCGCTCCAGACAACGCAGATGTCTTACCGCTGGTCACTTTCCGGCGCTACCTACGGTCCCTCCCTCCTGCTTTTCCTCTGCTGTCTTGTCTGCACTCCCCCCCTCTGAGGAGCTCTCTCTTTTGAATACCAACAGTGCCACAGACACTCTGTGTTCCACGCTTACATCCTGCTTGGACAACATATGCCCTCTTACATCTGGACCAGCCCGTGCATCCCTGTCTGCCCCCTGGTTATCGGATGTACCACGTGAGCATCGCACCAGCCTCCGGTCAGCTGAGAGAAAATGGCACAAGTCAAAAGACCATACTGACCTCTCTCTCTCTACCAGTCTCTTCTCTCTACTTTCTCCGTTGACGTCACCTCTGCTAAAACTGATTTTAACCACTCGAAGATCAGCAACTCTCCTGACTCTCGCACACTCTTAAAAACCTTCTCTGCTCTCCTCTGTCCGCCTGCTCCCACACCTTCATCGGAGTTAACGGCTGATGATTTTGCATCGTTCTTCGTAAAGAAAACTACCGCCATCAACAGCCAATTTTCTACGCCACCATCACCCGCCTTTTCTCCTATGTCTTAAGATGATGTTTCCAAGGTCATTGGTTCCAACCACCCTACCATCTGCCCACTGGATCCCATCCCCACCCATCTCCTCCATGCCATCTCTCCAGCAGTTGTGCCTGGTCTGACCCGCATCATCAACTCTTTGCTCACCACTGGGACATTTCCCACTGCTTTCAAAGAGGCCTGCATCACACCGCTACTGAAGAAACTCACTCTCAACCTTACACTGCTAGAACACTACAGGCCGGTGTAGTGTGTGAAAATGCATATCTTCCGTCAAAATGTAGATGACTGATTTTAACCTCTTATTATTTTCTGTCTTCTTAAAAAAGTATTTTTTTACTTACCTCACTATTCTTAGCTTTGTATACTGTGCTAGGCTTTAATGGACTGGATTTAATTAACTTATGCATTTTGTTGCCTATATTGTTATAATTGCTTCCAATGTTTCCTCGTCTGTAAGTCGCTTTGGATAAAAACGTCTGCTAAATGACTAAATGTACATTTTATGAAATGTGTAATGTCATGTGTAATGTGTAATGTGTAGTGTGTAGCCTTGAAATTTTAGCATGTCTACGTAATCATGAATAAATGCTTCTTGAGACACACAGTGTTGCTTCTTTGCATGCATCAAATGAATTGTTTCTGGCTATATGCATCCAGTTTGAGACATTAGTTTGAAAGGGGTGGAAATGGGACACTTGGGTGAAACAAAACTGCCCCAAAAGTACCCCCCCCCCCACTTTAAATACAGTTTTTTTTTAAGTCAATTTGGTACATTTCTCTGATCCGATTTGAAATTCTCAAAACTTCTTGTTCAATCCTTACATCCTTGTGTCACGTGTGCACATCAAACAAGCATTTTCTCATTTCTTTGAACAAGTTGCAAATGCTTTGGTACATCCATGCAAATGATTATGACAAAATTCTGTGCAGATTCCTACATTATCAATTGCTTATGTCATGTTGATCAAAATGCATTATAATGGGTCTCTGTAGAATAGTATAATCCCCACGACATTTAAGCACTAGTTTTACAATATACAGTAAGTATACTTTAAGTAAACAGTGGCATTTTATTTTACTCAATTTAGTGTTTTGCATTGCTATATTCTTTCCACATAGGACTGCAAGACAACTTCACTGTGTTGCAGACGGCCTCTTTTCACACCTAAACAGTCTTTTGACACTCTCTACAGGGATCTCATCCCTGAACAAGAGAGGGGGCAGATTGGAGATGACCTGCCAAAGTACGTGTTAGTTTGGGACAATGTCAGTTTCCATCGCTCCAACATCATCAGGCAATGGTTTGCGGCCCACAACAGGATGCTGGTGGAGTTCCTCTCACCCTACTCAACCCCGTTGAGGAATTTTTCTCAGCATGAAGATTAAAAGTATATGATGGCCAGCCGCATACACAGATGACCCTTCTGGCTGCCATGGATGTAACGTGTGATGACATCACAGCTGATGCCAGCAGAGGCTGGATTAGACACTCTGAAAGATGATTTTCACGCTGTATCGCAAGAGAAGATATTTGTCGTGATGTGGATGAGAATCCGTTGCCCAAAAGACAGGAATGTCAGGAGGTGTAGGAAGACTGCACTGTAATTCCACTGCACTGCATGTACAGTTTTCCCTAAGGAATTCCCTAAGGTCTTATGTTCAGATTTCTACATTTGTTTGTGCTATGCAGTGCTGTCTTTTCCTGTCTGCATCACAATGACACTGTCTGTCAATAAATTATTGTACAAACAGTAAAAGCGTTAACGTGAATCATGTGCCGTCTCTTGCAATCAAACAATCAAAACCAGAAATGCACTTACTGTTTTGCAAATGACAAGGATGATTCGAGAAATGCTCCACTCATCACTCTCAGGTCACTCCGCTGCACACGTCTGATCACTTCTTTGTCACCCCCGACCTCACCGCTCCAGACAACGCAGATGTCTTACCGCTGGTCACTTTCCGGCGCTACCTACGGTCCCTCCCTCCTGCTTTTCCTCTGCTGTCTTGTCTGCACTCCCCCCCTCTGAGGAGCTCTATCTTTTGAATACCAACAGTGCCACAGACACTCTGTGTTCCACGCTTACATCCTGCTTGGACAACATATGCCCTCTTACATCTGGACCAGCCCGTTCATCCCTGTCTGACCCCTGGTTATCGGATGTACCACGTGAGCATCGCACCAGCCTCCGGTCAGCTGAGAGAAAATGGCACAAGTCAAAAGACCATACTGACCTCTCTCTCTCTACTTTCTCCGTTGACGTCACCTCTGCAAAAACTGATTATAACCACTCGAAGATCAGCAACTCTCCTGACTCTCGCACACTCTTAAAAACCTTCTCTGCTCTCCTCTGTCCGCCTGCTCCCACACCTTCATCGGAGTTAACGGCTGATGATTTTGCATCGTTCTTCGTAAAGAAAACTACCGCCATCAACAGCCAATTTTCTACGCCACCATCACCCGACTTTTCTCCTATGTCTGAAGATGATGTTTCCAAGGTCATTGGTTCCAACCACCCTACCATCTGCCCACTGGATCCCATCCCCACCCATCTCCTCCATGCCATCTCTCCAGCAGTTGTGCCTGGTCTGACCCGCATTATCAACTCTTTGCTCACCACTGGGACATTTCCCACTGCTTTCAAAGAGGCCTGCATCACACCGCTACTGAAGAAACTCACTCTCAACCTTACACTGCTAGAACACTACAGGCCGGTGTAGTGTGTGAAAATGCATATCTTCCGTCAAAATGTAGATGACTGATTTTAACCTCTTTTTATTTTCTGTCTTCTTAAAAAATAATTTTTTTACTTACCTCACTATTCTTAGCTTTGTATACTGTGCTAGGCTTTAATGGACTGGATTTAATTAACTTATGCCTTTTGTTGCCTATATTGTTATAATTGCTTCCAATGTTTCCTCGTCTGTAAGTCGCTTTGGATAAAAACGTCTGCTAAATGACTAAATGTAAATTTTATGAAATGTGTAATGTCATGTGTAATGTGTAATGTGTAGTGTGTGGCCTTGAAATTTTAGCATGTCTACGTAATCATGAATAAATGCTTCTTGAGACACACAGTGTTGCTTCTTTGCATGCATCAAATGAATTGTTTCTGGCTATATGCATCCAGTTTGAGACATTAGTTTGAGAGGGGTGGAAATGGGACACTTGGGTGAAACAAAACTGCCCCAAAAGTACCCCCCCCCACTTTAAATACAGTTTTTTCTAAGTCAATTTGGTACATTTCTCTGATCCGATTTGAAATTCTCAAAACTTCTTGTTCAATCCTTACATCCTTGTGTCACCTGTGCACATCAAACAAGCATTTTATCATTTCTTTGAACAAGTTGCAAATGCTTTGGTACATCCATGCAAATGATTATGACAAAATTCTGTGCAGATTCCTACATTATCAATTGCTTATGTCATGTTGATCAAAATGCATTATAATGGGTCTCTGTAGAATAGTATAATCCCCACGACATTTAAGCACTAGTTTTACAATATACAGTAAGTATACTTTAAGTAAACGGTGGCATTTTATTTTACTCAATTTAGTGTTTTGCATTGCTATATTCTTTCCACATAGGACTGCAAGACAACTTCACTGTGTTGCAGACGGCCCCTTTTCACACCTAAACAGTCTTTTGACACTCTCTACAGGGATCTCATCCCTGAACAAGAGAGGGGGCAGATTGGAGATGACCTGCCAAAGTACGTGTTAGTTTGGGACAATGTCAGTTTCCATCGCTCCAACATCATCAGGCAATGGTTTGCGGCCCACAACAGGATGCTGGTGGAGTTCCTCTCACCCTACTCAACCACGTTGAGGAATTTTTCTCAGCATGAAGATTAAAAGTATATGATCGCCAGCCGCACACACAGATGACCCTTCTGGCTGCCATGGATGTAAGGTGTAATGACATCACAGCTGATGCCTGCAGAGGCTGGATTAGACACTCTGAAAGATGATTTTCACGCTGTATCGCAAGAGACGATATTTGTTGTGATGTGGATGAGAATCCGTTGCCCAAAAGACAGGAACGTCAGGAGGTGTAGGAAGACTGCACTGTAATTCCACTGCACTGCATGTACAGTTTTCCCTAAAGAGATTGTCTTATGTTCAGATTTCTACATTTGTTTGTGCTATGCAGTGCTGTCTTTTCCTGTCTGCATCACAATGACACTGTCTGTCAATAAATTATTGTACAAACAGTAAAAGCGTTAACGTGAATCATGTGCCGTCTCTTGCAATCAAACAATCAAAACCAGAAATGCACTTACTGTTTTGCAAATGACAAGGATGATTCGAGAAATGCTCCACTCATCACTCTCAGGTCACTCCGCTGCACACGTCTGATCACTTCTTTGTCACCCCCGACCTCACCGCTCCAGACAACGCAGATGTCTTACCGCTGGTCACTTTCCGGCGATACCTACGGTCCCTCCCTCCTGCTTTTCCTCTGCTGTCTTGTCTGCACTCCCCCCCTCTGAGGAGCTCTCTCTTTTGAATACCAACAGTGCCACAGACACTCTGTGTTCCACGCTTACATCCTGCTTGGACAACATATGCCCTCTTACATCTGGACCAGCCCGTGCATCCCTGTCTGCCCCCTGGTTATCGGATGTACCACGTGAGCATCGCACCAGCCTCCGGTCAGCTGAGAGAAAATGGCACAAGTCAAAAGACCATACTGACCTCTCTCTCTCTACTTTCTCCGTTGACGTCACCTCTGCAAAAACTGATTATAACCACTCGAAGATCAGCAACTCTCCTGACTCTCGCAAACTCTTAAAAACCTTCTCTGCTCTCCTCTGTCCGCCTGCTCCCACACCTTCATCGGAGTTAACGGCTGATGATTTTGCATCGTTCTTCGTAAAGGAAACTACCGCCATCAACAGCCAATTTTCTACGCCACCATCACCCGCCTTTTCTCCTATGTCTGAAGATGATGTTTCCAAGGTCATTGGTTCCAACCACCCTACCACCTGCCCAATGGATCCCATCCCCACCCATCTCCTCCATGCCATCTCTCCAGCAGTTGTGCCTGGTCTGACCCGCATCATCAACTCTTTGCTCACCACTGGGACATTTCCCACTGCTTTCAAAGAGGCCTGCATCACACCGCTACTGAAGAAACTCACTCTCAACCTTACACTGCTAGAACACTACAGGCCGGTGTAGTGTGTGAAAATGCATATCTTCCGTCAAAATGTAGATGACTGATTTTAACCTCTTCTTATTTTCTGTCTTCTTAAAAATTTTTTTTTACTTACCTCACTATTCTTAGCTTTGTATACTGTGCTAGGCTTTAATGGACTGGATTTAATTAACTTATGCATTTTGTTGCCTTTATTGTTATAATTGCTTCCAATGTTTCCTCGTCTGTAAGTCGCTTTGGATAAAAACGTCTGCTAAATGACCAAATGTAAATTTTATGAAATGTGTTATGTCATGTGTAATGTGTAGTGTGTGGCCTTGAAATTTTAGCATGTCTACGTAATCATGAATAAATGCTTCTTGAGACACACAGTGTTGCTTCTTTGCATGCATCAAATGAATTGTTTCTGGCTATATAAATCCATGCATTAGTTTGAGAGGGGTGGAAATGGGACACTTGGGTGAAACAAAACTGCCCCAAAAGTACCCCCCCCACTTTAAATACAGTTTTTTCTAAGTCAATTTGGTACATTTCTCTGATCCGATTTGAAATTATCAAAACTTCTTGTTCAATCCTTACATCCTTGTGTCACTTGTGCACATCAAACAAAGATTTTCTCATTTATTTGAACAAGTTGCAAATGCTTTGGTACATCCATGCAAATGATTATGACAAAATTCTGTGCAGATTCCTACATTATCAATTGCTTATGTCATGTTGATCAAAATGCATTATAATGGGTCTCTGTAGAATAGTATTATCCCCACGACATTTAAGCACTAGTTTTACAATATACAGTAAGTATACTTTAAGTAAACGGTGGCATTTTATTTTACTCAATTTAGTGTTTTGCATTGCTATATTCTTTCCACATAGGACTGCAAGACAACTTCACTGTTTTTGCAGACGGCCCCTTTTCACACCTAAACAGTCTTTTGACACTCTCTACAGGGATCTCATCAGGATTCCCTCCCTCCTGCTTTTCCTCTGCTGTCTTGTCTGCACTCCCCCCCTCTGAGGAGCTCTCTCTTTTGAATACCAACAGTGCCACAGACACTCTGTGTTCCACGCTTACATCCTGCTTGGACAACCTATGCCCTCCTACATCTGGACAAGCCCGTGCATCCCTGTCTGCCCCCTGGTTATCGGATGTACCACTTGAGCATCGCACCAGCCTCCAGTCAGCTGAGAGAAAATGGCCCAAGTCAAAAGACCATACTGAACTCTCTCTCTACCAGTCTCTTCTCTCTACTTTCTCCGTTGACGTCACCTCTGCAAAAACTGATTATAACCACTCGAAGATCAGCAACTCTCCTGACTCTCACACTCTTAAAAACCTTCTCTGCTCTCCTCTGTCCGCCTGCTCCCACACCTTCATCGGAGTTAACGGCTGATGATTTTGCATCGTTCTTCGTAAAGAAAACTACCGCCATCAACAGCCAGATTTCTACACCACCATCACCCGCCTTTTCTCCTCTGTCTGAAAATGATGTTTCCAAGGTCATTGGTTCCAACCACCCTACCACCTGCCCACTGGATTCCATCCCCACCCATCTCCTCCATGCCATCTCTCCAGCAGTTGTGCCTGGTCTGACCCACATCATCAACTCTTTGCTCACCACTGGGGCATTTCCCACTGCGTTCAAAGAGGCCTGCATCACACCGCTACTGAAGAAACCCACTCTCAACCTTACACTGCTAGAACACTACAGGCAGGTGTAGTGTGTGAAAATGCATATCTTCTGTCAAAATGTACATGACTGATTTTAACCTCTAATTCTTTTCTATCTTCTTAAAAAAATATTTTTTTTACTTACCTCACTATTTTTAGCTTTGTATACTGTGCTAGGCTTTAATGGACTGGATTTAATTAACTTATGCATTTTGTTGCCTATATTGTTATAATTGCTTCCAATGTTTCCTCGTCTGTAAGTCGCTTTGGATAAAAACGTCTGCTAAATGACAAAATGTAAATTTTATGAAATGTGTAATGTCATGTGTAATGTGTAGTGTGTGACCTTGAAATTTTAGCATGTCTACGTAATCATGAATAAATGCTTCTTGAGACACACAGTGTTGCTTCTTTGCATGCATCAAACAAATTGTTTCTGGCTATATGCATCCATGCATCAGTTTGAGAGGGGTGGAAATGGGACACTTGGGTGAAACAAAACTGCCCCAAAAGTACCCCCACCCACTTTAAATACAGTTTTTTTCTAAGTCAATTTGGTACATTTCTCAGATCCGATTTGAAATTATCAAAACTTCTTGTTCAATCCTTACATCCTTGTGTCACTTGTGCACATCAAACAAAGATTTTCTCATTTCTTTAAACAAGTTGCAAATGCTTTGGTACATCCATGCAAGTGAATATGACACAATTCTGTGCAGATTCCTACATTATCAATTGCTTATGTCATGTTGATCAAAAGGCATTATAATGGGTCTCTGTTGAATAGTATAATCCCCCATCACATTTAAGCACTAGTTTTACAATAAACATTAAGTATACTTTAAGTAAACAGTGGCATTTTATTTTACTCAATTTAGTGTTTTGCATTACTAAATTCTTTCCACATAGGATTGCAAGACAACTTCAATGTGTTGCAGACGGCCCCTTTTCACACCTAAACAGTCTTTTGGCACTCTCTACAGGGATCTCATCAGGATCACCCGCCTTTTCTCCTCTGTTTGAAAATGATGTTTCCAAGGTCATTGGTTCCAACCACCCTACCATCTGCCCACTGGATTCCATCCCCACCCATCTCCTCCATGCCATCTCTCCAGCAGTTGGTCCTGGTTTGACCCACATCATCAACTCTTTGCTCACCACTGGGACATTTCCCACTGCGTTCAAAGAGGCCTGCATCACACCGCTACTGAAGAAACCCACTCTCAACCTTACAATGCTAGAACACTACAGGCCGTTGTAGTGTATGAAAATGCATATCTTCCGTCAAAATGTAGATGACCGATTTTAACCTCTAATTCTTTTCTGTCTTCTTAAAAAAAGTTTTTTTTAGTTACCTCACTATTCTGAGCTTTGTATACTGTGCTAGGCTTTAATGGACTGGATTTAATTAACTTATGCATTTTGTTGCCTATATTGTTATAATTGCTTCCAATGTTTCCTCGTCTGTAAGTCGCTTTGGATAAAAATGTCTGCTAAATGATTAAATGTAAATTTTGTGTAATGTGTAGTGTGTGGCCTTGAAATTTTAGCATGTCTACGTAATCATGAATAAATGCTTCTTGAGACACACAGTGTTGCTTCTTTGCATGCATCAAACAAATTGTTTCTGGCTATATGCATCCATGCATCAGTTTGAGAGGGGTGGAAATGGGACACTTGGGTGAAACAAAACTGCCCCAAAAGTACCCCCACCCACTTTAAATACAGTTTTTTCTAAGTCAATTTGGTACATTTCTCAGATCCGATTTGAAATTATCAAAACTTCTTGTTCAATCCTTACATCCTTGTGTCACTTGTGCACATCAAACAAGCATTTTCTCATTTCTTTGAACAAGTTGCAAATGCTTTGGTACATCCATGCAAGTGAATATGACACAATTCTGTGCAGATTCCTACATTATCAATTGCTTATATTATGTTGATCAAAATGCATTATAATGGGTCTCTGTTGAATAGTATAATCCCCCATGGCATTTAAGCACTAGTTTTACAATATACAGTAAGTATACTTTAAGTAAACAGTGGCATTTTATTTTACTCAATTTAGTGTTTTGCATTACTAAATTCTTTCCACATAGGATTGCAAGACAACTTCAATGTGTTGCAGACGGCCCCTTTTCACACCTAAACAGTCTTTTGGCACTCTCTACAGGGATCTCATCAGGATTCCCTCCCTCCTGCTTTTCCTCTGCTGTCTTGTCTGCACTCCCCCCCTCTGAGGAGCTCTCTCTTTTGAATACCAACAGTGCCACAGACACTCTGTGTTCCACGCTTACATCCTGCTTGGACAACCTATGCCCTCCTACATCTGGACCAGCCCGTGCATCCCTGTCTGCCCCCTGGTTATCGGATGTACCAAATGAGCATCGCACCAGCCTCCAGTCAGCTGAGAGAAAATGGCCCAAGTCAAAAGACCATACTGACCTCTCTCCTGACTCTCACACACTCTTAAAAACCTTCTCTGCTCTCCTCTGTCCGCCTGCTCCCACACCTTCATCGGAGTTAACGGCTAATGATTTTGCATCGTTCTTCGTAAAGAAAACTACCGCCATCAACAGCCAGATTTCTACACCACTATCACCCGCCTTTTCTCATCTGTCTGAAAACGATGTTTCCAAGGTCATTGGTTCCAACCACCCTACCACCTGCCCACTGGATTCCATCCCCACCCATCTCCTCCATGCCATCTCTCCAGCAGTTGTGCCTGGTCTGACCCACATCATCAACTCTTTGCTCACCACTGGGACATTTCCCACTGCGTTCAAAGAGGCCTGCATCACACCGCTACTGAAGAAACCCACTCTCAACCTTACCCTGCTAGAACACTACAGGCAGGTGTAGTGTGTGAAAATGCATATCTTCTGTCAAAATGTAGATGACTGATTTTAACCTCTAATTATTTTCTGTCTTCTTAAAAAAATTTTTTTTTACTTACCTCACTATTCTTAGCTTTGTCTACTGTGCTAGGCTTTAATGGACTGGATTTAATTAACTTATGCATTTTGTTGCCTATATTGTTATAATTGCTTCCAATGTTTCCTCGTCTGTAAGTCGCTTTGGATAAAAACGTCTGCTAAATGACTAAATGTAAATTTTATGAAATGTGTAATGTCATGTGTAATGTGTAGTGTGTGGCCTTGAAATTTTAGCATGTCTACGTAATCATGAATAAATGCTTCTTGAGACACACAGTGTTGCTTCTTTGCATGCATCAAACTAATTGTTTCTGGCTATATGCATCCATGCATCAGTTTGAGAGGGGTGGAAATGGGACACTTGGGTGAAACAAAACTGCCCCAAAAGTACCCCCACCCACTTTAAATACAGTTTTTTCTAAGTCAATTTGGTACATTTCTCAGATCCGATTTGAAATTATCAAAACTTCTTGTTCAATCCTTACATCCTTGTGTCACTTGTGCACATCAAACAAGCATTTTCTCATTTCTTTGAACAAGTTGCAAATGCTTTGGTACATCCATGCAAGTGAATATGACACAATTCTGTGCAGATTCCTACATTATCAATTGCTTATGTCATGTTGATCAAAATGCATTATAATGGGTCTCTGTTGAATAGTATAATCCCCCATGACATTTAAGCACTAGTTTTACAATATACAGTAAGTATACTTTAAGTAAACAGTGGCATTTTATTTGACTCAATTTAGTGTTTTGCATTAATGCAAGCTTTGCGCAAGTTCTACCAGGAAGACTCCTCACGTCATAATCAATTAGCAGTTAGCCTATCATCCCTCAGCACGTAGTATAAAAGGATTGTACTTACCTTCTCTTTCGTTCACAGAAACTAACGCACAAGTGAAAACTCTCATTGCGTAAGTTAGCAACCGAATATGGCGGAAAAATCTTTAGTCGATTGCGAATTTACTGATTCCGACGACGATCCACCTCCTACTTCTCCCGCAAACGTGCGGCGCAGTTCACATACACAGAACCGGGATTCCCCGTGGTCCCAGTGGCCCTCGGAGAAGATATTGTCCATTTTTGAGCAGCAAGGCATTCCAGCGGATAAAGATCTGGAGAGGGAGGATCTTATATTACTGGCTTCTAATGCTCTGGGTAATCCCGCCGTCATAGCCACGGATGTCCCGGTAAGCCCCATGACGCCATCAGTTCCAGCCAAGCAAGCCGGCAGGAAACGCACAGCCAAATCCTCTCCAAAATCAAATAAAAGGTCCAAACCTTCCACGTCGACCGTTTCTCCAACTCAGGGCCCAGCGGATATCAATAATCAGCTCCTGTTAATAGTCCAAGGATTATCCGAGTCAGTGAATAACCTCGGGAATAGGCTGAGGTTCTTCGAGAGAGCTATCGGGAACCCGACCTTAAATTCCGCCGCGGCCACATCATCCGCCGCATCCCCGGTTTTTTCGGGGACATCCTCGTCTACATCGCCACAAGCGATAGCTCTACCAACTATCCAGCCTTCAACCTTTGTGGAGCCAGCTCTGAGCACAACTCAGTTTAATTTGTCTACGGCAGAGGCCGCCCAAAACTTCGGGAGACGATTTGTTCCACCGGCTGCGGCTTCAGTTTGGCATCAAATGCGTGCTAGCATCATAGAAGGTAAGGATGTAAATTTAGCCTCCTTACTGATGCCTCTGCCGGCGTCTGAACGGCAAATGGTGGATTGTGGTGACGTGGCGGTTTTCCTCAGAACTTCTGACGCTAGGCTGCAACGGAATCTATCATTTCCCGAGTTTGTAAGCGCTTTTGGAGTTTATAGAGACATCCTCTGCCAAAACTTTCCAGAGCGTCGCGAAGAATTGGACACTTATTTGGCCATGATGATGGACTTTTACCAGAGATACGGAGGCACCCTTTTCTATGAATATCATAGATCCTTTTCGGCTAAATCCGCTTCATTCATCTCTGTGTTTAATTCTCGGCTGGACTGGTCCATCATCGACACAGAACTACTCGTCCGCCACTTTGGCGGCCAGAAAACCTTGTCATGTGTAGTTTGCAGCTCTCAAGGTCACACTGCCTCGCTCTGCCCTAAAACTCTCGCAAGTCAAAGTCCCGCTGCTGTCCATGGTGCTGATCCAGTAAGCCCATCCTATGTCAATAGAGGGCGTTCAACCCATAACCTGGACAATTCTAGGATCTGTTATAATTTCAACGAATCTGTTTGTACATTTTCTAAATGTATATTTTCACATGTTTGCAGTTTTTGCAAAGAGCCCCATACGAAATATGTCTGCCCACGGAGATTCAGACCCGCTGCTCAAGGAAAGTCCCGGTTCAGAAAGAAATTCTAAAAAATCACCCTTCTACCCCAATTAATACTCAAATGTTATCAGGGTACTTGTCATCCCATCCCGATCCATTATTTGTAGATTATTTGATTACCGGGCTGGTCCAAGGGTTTAGGGTAGGCGTCTTATCCCCCCTGTCTTTTTCTTATGTGGCAAAAAACCTACAGTCGGCTTTAGCTGAACCAAAAATGGTTTCTGACTTATTAGGGAAGGAAGTTAATAAAGGTTATGTTATCGGGCCTTTCAGTTCTCCTCCTTTTTCTCCCTTTAGAGTTAATTCGCTCGGCGTGGCTACTAGGAAATTTTCGGGGAAAAAGCGGCTGATTTTTGACATGTCTTCGCCACATTCTAATACTACAGCAAGCGTTAATGAATGCATTCCCCTAGAGCCTTTTTCGCTGTATTATGCTTCAGTGGACAACGCTATCCAACTAATTAAACTGGCTGGGCAGGGTGCATGGCTAGCTAAAGCTGACATCAGAGACGCTTTTAAAATTATTCCTATTCACCCCGCCGAGTGGGCTCTCTTTGGTGTTAAATGGCAATCCAAGTTTTATTTCGCAGTTAGACTAACTTTCGGCTGCAGAAGCAGCCCACACATATTTAACAACCTATCAGAGGCATTGTGTTGGATCCTGCTTAACGTCTGCAAGATTCCATTCGTTCTGCATCTACTCGATGATTTTCTGCTGGTCGATTTTCCATCACGCGAAACCCCCATCCTAGATACACTCAAACACATTTTCAGCGATGTGGGAGTTCCTCTATCAGAAGAGAAGACTCTCGGACCGGCAACCGCTCTCGAGTTCCTCGGTATCCGGCTGGATACTGTCAAAATGCAAGCTTCTCTTCCTATGGATAAACTTTCCAGAATTCGTTCCGTTATGGGTTCTTTTATAGACTCACGCGTCGTTACAAAACGGGAAATGCTTTCATTGCTTGGCCACCTCAATTTTGCCATGAGCATTATCCCGCAAGGTAGGGCTTTCATATCTCGGTTGTTAGATCGCGCCCATTCTGTACCCAACCTAAGCGACATCGTGCACCTCGATGAAGGGTGCCTCTCAGATCTAAAATTCTGGTCCCACCTGCTTAACAGCTGGAATGGTATATCTTTTTTTTATAATGATACTCCCGAGTCTTCCGTCGCTCTCAAACTTTTCACCGACGCTGCCCCTTCAGTAGGTTTCGGAGCATTCTTCCAAGATCAGTGGTTTGCGGAGAGGTGGCCTGACCAGTTTGTTCAGGCTCAAAATTCAGCCTCGTCCGCTCTCTACGAGCTCTATCCGATAGCGGTAGCTTGCATCCTATGGGGTTCAGCTTGGTCGCGCAAACACATCATTATGTTTTGCGATAACGAAGCAGCAGTCGCAATTATTAATAAAGGTAGATCGCCCTGTTTAGCCATTATGTCAATTATGAGAAGAATTATTTGGCAATCGATCATGCATAGCTTTACGATCAAAGCCGAACATATTCCGGGGTACTCTAATGAAATTGCTGACGCTCTCTCTCGCTTTCGCTTTCAGACCTTCAGACGCCTCTGCCCAACGGCCAACCAGGATCCAACACCATGCCCGAAACCGTCCAGAATCCTTCTAGATTAGATCCATATTACAAATTGCTAAAATCAGCTAGCTACTTCATTTCTAAAGGTGTCACATCCTCCACTTTTAAAGCCTATCATTCCGCCTGGTCCTCGTTCACAGTTTTTTGTCTAGCCTTTCACATTAACCTTTTTCCAATTTTAGTTTCTACCGTCTGTGCCTTTTTGGTGCATCAGTATCAATTCCGCAACCTTAAAATATCCACCATACACAGATTACTGGCGGGTATCCAATTCCATGCCAGAATGCATGATCCCGGTTATCCAAGTTTATTTTCCACGCAATCCATACGGTTACTTCTGAAAGGTATCTCTAAAGATACAAAGAAAACAATGGATAAACGCCTTCCCATTACTCTCCCCATTTTAAAAGAACTGGTTTACTCGTTGCGCCAAGGGCTATTCTCAGCATATACTAACATTCTCTAAGAAGCGGTATTCTTAACTGCCTTCCATGACTTTATGCGCCCAGGGGAATTTACTAACGACTCCCGGAGTTTCGACCCATCCAGAGATCTGACATTTTCAGATATAAAATTTTCTCCAAACCACTTTACTATTTTTCTTAAACATTCAAAAACTGACACGGCACGCGCAGGCTCTACAATAAAAATTTTGCGTTCCAACAATGATAATTGCCCTTATTCTTCTATGATTAAATACCTCAAAACTCGCCCCAGTCACCATAAGCTTTCCCCCCTTTTCGAGCTATCAAACGGCTTTCCCATGACTAAAGAGTGGTTCAGGATTCATCTTGCCGCAGCGGTGGGGAGTTGCGGCAAGTCTTCCCATCTCTACACCGGGCAATCATTCATGATTGGAGCGGCAACATCGGCAGCAGCTTGCGGGATTCCGACCTCTGCGATCAAAATCCTGGGCAGATGGTCATCTATGGCATTTGAATCATATATAAGACCGGATTCAAAAACTATCCTGGATGCTCAGCAAGCGTTCTCTACAAGCTCAAGGTACTTTATTGTACATACTGGTGGTGGTGGCATAAGTATAGGTATATATAGCATGGCTTCTGAAAGCCTCATTCAGCTCGTTATCTTCTGGTGAAATCTGTTGGCTCGAGCAAGTTAGGCTTCAGGGATACATTCATCGGCTTGTGCAAGCCGCATATTAGCCAGTGCTGGCCCGGCGTTATTTATATATATGATGGTTATTTTATTATTTCTTTCTGTGCTTTTGCAAGCCCTCGTAGCCTGTGCAGGCTCCAGGAACACATTCATGGGCTCGTGCGAGTCTCATATTAGCCAGTGCTGGCTTGTCGTTATTTATATATATGTCGTTTATTTTATTATTTCTTTCTGTGCTTTTGCAAGCCCTCGTAGCCGTGCAGGCTCCAGGAACATATTCATGGCTCGTGCGAGTCTCATATTAGCCAGTGCTGGCTTGTCGTTATTTATATATATGTTGTTTATTTTATTATTTCTTTCTGTGCTTCTGCAAGCCCTCGTAGCCGTGCAGGCTCCAGGAACATATTCATGGCTCGTGCGAGTCTCATATTAGCCAGTGCTGGCCTGTCGTTATTTATATATATGTCGTTTATTTTATTATTTCTTTCTGTGCTTTTGCAAGCCCTCGCAGCCTGTGCAGGCTCCAGGGACATATTCATGGGCTCGTCCGAGTCTCATATCGGACCGTGCAGGCCCTGTTGTTATTTATATATATGTTATTATTTTGCTCAGCAAGCGTTCAGCCTGTGCAGGCTCCTGTAAATCCTATGCTTCGCAAGCCTCTTATGTGCTTTTGGAGGTTTCAGTTAAAACATTGATATTTAACTATAACCTTTATAATACCATTTATCTTATCTTCAGAAGAAGTCACGTACAATGCAACATCACGTATGTCCAAACATGTCTGACCCTTGCTTACTCTCTCCTTTAGGAACTCCAGTGAGATTCCTTATCCGGTGGGTTTATTCCAATTACTTATTCTTTGGGGTAGGCTCCGCTCCTGCCTTATCTTCAGGCAGGAACTCCAGAATCATTTTGCCATGATTCCTTCATCGGACGGGGCCTACGGCCAAACTACTATACAATACAAATATATTGTTACATAATAAATATCATATATCGTTCTATGTTTCACAAGTCTTTCTGGTAGAACTAAATTCTTTCCACATAGGATTGCAAGACAACTTCAATGTGTTGCAGACGGCCCCTTTTCACACCTAAACAGTCTTTTGGCACTCTCTACAGGGATCTCATCAGGATTCCCTCCCTCCTGCTTTTCCTCTGCTGTCTTGTCTGCACTCCCCCCCTCCGAGGAGCTCTCTCTTTTGAATACCAACAGTGCCACAGACACTCTGTGTTCCACGCTTACATCCTGCTTGGACAACCTATGCCCTCCTACATCTGGACCAGCCCGTGCATCCTTGTCTGCCCCCTGGTTATCGGATGTACCACGTGAGCATCGCACCAGCCTCCAGTCAGCTGAGAGAAAATGGCCCAAGTCAAAAGACCATTCTGACCTCTCTCCTGACTCTCACACACTCTTAAAAACCTTCTCTGCTCTCCTCTGTCCGCCTGCTCCCACACCTTCATCGGAGTTAAGGGCTAATGATTACTGCGTTCAAAGAGGCCTGCATCACACCGCTACTGAAGAAACCCACTCTCAACCTTACCCCTCTAGAACACTACAGGCAGGTTTAGTGTGTGAAAATGCATATCTTCTGTCAAAATGTAGATGACTGATTTTAACCTCTAATTCTTTTCTATCTTCTTAAAAAAATAATTTTGTTTACTTACCTCACTATTCTCAGCTTTGTATAATGTGCTAGGCTTTAATGGACTGGGTTTAATTAACTTATGCATTTTGTTGCCTATATTGTTATAATTGCTTCCAATGTTTCCTCGTCTGTAAGTCGCTTTGGATAAAAACGTCTGCTAAATGATGTGGGAATTAAGATCAATATATAGATCGATATAAAATGGATGATTGATTTTGTTTAAATCAGATGTATTTTAGTACATGACATGATTGTGAACAAAGGCTTGAACCAGAGAGTTATATAGTTGCCAGATGTTGGAATGTGGTCAGTAAGTGGGGGGTTGCATGATCTGCTTATGTGTGTGTGTAACATAAACCACATCTTACTTTTGGGGAAGAAATGTGTACACTGAAGGATCTTATTGTGGTATTAAACGTGCCTTTACATTTAATATGCTTAGGATTTTATTATTGTTAACTTACTATGCATAATATGTTGAAAATATAACCAGTGTGTTAGTTGAGTTAACCAAGAATTTAGTGCTGAATACTGTCGGGCTTTTCCACAGGAAATTGCTATGTGTGTGTGTAAAGATTAGATTACACGGGGAGCCCCATGGAATGTGGTGGATTGGGGGGCCTCCTAATAATTTGTTACAGATGGATGGTGGTTTGAAAAACAAGGCAGTGAGCTGATTGGCTGGAGAGCAGACAAAGGGGAGACGATCTGATTGGACCCCACCATGGAGAAGAGACTCGTCGAACCATACATATAAATAGCTGTAAAGCTGTTTCGGGGTGTCGATTCTTTGTGAGACTTTTTTGTGTCTGAGAATCCACCGAAACAGCTGTTTGTTTGAGACTTCTGATCAATAAATTTCAACGTTTTCTGAACTGGCCTTTCTCCAATTTTGAATACCAACAGTGCCACAGACACTCTGTGTTCCACGCTTACATCCTGCTTGGACAACCTATGCCCTCCTACATCTGGACCAGCCCGTGCATCCTTGTCTGCCCCCTGGTTATCGGATGTACCACGTGAGCATCGCACCAGCCTCCAGTCAGCTGAGAGAAAATGGCCCAAGTCAAAAGACCATTCTGACCTCTCTCCTGACTCTCACACACTCTTAAAAACCTTCTCTGCTCTCCTCTGTCCGCCTGCTCCCACACCTTCATCGGAGTTAAGGGCTAATGATTACTGCGTTCAAAGAGGCCTGCATCACACCGCTACTGAAGAAACCCACTCTCAACCTTACCCCTCTAGAACACTACAGGCAGGTGTAGTGTGTGAAAATGCATATCTTCTGTCAAAATGTAGATGACTGATTTTAACCTCTAATTCTTTTCTATCTTCTTAAAAAAATAATTTTGTTTACTTACCTCACTATTCTCAGCTTTGTATAATGTGCTAGGCTTTAATGGACTGGGTTTAATTAACTTATGCATTTTGTTGCCTATATTGTTATAATTGCTTCCAATGTTTCCTCGTCTGTAAGTCGCTTTGGATAAAAACGTCTGCTAAATGATGTGGGAATTAAGATCAATATATAGATCGATATAAAATGGATGATTGATTTTGTTTAAATCAGATGTATTTTAGTACATGACATGATTGTGAACAAAGGCTTGAACCAGAGAGTTATATAGTTGCCAGATGTTGGAATGTGGTCAGTAAGTGGGGGGTTGCATGATCTGCTTATGTGTGTGTGTAACATAAACCACATCTTACTTTTGGGGAAGAAATGTGTACACTGAAGGATCTTATTGTGGTATTAAACGTGCCTTTACATTCAATATGCTTAGGATTTTATTATTGTTAACTAACTATGCATAATATGTTGAAAATATAACCAGTGTGTTAGTTGAGTTAACCAAGAATTTAGTGCTGAATACTGTCGGGCTTTTCCACAGGAAATTGCTATGTGTGTGTGTAAAGATTAGATTACACGGGGAGCCCCATGGAATGTGGTGGATTGGGGGGCCTCCTAATAATTTGTTACAGATGGATGGTGGTTTGAAAAACAAGGCAGTGAGCTGATTGGCTGGAGAGCAGACAAAGGGGAGACGATCTGATTGGACCCCACCATGGAGAAGAGACTCGTCGAACCATACATATAAATAGCTGTAAAGCTGTTTCGGGGTGTCGATTCTTTGTGAGACTTTTTTGTGTCTGAGAATCCACCGAAACAGCTGTTTGTTTGAGACTTCTGATCAATAAATTTCAACGTTTTCTGAACTGGCCTTTCTCCAATTTTTGAACGCGCAGAACATTGCTTCAATGTTCATCAGATGGTGACCCCGGACGCGATTGGAGAAAAAGGCATCTAAAGAGAACCATACTCGGGGATTGACCGAAAATCGGGACGAGACAACTTTGAATTCAACACACTGTCGACAGAAAAAAACAAAGGTGAGCAGAGACCTGTTTAAACGAACTTCTGCAGATTGGATATTCTAAATTTATGTGTTGAGTTTGAAGTATATCTGTACCGTTGATTAAAAATTTAAAGTCATTGATATTTGTTGATCAGAATAAAAGGATATTTTTTATATATATATTGGAAGACGGGGTGAGAGACCCGCGTTGAAACAAGAGAATAGAGAAACTATTGTCGTTAAATCCCTTTAAACCACCGGCAAGTATCGAAGCCTTGCGGCGTAAGAAAGGGCGCTTTTAGAATTACGGCAAGTATCAAAGCCTTTGCTGTTTTATAAAAGTGAATAAGTTATTAAATCCCTTTAAACCACCGGCAAGTATCGAAGCCTTGCGGCGTAAGAAAGGGCGCTTTTAGAATTACGGCAAGTATCAAAGCCTTTGCTGTTTTATAAAAGTGAATAAGTTATTAAATCCCTTTAAACCACCGGCAAGTATCGAAGCCTTGCGGCGTAAGAAAGGGCGCTTTTAGAATTACGGCAAGTATCAAAGCCTTTGCTGTTTTATAAAAGTGAATAAGTTATTAAATCCCTTTAAACCACCGGCAAGTATCAAAGCCTTGCGGCGTAAGAAAGGGCGCTTTTAGAATTACGGCAAGTATCAAAGCCTTTGCTGTTTTATAAAAGTGAATAAGTTATTAAATCCCTTTAGACCACCGGCAAGTATCGAAGCCTTGCGGCGTAAGAAAGGGCGCTTTTAGAATTACGGCAAGTATCAAAGCCTTTGCTGTTTTATAAAAGTGAATAAGTTATTAAATCCCTTTAAACCACCGGCAAGTATCGAAGCCTTGCGGCGTAAGAAAGGGCGGTTTAGAATTACGGCAAGTATCAAAGCCTTTGCTGTTTTATAAAAGTGAATAAGTTATTAAATCCCTTTAAACCACCGGCAAGTATCGAAGCCTTGCGGCGTAAGAAAGGGCGCTTTTGAAATTACGGCAAGTATCGAAGCCTTTGCTGTTTGATAAAAGTGAATAAACAGGGATAAATTCGTTAAAAAGCGTGTGGGTGACCGACACCATAGTACGCTAAAAGCCGATTAAACTGTGTATACTAATAGTATATTGTGTACTGAATATTACTTTTAAAAAGTATAAAAAAAAGGTGATAAATTGTGTATTAAGTGTGTATTGTATACTGTAATATTATAGTGTAAAATGTCTGATTTTGAGAGAAAATGTGCGGAGTATGGCTGTTCCCCTGTAGCTATGCAGTGGGAAAAGATTGTTGATATGCTAATGGCCCAATCAGAGCCGAAAACTCGTAAGAAGGACAGAAAAATCTGGAAAAAAAAAATGGAGTCAAATTTGCATGGAGAATGTGTGGAAAGAATCTGAGAAAGTGTTGATTAAGATCACTCCAAAAATCAGGGAAATGGAGGAAAAAGCGCATGCAAGTTTAAACAAACATGTAGAAGGAGGAAAATATGTGAAGTTGCTAGATAAAAATAAGCATAAAAAGGAGGAAGAGAGATTGAGAGAAGAATTACGCCTGTGGACACGGATTGCTCTGACTGCAATTGCTTTGAGTTCCCCTAGGGGGGGCACGGGACATGTGCAGTCGGAGGAGTTAGAGAAAGAAATGGTGAGAGAGTCAGGAAGTGCAGGAGCCACATACCAGCTTCACAGCAAGTGCAAGTGAATGTGAAAGATTCAATGGTGGAGGTAGACATGCCAGATCTAGATGTTTTAAAGGATCAAATAAACGTGTTGACAGCACAATTAGAACTAATGGTAAATAGACAGGAAACCTTACAAAGAAAGGATAGCATAACAAACCAAAGAGCACAAGTAGTGCACAATGAGGAGGAAGGCAGAGACATGAAGGGACAGGAAGCATGTAATAACAGTGAGGATGGAGGGCCACTGCAGGTATGTAGGGACGTAGTTATTAAAGGAACTATGATGTCTACCCCAGTGTCACAGGGTACTAGGAGTCGTACCAGAGCCTGTCAATCCACTCCAGCCTGTCAATTCACTCCCCCTCAAGAGAGACAATGGGACAGTATGTGTCGCCCAGGTAGTGAGTATGATGAAAGGAATGTTAATGTGCCAAACGCCCAACTAATGTCAGGAGGGGCAACTAACATGCCTCTGTTACAGGGCAACCGAGGGGTACCAAAGTACCAGCCCTGGAGCCATAGTGACATGACAGCTGTGCTGGCAAAATTGCCCCCCATTACATCTGGTGGAGGCAGATGGCTTATAAAGTTGATGGCATTGTGCCACGGCACCACCTTGGCGGTAGGAGACATAAGATGCCTTTTAGGCCAAGTTTTTACTGTTTCGCAGATGGCAGAGTTTGAGAAGGATGCAAACCTTGAAGACGAACCCAATGACGCACGGTATACCACTGTCAGTACAGCGATCGCCAGGGCCCTCAGAGAAAAATTTCCAACACCCCCAACCGTATACCAAAACATTAAGTTCCGCATTAAGCCTGGTGAGACTGGAGCGAGTTACTATTTTAGATGCGCAGCTGAATGGGAGCAGATGGTAGAAGAAAATAGTCTAAATAATCCAATTACGCGTAATATATTTAGAACTGCCGTAATGACAGGGGCCCCCAATGGTGTCAAGCAGGCAATGGAATGTAATCCTGACACTCCAGTTGCCAGCAACGAAATGTGGGAAAGACATCTAGTGTTCCATATTGACCGGTCAGTCGATAAGCAGGATAAAGAACAGGAGGAATTAGAAAAGACAAAGCAACAATTGTTAAAACTACAATTAGAAATGGCTAAGGCAGACAGTAAAAAAACAAAACAAATGCCACAACGTCCTGTGGGCAGCGGCTTTGACGGGCAGCCCGGGGTACAGACCCCACCTTTTCCCATAGTCACACCTGAAACTTTTGGCTATGCTCAGGGAGGACATGTCCCTAATTTTCAAGTAATGAAACCGCGGGGAGGGTATAGGCCACGGGGCAATAGCGGATGGGCTAGGGGAAAACCAAATGGGGAAGAGGTGCGCTACAGGGGGGTGTGTTATCAGTGTGGGGGGACTGGTCATTGGTGGAGAGACTGTCCCATGGCAGGGAACAGCCAGCATATGGGACCACCTGCGGGGGGATGGGATCCTCATAGAGGTGGGCCCAGTGGTCGTGGCAGAGGACCACAAACTCCAAAATACCCGGAGCAACAACACCCACCTCCCCACTCGATTCAGGCGCCCTTGAACCCAACTTGGGGCCAGGGGGTAGATGCGGATTGTTAAAGGGGCCAACAGAGAACAATCATGCAAGGTTTGGCTGAGCCTTACATGATTTTAGTGGTCAACAACAGGCCACTAACAGCTTTGGTAGATACTGGAGCAACATACTCCACAGTAACGAGGGGCACAATCACTGACAAAGATCTAAGTGATAAGACTGTTGGAGTTATGGGATTCTCTGGAGGGTTAGAACATTGGCATCTTACTGTTCCTCTTACCACAAAAGTGGCAAATCAGTCCCTGTCACACTCATTTCTGTACTCCACAAAAGCACCTGTTCCCCTATTGGGCAGAGATCTGTTGATTAAATTGGGTGCAAACATTTTATGCTCACCAGAGGGTGTCACAGTCACGTTCCCGGACGGCACTAAAGTCGACTGTTTACAGGCACACAGTAGAGAGGGCCACCAGCAGGTTTTGCTGGGAGGACCCTTGCAAGAGATGGCAGACATATATTGGGTGGAACTAGATAATTCACAATCAGGAGCCAGAGCACTGTATAAGAGTCAGTGGCCCTGGATCAAAGACTTAGCTTTCTATTTGCCTCCCATCGACCCCCTGCATTGTACACTATTTTATGATCGGAATGACACTGTCACATACCGGGAAATGTTCCATGACATTGAGGGCCAAATGTGGACACTCACAGGGGAGGGTCTATATGTAGGACAAGAGGGTGTAGTAGTTCCAGTTACACTGACATCAGAACAACAGATATGGTATGAAATGGCAGACACAGCTGAACCTCACATTTCTATGGCACTGCATCCAGGCCATGAAGCTCGAGAGTTAGGAGCTATGACAAAAAGGTTGCGCTTGGTGACCGATTGGGAGCCCTCTGGCATTGTTGGGGTTTTGCATTCGCGTATGACAGATTCATATTGGGTACCACAAAAAACGGCCGATAGGGGCCAATTGACTCATCTCGAAATTACAAGAAGCCATGGTCGCGAACTGACAGACGGTCCCGGAGCTGAGCAGTTAATTAACAGCCAGCCGGACGACCTCTGGTCACAAGGTCCAACGGACGTTGGCCTCTGTAACATTGAGCCAGTCACATTTCAGTTAAAATCGACAGAACCAGTTTGGGTCCCACAATATCCTAACAAAAAGGAGGCAGAGGAAGGCATTGCACCCACTGTTCAAGGTTTAGTGGAGAAAGGTGTCATTATTCCATGGCGATCGCCATGGAACACCCCGATCTTTCCTGTCAAGAAACCAGGCACAAACAAATATAGATTAGTCCATGATCTGCGTCGAGTAAACAGCCTGGTGGCAACACCAACAATGGCCGTACCAAACCCATATACTGCCATCTCAAATTTGACCCCAGCTCACCAATGGTTCACATGCATTGATTTGGCCAACGCTTTTTTCTGTATACCAATCTCAGAAGAATGTAAATCATGCCTGACTTTCACTTACCGAAAATGTCAATATTCTTATAACAGACTTCCACAGGGCTTTATTTTATCGCCAGGGATATTCAATCAGGTCCTAAAAAATCAGCTGATAAATTGTGTGTTGCCTGTAGATTGCGTTCTAATAATGTATGTTGATGATCTTTTGCTGGCAGCCGTAACCAACGAAGATTGCTTAAAAGCAACAGGCGCCATTCTGAGACAGCTGCATGCGTCCGGGTTCAAGGTTAGTAAAGAAAAACTGCAGGTCAGAAGGCCATCTGTTACTTTCATGGGCCGTTTAATCACAGGCCAAGGCACAACGTTGTCTGATCGCCAACGTGATGGCATTTTGTCACACCCAAAGCCACACAATGTGAAGGACATGCTTTCCTTTCTGGGATTGACAGGTTTCAGCAGAAATTATATCCCTATGTATGTAGCGGTCACCAAGCCATTACGAGACATGGTCAAGGAACAAGGCATGAGAAATGTGCAGGCGAAGTTAACATGGACCCCTGAAGCAGAAACCGCGTTCATTAAATTGAAAGGGGAGCTGTCACATGCAGCATATCTGCATAGCCCTGATTATAGCAAGGCATTTTTCCTAGACGTTTCTGAAACAGGGAATAGCGCACATGGAGTACTTTTCCAGAAGCAGTCTAGTGCTAGACGTGTGCTCATGTATGTCAGTGTCCTAATGGACGCCATTGAACAACGCCAGCCGGCTTGTGCCAGGTTCACTGCAGGATTGGCAAAGATTATTGAAAAGACATCACACATTGTGATGGGTCATCAGTTAACGGTCCTGACCACGCACTCTGTCATGTCGTTTGTCAACTCTGAATCATTTACGTTTTCACCATTGAGGCAGAGAAAACTGTCCAAATGTCTAACGGCGCCAAACATAACATACAAACACGATGGCATTAACATGGCAGATTTGTTCACCAAAGGGGAACCACATGACTGTGCACCAATCACTGACCTGGCATCTCGTGTTCGCCAGGACTTAACTGCAACCCCTATCCCTGAAGCCTCGGACGTGATTACACTTTTCACGGACGGGTGCTGTTTTAGAGCTCAGGATGGCTCTTTGGTCTCAGCTTATTCTGTTGTGCAGCAAACAGACTTAGGTTACACTACTAGGGAAGCAGAGAAAATAGAAGGCAAACAGTCGGCACAGAGAGCAGAACTAATTGCGGTCACACAAGCACTAAAACTTGCAGGGTCTGGCAAAGTCAACATTTATAGTGACTCAGCTTATGTCGTGGGTGCTGTCCATGTCGAACTCGCAGTTTGGCAAAGGAGTGGGTTCGTCACTACGTCTGGTAAGCCTATAGCACATGATGCAGAAGCACGTGCACTGTTGGACGCATTGAAAATTCCAGCAGCTGTTGCTGTCATAAAATGTCAGGGCCACTGTAAAACAGACAGTGCCATAGCACGGGGAAATGAGGCTGCTGACTTGGCTGCGAAAACAGCTGCAGGCTATCAGGTAACCATGATGGTACAGACTGACTGTTCATATGTGAAACTGTTACCATCTTTCAGCAGAGAAACACTTGTGGCCGAACATGGCAAATGCACACCAGAAGAACTGTCAACGTGGACAGAGTATGGGGCCCTATGTGCACCAGATGGTCTGTGGCAGGCCCCAGATGGCAGACCAGCATTGCCCATGAGCCTGTCACGCTCTATCATGAACCAAGCACACACTATGTCGCACGTGAGTTCAAAACAGATGATGAAAACATTGCAATATTGGTGGCATCCTTTTTTGACGGCTATGGTGTCTAACTTTGTACTTTCATGCGACATTTGTCAAAAACATAACATCAAACCAACTTTAAAACAGTTAAAGGGCACATTTTTGCCATTGCGAGGCCCAGGAGAGGAAATCGTGATTGACTTTACAGACATGGTAGAGAGGGTGCAAGGGAAACGGTATTTGCTGGTGATAGTTGACCAATTCACAGGTTGGCCTGAGGCTTTTCCTTGTGGAAAAGAAGACAGCACTGCAGTCATTAAGTGTCTCATTAATCTGTACATTCCGCATGTACATAGTTTCCCCCGGCTTATCCGGTCAGAAAAAAAACGGCTCACGATTAAAAATCGTAGAGAAATCGCTGGGTCTAACGCATGCGTTTGGAGCAGTCTATCATCCTGAATCGCAAGGTAAGGTCGAACGGATGAACCTAACACTGAAACTTAAATTGGCTAAAATCTGTGCACAGACCAAATTATCATGGCTATCAGCTCTTCCGTTGGCTCTAATGTCTGTACGTTCCTCTGTTAACAGAATCACTGGCTTTACACCTTTTGAATTGCTTACAGGTAGATCTTTTCCAGGACCGTCAACGCCGCTGAAGCCGGACACCTGTGTACCACTTTCACATTGTGTATATTTTGACAAACTGACTGCTATGATTCAACATTTCTCTCAGCAGACTCCCTCTGACATTGCTGGAGAACCTGTCGAGTCCTGTTCACAGTGGGTGCGCCTGAAGAAGTTTCGAAGGAAGTGGAATGAGCCACGCTGGACGGAGCCTCTGAAAGTGACGGCGAGGACATCACATTGTGTCCGTCTTTCTGGCAGGGGTGACACCTGGTATCACTTGTCTTCTTGTGTTAACTGTGATCCACCAAACAGGTCACTGTCGGAAACTGCTGTGGACCTGAGGACTCAGGTCCAAGAGGGGGAGGATATCTCTGGAGCAGAAAGTGGGACACAGGCATCAAGAGTGGCATAAACAATCTAGTGGACTGTGGTTTGATTTTCAAAGAGTCAAGAGTATATTGAGATAGGTGTTCACAGGAGTACAGATAGTGATAACCATATACTCATTATAATCAAGGGTTATCAACATTTTCATATTAATTTTTATCGTAATCTCTACGTAATCTCTACATCTTAATTTTCTTTCGAATTCTTTATAATCAATATATATTGTTTTTATTGTGATTCGTCAATTTTAATATTCACATTTTTCATATTTTCGATATTTACTATTTTTCATATTTTATATATTCACAGTTTTCATATATTCATATCCAGTATTTTCCATATTTTTCATATTTTTATATTGCTATTGTGATTTTATATTGTCATATTCATTGACGTATAACCATTTATTCCTTACATTTCTATTTTGTGGGATTTTAACCATATATTTTTTCTTAATTTCATATTCCCATTAAGTGCACTGTGTGTTTAACCATTTAAAGTCCAAGAGAGGGTAACGAGATGAAGCTGTGGGAAAACTGTAAGCTGTCAGGAATCCTATTAATAATTTCAGAGGTTATAGTAGGAATAATTTTTAGCATAACTGAGGGTCAGGAAAGCAACAACAATATATCGAAACCGAGTTACAAAAGAGCCATAGCCGATACGAGGTTACCGTGTGAATAACTTGTAATTAACTATGTTTGGGGTAAGACCACATCATTTACTTTCGACCTATGCGCTGTCATAAATTGTGGGGGAAAAAATAGCTCATGGAGGGGGTACGAGGTATATGTATGTACGGACGGGAATATGGACAGTGTTTGTAAGGCGTACCAGTCTAGGCAAACCTATAGGGGTGAATGGTGTCCCTTGTGGAATAAGGTAATAGCATATACCGGTGGTTGGACCCCGAAAGAACCCAGTCTTTGGACCCGTACCTCTGCAAAATTTGATTTTAAAATGCAAAGAGATTACAGTGCAAGCCAAAATCCACTCACCCTTTCAATATCCACCAGAACGGGATCAGCCAATTATACAGGGGAGTTTTTCCTTATAATGGGGGTGCACAGCCCAGGAACAGATAAAAAAGCAGTAATAAAATTTGTTGTGGACAGTTCACCTGAGGAGGAAAGAAATGGGACAGTAGCTGAGCCATTATCGGTAGGACAAAAGAATGGAGTGGTAGAAATAGATTACACCATGTTTAAACCAGAATATATGATAGAGAGAGCCACAGGATATGGGGAAAATAATTTGTGACTGGAATGAATAATTACCACAGCCAGAGAACAGAGCTTAGATGATTGTGTAGGATGTGCCAATGCAAGACCCCATTTATATATTGAACCAGCCCCGTTGTACCAAAACGATACGTGGGGCTATGAGTGTATGTTGGCATTGACACGGATGGCCAGTCCAAAAAATTGTACCACACTAGCAGCAATATTCCCACCAATAACCAACCTTTCACGGGCAGGTCCATTTACACCAAAGAAAGCAAATTATACCTGTTTTGATATTAAACGTCTATCACCAACCAGCAACCTAGGGGAGATAAATAAGGAGTGGTGTGATCAGATCATAGTAGATAATGGAACTAAAATAGGTACGTGGGCTAGGGCAGGCTTGTATTATTATTGTGGAGATCGAAGATTGTTTACTAGGATACCTGAGCAGGCAAAGGGAGTGTGTGCTTTGGTAAGACTGGGAGCCCCAATAACTCTGATAGGTGACAGAGCAGTCAGAACGGAAACCGTGAATTCAGCAACATTGACTAGAAGACGTAGAAGACACATCATTACAAAGAGAGCAATAGGATCAAGTGTAGATTTATCATTAAATAGTCCGACGTATATCGATGCGATAGGGATTCCACGAGGTGTACCGGATGAATATAAACTAGCGAACCAAGTGGCAGCAGGTTTTGAGAATATACCAATAATAGCTGCTCTTTTTCCAGTCACCCCAAACAAGAATGTAGACAGGATTAATTATGTGCATTATAATGTGATGAGGTTAGCAAATATGACAAGGGATGCAGTAGATGGTTTAGCAGAACAGCTATTACCAACTTCACTTATGGCTATACAGAACCGTATGGCTCTGGACATGTTGTTGGCAGAAAAGGGAGAAGTATGTGTTATGTTTGGTGATCTTTGCTGTACTTACATTCCTAATAAAATAGCACCAGAAGGATCAGTCACTAGGGCATTGGAAGGTTTGAAAACTTTGTCTATCGAAATGAAGGAACATTCAGGAGTGAATAATCCTATTGGAGATTGGCTAGACAAGGCACTAGGCAAATGGAAATCAGTAGATTTTAGCGTCAATAGAAAAGACAGACATAACCCCTCCCAAATATACCATGCCTCTATTGTCTGGCGACCACTTCCTAGATGAGGAGGACAACGATGATTGTGATAATTTGTGACCACAATTAGTGGTCAAGAGAGGGAATTGTGGGAATTAAGATCAATATATAGATCGATATGAAATGGATGATTGATTTTGTTTAAATCAGATGTATTTTAGTACATGACATGATTGTGAACAAAGGCTTGAACCGGAGAGTTATATAGTTGCCAGATGTTGGAATGTGGTCAGTAAGTGGGGGGTTGCATGATCTGCTTATGTGTGTGTGTAACATGAACCACATCTTACTTTTGGGGAAGAAATGTGTACACTGAAGGATCTTATTGTGGTATTAAACGTGCCTTTACATTTAATATGCTTAGGATTTTATTATTGTTAACTAACTATGCATAATATGTTGAAAATATAACCAGTGTGTTAGTTGAGTTAACCAAGAATTTAGCCCTGAATACTGTCGGGCTTTTCCACAGGAAATTGCTATGTGTGTGTGTAAAGATAAGATTACACGAGGAGCCCCATGGAATGTGGTGGATTGGGGGGCCTCCTAATAATTTGTTACAGATGGATGGTGGTTTGAAAAACAAGGCAGTGAGCTGATTGGCTGGAGAGCAGACAAAGGGGAGACGATCTGATTGGACCCCACCATGGAGAAGAGACTCGTCGAACCATACATATAAATAGCTGTAAAGCTGTTTCGGGGTGTCGATTCTTTGTGAGACTTTTTTGTGTCTGAGAATCCACCGAAACAGCTGTTTGTTTGAGACTTCTGATCAATAAATTTCAACGTTTTCTGAACTGGCCTTTCTCCAATTTTTGAACGCGCAGAACATTGCTTCAATGTTCATCAATGACTAAATGTAAATTTTATGAAATGTGTAATGTCATGTGTAATGTGTAGTGTGTGGCCTTGAAATTTTAGCATGTCTAAGTAATCATGAATAAATGCTTCTTGAGACACACAGTGTTGCTTCTTTGCATGCATCAAACAAATTGTTTCTGGCTATATGCATCCATGCATCAGTTTGAGAGGGGTGGAAATGGGACACTTGGGTTAAACAAAACTGCCCCAAAAGTACCCCCACCCACTTTTTCTAAGTCGATTTGGTACATTTCTCAGATCCAATTTGAAATTATCAAAACTTCTTGTTCAATCCTTACATCCTTGTGTCACTTGTGCACATCAAACAAAGATTTTCTCATTTCTTTGAACAAGTTGCAAATGCTTTGGTACATCCATGCAAGTGAATATGACACAATTCTGTGCAGATTCCTACATTATCAATTGCTGATGTCATGTTGATCAAAATGCATTATAATGGGTCTCTGTTGAATAGTATAATCCCCCATGACATTTAAGCACTAGTTTTACAATATACAGTAAGAATACTTTAAGTAAACAGTGGCATTTTATTTTACTCAATTTAGTGTTTTGCATTACTAAATTCTTTCCACATAGGATTGCAAGACAACTTCAATGTGTTGCAGACGGCCCCTTTTCACACCTAAACAGTCTTTTGGCACTCTCTACAGGGATCTCATCAGGATTCCCTCCCTCCTGCTTTTCCTCTGCTTTCTTGTCTGCACTCCCCCCCTCTGAGGAGCTCTCTCTTTTGAATACCAACAGTGCCACAGACACTCTGTGTTCCACGCTTACATCCTGCTTGGACAACCTATGCCCTCCTACATCTGGACCAGCCCGTGCATCCCTGTCTGCCCCCTGGTTATCGGATGTACCACGTGAGCATCGCACCAGCCTCCAGTCAGCTGAGAGAAAATGGCCAAAGTCAAAAGACCATACTGACCTCTCTCTCTACCAGTCTCTGTTCTCTACTTTCTCCGTTGACGTCACCTCTGCAAAAACTGATTATAACCACTCGAAGATCAGCAACTCTCCTGACTCTCACACTCTTAAAAACCTTCTCTGCTCTCCTCTGTCCGCCTGCTCCCACACCTTCATCGGAGTTAACGGCTAATGATTTTGCATCGTTCTTCGTAAAGAAAACTACCGTTGCCTATATTGTTATAATTGCTTCCAATGTTTCCTCGTCTGCAAGTCGCTTTGGATAAAAACGTCTGCTAAATGACTAAATGTAAATTTTATGATATGTGTAATGTCATGTGTAATGTGTAGTGTGTGGCCTTGAAATTTTAGCATGTCTACGTAATCATGAATAAATGCTTCTTGAGACACACAGTGTTGCTTCATTGCATGCATCAAACAAATTGTTTCTGGCTATATGCATCCATGCATCAGTTTGAGAGGGGTGGAAATGGGACACTTGGGTGAAACAAAACTGCCCCAAAAGTACCCCCACCCACTTTAAATACAGTTTTTTCTAAGTCAATTTGGTACATTTCTCAGATCCGATTTGAAATTATCAAAACTTCTTGTTCAATCCTTACATCCTTGTGTCACTTGTGCACATCAAACAAGCATTTTCTCATTTCTTTGAACAAGTTGCAAATGCTTTGGTACATCCATGCAAGTGAATATGACACAATTCTGTGCAGATTCCTACATTATCAATTGCTTATGTCATGTTGATCAAAATGCATTATAATGGGTCTCTGTTGAATAGTATAATCCCCCATGACATTTAAGCACTAGTTTTACAATATACAGTAAGTATACTTTAAGTAAACAGTGGCATTTTATTTTACTCAATTTAGTGTTTTGCATTACTAAATTCTTTCCACATAGGATTGCAAGACAACTTCAATGTGTTGCAGACGGCCCCTTTTCACACCTAAACAGTCTTTTGGCACTCTCTACAGGGATCTCATCAGGATTTCCTCCCTCCTGCTTTTCCTCTGCTGTCTTGTCTGCACTCCCCCCCTCCGAGGAGCTCTCTCTTTTGAATACCAATAGTGCCACAGACACACTGTGTTCCACGCTTAAATCCTGCTTGGACAACCTATGCCCTCCTACATCTGGACCAGCCCGTGCATCCCTGTCTGCCCCCTGGTTATCGGATGTACCACGTGAGAATCGCACCAGCCTCCAGTCAGCTGAGAGAAAATGGCCCAAGTCAAAAGACCATACTGACCTCTCTCCTGACTCTCACACACTCTTAAAAACCTTCTCTGCTCTCCTCTGTCCGCCTGCTCCCACACCTTCATCTGAGTTAACGGCTAATGATTTTGCATCGTTCTTCGTAAATAAAATACCGCCATCAACAGCCAGATTTCTACACCACCATCACCCGCCTTTTCTCCTCTGTCTGAAAAAGATGTTTCCAAGGTCATTGGTTCCAACCACCCTACCACCTGCCCACTGGATTCCATCCCCACCCATCTCCTCCATGCCATCTCTCCAGCAGTTGTGCCTGGTCCGACCCACATCATCAACTCTTTGCTCACCACTGGGACATGTCCCACTGCGTTCAAAGAGGCCTGCATCACACCGCTACTGAAGAAACCCACTCTCAACCTTACACTGCTAGAACACTACAGGCCGGTGTAGTGTGTGAAAATGCATTTCTTCTGTCAAAATGTAGATGACTGATTTAAACCTCTAATTCTTTTCTGTCTTCTTAAAAAAATATTGTTTTTACTTACCTCACTATTCTTAGCTTTATATACTGTGCTAGGCTTTAATAGACTGGATTTAATTAACTTATGCATTTTGTTGCCTATATTGTTATAATTGCTTCCAATGTTTCCTCGTCTGTAAGTCGCTTTGGATAAAAACGTCTGCTAAATGACTAAATGTAAATTTTATGAAATGTGTAATGTCATGTGTAATGTGTAGTGTGTGGCCTTGAAATTTTAGCATGTCTACGTAATCATGAATAAATGCTTCTTGAGACACACAGTGTTGCTTCTTTGCATGCATCAAACAAATTGTTTCTGGCTATATGCATCCATGCATCAGTTTGAGAGGGGTGGAAATGGGACACTTGGGTGAAACAAAACTGCCCCAAAAGTACCCCCACCCACTTTAAATACAGTTTTTTCTAAGTCAATTTGGTACATTTCTCAGATCCGATTTGAAATTATCAAAACTTCTTGTTCAATCCTTACATCCTTGTGTCACTTGTGCACATCAAACAAGCATTTTCTCATTTCTTTGAACAAGTTGCAAATGCTTTGTTATATCCATGCGAGTGAATATGACACAATTCTGTGCAGATTCCTACATTATCAATTGCTTATGTCATGTTGATCAAAATGCATTATAATGGGTCTCTGTTGAATAGTATAATCCCCCATGACATTTAAGCACTAGTTTTACAATATACAGTAAGTATACTTTAAGTAAACAGTGGCATTTTATTTTACTCAATTTAGTGTTTTGCATTACTAAATTCTTTCCACATAGGATTGCAAGACAACTTCAATGTGTTGCAGACGGCCCCTTTTCACACCTAAACAGTCTTTTGGCACTCTTTACAGGGATCTCATCAGGATTCCCTCCCTCCTGCTTTTCCTCTGCTGTCTTGTCTGCACTCCCCCCTCCGAGGAGCTCTCTCTTTTGAATACCAACAGTGCCACAGACATCCTGCTTGGACAACCTATGCCCTCCTACATCTGGACCAGCCCGTGAATCCCTGTCTGCCCCCTGGTTATCGGATGTACCACGTGAGCATCGCATCAGCCTCCAGTCAGCTGAGAGAAAATGGCCTAGGTCAAAAGACCATACTGACCTCTCTCCTGACTCTCACACACTCTTAAAAACCTTCTCTGCTCTCCTCTGTCCGCCTGCTCCCACACCTTCATCGGAAATAACGGCTAATGATTTTGCATCGTTCTTCGTAAAGAAAACTACCGCCATCAACAGCCAGATTTCTACACCACTATCACCGCCTTTTCTCCTCTCTCTGAAAATGATGTTTCCAAGTTCATTGGTTCCAACCACCCTACCACCTGCCCACTGGATTCCATCCCCACCCATCTCCTCCATGCCATCTCTCCAGCAGTTGTGCCTGGTCTGACCCACATCATCAACTCTTTGCTCACCACTGGGACATTTCCTACTGCGTTCAAAGAGGCCTGCATCACACCGCTACTGAAGAAACCCACTCTCAACCTTACACTGCTAGAACACTACAGGCAGGTGTAGTGTGTGAAAATGCATATCTTCCGTCAAAATGTAGATGACCGATTTTAACCTCTAATTCTTTTCTGTCTTCTTAAAAAAATATTTTTTTTACTTACCTCACTATTCTAAGCTTTGTCTACTGTGCTAGTTTTTAATGGACTGGATTTAATTAACTTATGCATTTTGTTGCCTATATTGTTATAATTGCTTCCAATGTTTCCTCGCCTGTAAGTCGCTTTGGATTAAAACGTCTGCTAAATGACTAAATGTAAATTTTATGAAATGTGTAATGTCATGTGTAATGTGTAGTGTGTGGCCTTGAAATTTTAGCATGTCTACGTAATCATGAATAAATGCTTCTTGAGACACACAGTGTTGCTTCTTTGCATGCATCAAACAAATTGTTTCTGGCTATATGCATCCATGCATCAGTTTGAGAGGGGTGGAAATGGGACACTTGGGTGAAACAAAACTGCCCCAAAAGTACCCCCACCCACTTTAAATACAGTTTTTTCTAAGTCAATTTGGTACATTTCTCAGATCCGATTTGAAATTATCAAAACTTCTTGTTCAATCCTTACATCCTTGTGTCACTTGTGCACATCAAACAAGCATTTTCTCATTTCTTTGAACAAGTTGCAAATGCTTTGGTACATCCATGCAAGTGAATATGACACAATTCTGTGCAGATTCCTACATTATCAATTGCTTATGTCATGTTGATCAAAATGCATTATAATGGGTCTCTGTTGAATAGTATAATCCCCCATGACATTTAAGCACTAGTTTTACAATATACAGTAAGTATACTTTAAGTAAACAGTGGCATTTTATTTTACTCAATTTAGTGTTTTGCATTACTAAATTCTTTCCACATAGGATTGCAAGACTACTTCAATGTGTTGCAGACGGCCCCTTTTCACACCTAAACAGTCTTTTGGCACTCTCTACAGGGATCTCATCAGGATTCCCTCCCTCCTGCTTTTCCTCTGCTGTCTTGACTGCACTCCCCCCCTCTGAGGAACTCTCTCTTTTGAATACCAATAGTGCCACAGACACTCTGTGTTCCACGCTTACATCCTGCTTGGACAACCTATGCCCTCCTAAATCTGGACCAGCCCGTGCATCCCTGTCTGCCCCCTGGTTATCGGATGTACCACGTGAGCATCGCACCAGCCTCCAGTCAGCTGAGAGAAAATGGCCCAAGTCAAAAGACCATACTGACCTCTCTCTCTACCAGTCTCTTCTCTCTACTTTCTCCGTTGACGTCACCTCTGCAAAAACTGATTATAACCACTCGAAGATCAGCAACTCTCCTGACTCTCACACTCTTAAAAACCTTCTCTGCTCTCCTCTGTCCGCCTGCTCCCACACCTTCATCGGAGTTAACGGCTAATGATTTTGCATCTTTCTTCGTAAAGAAAACTACCGCCATCAACAGCCAGATTTCTACACCACCATCACCCGCCTTTTCTCCTCTGTCTGAAAATGGTGTTTCCAAGGTCATTGGTTCCAACCACCCTACCACCTGCCCACTGGATTCCATCCCCACCCGTCTCCTCCATGCCATCTCTCCAGCAGTTGTGCCTGGTCTGACCCACATCATCAACTCTTTGCTCACCCCACTGCGTTCAAAGAGGCCTGCATCACACCGCTACTGAAGAAACCCACTCTCAACCTTACACTGTTAGAACACTACAGGCAGGTGTAGTGTGTGAAAATGCATATCTTCTGTCAAAATGTAGATGACTGATTTTAACCTCTACTTCTTTTCTATCTTCTTAAAAAAATATTTTTTTACTTACCTCACTATTCTTAGCTTTGTATACTGTGCTAGGCTTTAATGGACTGGATTTAATTAACTTATGCATTTTGTTGCCTATATTGTTATAATTGCTTCCAATGTTTCCTCGTCTGTAAGTCGCTTTGGATAAAAACGTCTGCTAAATGACTAAATGTAAATTTTATGAAATGTGTAATGTCATGTGTAATGTGTAGTGTGTGGCCTTGAAATTTTAGCATGTCTACGTAATAATGAATAAATGCTTCTTGAGACACACAGTGTTGCTTCTTTGCATGCATCAAACAAATTGTTTCTGGCTATATGCATCCATGCATCAGTTTGAGAGGGGTGGAAATGGGACACTTGGGTGAAACAAAACTGCCCCAAAAGTACCCCCACCCACTTTAAATACAGTTTTTTCTAAGTCAATTTGGAACATTTCTCAGATCCGATTTGAAACTAACAAAACTTCTTGTTCAATTCTTACATCCTTGTGTCACTTGTGCACATCAAACAAAGATTTTCTCATTTATTTGAACAAGTTGCAAACGCTTTGGGACATCCATGCAAGTGAATATGACACAATTCTGTGCAGATTCCTACATTATCAATTGCTTATGTCATGTTGATCAAAATGCATTATAATGGGTCTCTGTTGAAAAGTATAATCCCCCATGACATTTAAGCACTAGTTTTACAATATACAGTAAGTATACTTTAAGTAAACAGTGGCATTTTATTTAACTCAATTTAGTGTTTTGCATTACTAAATTCTTTCCACATAGGATTGCAAGACAACTTCAATGTGTTGCAGACGGCCCCTTTTCACACCTAAACAGTCTTTTGGCACTCTCTACAGGGATCTCATCAGGATTCCCTCCCTCCTGCTTTTCCTCTGCTGTCTTGTCTGCACTCCCCCCCTCTGAGGAGCTCTCTCTTTTGAATACCAACAGTGCCACAGACACTCTGTGTTCCACGCTTACATCCTGCTTGGACAACCTATGCCCTCCTACATCTGGACCAGCCCGTGCATCCCTATCTGCCCCCTGGTTATCGGATGTACCACGTGAGCATCGCACCAGCCTCCAGTCAGCTGAGAGAAAATGGCCCAAGTCAAAAGACCATACTGACCTCTCTCTCTACCAGTCTCTTCTCTCTACTTTCTCCGTTGACGTCACCTCTGCAAAAACTGATTATAACCACTCTAAGATCAGCAACTCTCCTGACTCTCACACACTCTTAAAAACCTTCTCTGCTCTCCTCTGTCCGCCTGCTCCCACACCTTCATCAGAGTTAACGGCTAATGATTTTGCATCGTTCTTCGTAAATAAAATACCGCCATCAACAGCCAGATTTCTACACCACCATCACCCGCCTTTTCTCCTCTGTCTGAAAATGATGTTTCCAAGGTCATTGGTTCCAACCACCCTACCACCTGCCCACTGGATTCCATCCCCACCCATCTCCTCCATGCCATCTCTCCAGCAGTTGTGCCTGGTCCGACCCACGTCATCAACTCTTTGCTCACCACTGGGACATGTCCCACTGCGTTCAAAGAGGCCTGCATCACACCGCTACTGAAGAAACCCACTCTCAACCTTACACTGCTAGAACACTACAGGCCGGTGTAGTGTGTGAAAATGCATTTCTTCTGTCAAAATGTAGATGACTGATTTAAACCTCTAATTCTTTTCTGTCTTCTTAAAAAAATATTGTTTTTACTTACCTCACTATTCTTAGCTTTATATACTGTGCTAGGCTTTAATGGACTGGATTTAATTAACTTATGCATTTTGTTGCCTATATTGTTATAATTGCTTCCAATGTTTCCTCGTCTGTAAGTCGCTTTGGATAAAATGTCTGCTAAATGACTAAATGTAAATTTTGTGTAATGTGTAGTGTGTGGCCCAGCAATTTTAGCATGTCTACGTAATCATGAATAAATGCTTCTTGAGACACACAGTGTTGCTTCTTTGCATGCATCAAACAAATTGTTTCTGGCTATATGCATCCATGCATCAGTTTGAGAGGGGTGGAAATGGGACACTTGGGTGAAACAAAACTACCCCCACCCACTTTAAATACAGTTTTTTCTAAGTCAATTTGGTACATTTCTCAGATCCGATTTGAAATTAGCAAAACTTCTTGTTCAATCCTTACATCCTTGTGTCACTTGTGCACATCAAACAAGCATTTTCTCATTTCTTTGAACAAGTTGCAAATGCTTTGGTACATCCATTCAAGTGAATATGACACAATTCTGTGCAGATTCCTACATTATCAATTGCTTATGTCATGTTGATCAAAATGCATTATAATGGGTCTCTGTTGAATAGTATAATCCCCCATGACATTTAAGCACTAGTTTTACAATATACAGTAAGTGTACTTTAAGTAAACAGTGGAATTTTATTTTACTCAATTTAGTGTTTTGCATTAATGCAAGCTTTGCGCAAGTTCTACCAGGAAGACTCCTCACGTCATAATCAATTACCAGTCAGCCTATCATCCCTTAGCACGAAGTATAAAAGGATTGTACTTACCTTCTCTTTCGTTCACAGAAATTAACGCACGCGTGAAAACTCTCATTGCGTAAGTTAGCAACCGAATATGGCGGAAAAATCTTTAGTCGATTGCGAATTTACTGATTCCGACGACGATCCACCTCCTACTTCTCCCGCAAACGTGCGGCGCAGTTCACGTATACAGAACCGGGATTCCCCGTGGTCCCAGTGGCCCTCGGAGAAGATATTGTCCATTTTTGAGCAGCAAGGCATTCCAGCGGATAAAGATCTGGAGAGGGAGGATCTTATATTACTGGCTTCTAATGCTCTGGGTAATCCCGCCGTCATAGCCACGGATGTCCCGGTAAGCCCCATGACGCCATCAGTTCCAGCCAAGCAAGCCGGCAGGAAACGCACAGCCAAATCCTCTCCAAAATCAAATAAAAGGTCCAAACCTTCCACGACGACCGTTTCTCCAACTCAGGGCCCAGCGGATATCAATAATCAGCTCCTGTTAATAGTCCAAGGATTATCCGAGTCAGTGAATAACCTCGGGAATAGGCTGGGGGTCTTCGAGAGAGCTATCGGGAACCCGACCTTAAATTCCGCCGCGGCCACATCATCCGCCGCATCCCCGGTTTTTTCGGGAACATCCTCGTCTACATCCCCACAAGCGATAGCTCTACCAACTATCCAGCCTTCAACCTTTGTGGAGCCAGCTCTGAGCGCAACTCAGTTTAATTTGTCTACGGCAGAGGCCGCCCAAAACTTCGGGAGACGATTTGTTCCACCGGCTGCGGCTTCAGTTTCGCATCAAATGCGTGCTAGCATCATAGAAGGTAAGGATGTAAATTTAGCCTCCTTACTGATGCCTCTGCCGGCGTCTGAACGGCAAATGGTGGATTGTGGTGACGTGGCGGTTTTCCTCAGAACTTCTGACGCTAGGCTGCAACGGAATCTATCATTTCCCTAGTTTGTAAGCGCTTTTGGAGTTTATAGAGACATCCTCTGCCAAAACTTTCCAGAGCGTCGCGAAGAATTGGACACTTATTTGGCCATGATGACGGACTTTTACCAGAGATACGGAGGCACCCTTTTCTATGAATATCATAGATCCTTTTCGGCTAAATCCGCTTCATTCATCTCTGTGTTTAATTCTCGGCTGGACTGGTCCATCATCGACACAGAACTACTCGTCCGCCACTTTGGCGGCCAGAAAACCTTGTCATGTGTAGTTTGCAGCTCTCAAGGTCACACTGCCTCGCTCTGCCCTAAAACTCTCGCGAGTCAAAGTCCCGCTGCTGTCCATGGTGCTGATCCAGTAAGCCCATCCTATGTCAATAGAGGGCGTTCAACCCATAACCTGGACAATTCTAGGATCTGTTATAATTTCAACGAATCTGTTTGTACATTTTCTAAATGTTTATTTTCACATGTTTGCAGTTTTTGCAAAGAGCCCCATCCGAAATATGTCTGCCCACGGAGATTCAGACCCGCTGCTCAAGGAAAGTCCCGGTTCAGAAAGAAATTCTAAAAAATCACCCTTCTACCCCAATTAATACTCAAATGTTATCAGGGTACTTGTCATCCCATCCCGATCCATTATTTGTAGATTATTTGATTACCGGGCTGGTCCAAGGGTTTAGGGTAGGCGTCTTATCCCCCCTGTCTTTTTCTTATGTGGCAAAAAACCTACAGTCGGCTTTAGCTGAACCAAAAATGGTTTCTGACTTATTAGGGAAGGAAGTTAATAAAGGTTATGTTATCGGCTACTAGGAAATTTTCGGGGAAAAAGCGGCAGATTTTTGACATGTCTTCGCCACATTCTAATACTGCAGCAAGCGTTAATGAATGCATTCCCCTAGAGCCTTTTTCGCTGTATTATGCTTCAGTGGACAACGCTATCCAACTAATTAAACTGGCTGGGCAGGGTGCATGGCTAGCTAAAGCTGACATCAGAGACGCTTTTAAAATTATTCCTATTCACCCCGCCGAGTGGGCTCTCTTTGGTGTTAAATGGCAATCCAAGTTTTATTTCGCAGTTAGACTAACTTTCGGCTGCAGAAGCAGCCCACACATATTTAACAACCTATCAGAGGCATTGTGTTGGATCCTGCTTAACGTCTGCAAGATTCCATTCGTTCTGCATCTACTCTATGATTTTCTGCTGGTCGATTTTCCATCACGCGAAACCCCCATCCTAGATACACTCAAACACATTTTCAGCGATGTGGGAGTTCCTCTATCAGAAGAGAAGACTCTCGGCCCGGCAACCGCTCTCGAGTTCCTCGGTATCCGGCTGGATACTGTCAAAATGCAAGCTTCTCTTCCTATGGATAAACTTTCCAGAATTCGTTCTGTTATGGGTTCTTTTATAGACTCAAGCGTCGTTACAAAACGGGAAATGCTTTCATTGCTTGGCCACCTCAAATTTGCCATGAGCATTATCCCGCAAGGTAGGGCTTTCATATCTCGGTTGTTAGATCGCGCCCATTCTGTACCCAACCTAAGCGACATTGTGCACCTCGATGAAGGGTGCCTCTCAGATCTAAAATTCTGGTCCCACCTGCTTAACAGCTGGAATGGTATCTTTTTTTTATAATGATACTCCCGAGTCTTCCATCGCTCTCAAACTTTTCACCGACGCTGCCCCTTCAGTAGGTTTCGGAGCATTCTTCCAAGATCAGTGGTTTGCGGAGAGGTGGCCTGACCAGTTTGTTCAGGCTCAAAATTCAGCCTCGTCCGCTCTCTACGAGCTCTATCCGATAGCGGTAGCTTGCATCCTATGGGGTTCAGCTTGGTCGCGCAAATACATCATTATGTTTCGCGATAACGAAGCAGCAGTCGCCATTATTAATAAAGGTAGATCGCCCTGTTTAGCCATTATGTCAATTATGAGAAGAATTATTTGGCAATCGATCATGCATAGCTTTACGATCAAAGCCGAACATATTCCGGGGTACTCTAATGAAATTGCTGACGCTCTCTCTCGCTTTCGCTTTCAGACCTTCAGACGCCTCTGCCCAACGGCCAACCAGGATCCAACACCATGCCCGAAACCGTCCAGAATCCTTCTAGATTAGATCCATATTACAAATTGCTAAAATCAGCTAGCTACTTCATTTCTAAAGGTGTCACATCCTCCACTTTTAAAGCCTATCATTCCGCCTGGTCCTCGTTCACAGTTTTTTGTCTAGCCTTTCACATTAACCTTTTTCCAATTTTAGTTTCTACCGTCTTTGCCTTTTTGGTGCATCAGTATCAATTCCGCAACCTTAAAATATCCACCATACGCAGATTACTGGCGGGTATCCAATTCCATGCCAGAATGCATGATCCCGGTTATCCAAGTTTATTTTCCACGCCATCCATACGGTTACTTCTGAAAGGTATCTCTAAAGATACAAAGAAAACAATGGATAAACGCCTTCCCATTACTCTCCCCATTTTAAAAGAACTGGTTTACTCGTTGCGCCAAGGGCTATTCTCAGCATATACTAACATTCTCTTAGAAGCGGTATTCTTAACTGCCTTCCATGGCTTTATGCGCCCAGGGGAATTTACTAACGACTCCCGGAGTTTCGACCCATCCAGAGATCTGACATTTTCAGATATAAAATTTTCTCCAAACCACTTTACTATTTTTCTTAAACATTCAAAAACTGACACGGCACGCGCAGGCTCTACAATAAAAATTTTGCGTTCCAATAATGATAATTGCCCTTATGCTTCTATGATTAAATACCTCAAAACTCGCCCCAGTCACCATAAGCTTTCCCCCCTTTTCGAGCTATCAAACGGCTTTCCCATGACTAAAGAGTGGTTCAGGATTCATCTTGCCGCAGCGGTGGGGAGTTGCGGCAAGTCTTCCCATCTCTACACCTGGCAATCATTCAGGATTGGAGCGGCAACCTCGGCAGCAGCTTGCGGGATTCCGACCTCTGCGATCAAAATCCTGGGCAGATGGTCATCTATGGCATTTGAATCCTATATAAGACCGGATTCAAAAACTATCCTGGATGCTCAGCAAGCGTTCTCTACAAGCTTAAGGTACTTTATTGTACATACTAATGGTGGTGGCATAAGTATAGGTATATATAGCATGGCTTCTGAAAGCCTCATTCAGCTCGTTATCTTCTGGTGAAATCTGTTGGCTCGAGCAAGTAAGGCTTCAGGGATACATTCATCAGCTTGTGCAAGCCGCATATTAGCCCGGCGTTATTTATATATATGATGGTTATTTTATTATTTCTTTCTGTGCTTTTGCAAGCCCTCGTAGCCTGTGCAGGCTCCAGGAACACATTCATGGGCTCGTGCGAGTCTCATATTAGCCAGTGCTGGCTTGTCGTTATTTATATATATGTCGTTTATTTTATTATTTCTTTCTGTGCTTTTGCAAGCCCTCGTAGCCGTGCAGGTTCCAGGAACATATTCATGGCTCGTGCGAGTCTCATATTAGCCAGTGCTGGCTTGTCGTTATTTATATATATGTTGTTTATTTTATTATTTCTTTCTGCTCTTCTGCAAGCCCTCGTAGCCATGCAGGCTCCAGGAACATATTCATGGCTCGTGCGAGTCTCATATTAGCCAGTGCTGGCCTGTCGTTATTTATATATATGTCGTTTATTTTATTATTTCTTTCTGTGCTTTTGCAAGCCCTCGCAGCCTGTGCAGGCTCCAGGAACATATTCATGGGCTCGTGCGAGTCTCATATCGGACCGTGCAGGCCCCGTTGTTATTTATGTATATGTTTTTATTTTGCTCAGCAAGCGTTCAGCCTGTGCAGGCTCCTGTAAAATCCTATGCTTCGCAAGCCTCTTATGTGCTTTTGGAGGTTTCAGTTAAAACATTGATATTTAACTATAACCTTTATAATACCATTTATGCTATCTTCAGAAGAAGTCACGTACAATGCAACCTCACGTATGTCCAAACATGTCTGACCCTTGCTTACTCTCTCCTTTAGGAACTCCAGTGAGATTCCTTATCCGGTGGGTTTATTTCCAATTACTTCTTCTTTGGGGTAGGCTCCGCTCCTGCCTTATCTTCAGGCAGGAACTCCAGAATCATTTTGCCATGATTCCTTCATCGGACGGGGCCTACGCCCAAACTACTATACAATACAAATATATTGTTACATAATAAATATCATATATCGTTCTATGTTTCACGAGTCTTTCTGGTAGAAATGCAAGCTTTGCGCAAGTTCTACCAGGAAGACTCCTCACGTTATAATCAATTACCAGTTAGCCTATAATCCCTCAGCAAGTAGTATAAAAGGATTGTACTTACCTTCTCTTTCGTTCACAGAAACTAACGCACGAGTGAAAACCCCCATCCTCCCCTCCACCACCACCACCAGGTCTGGCCCCGTCCTCAGTACAGGGGTAGGCTCCGCTCCTGCCTTATCTTCAGGCAGGAACTCCAGAATCATTTTGCCATGATTCCTTCATCGGACGGGGCATACGCCCAAACTACTATACAATACAAATATATTGTAACATAATAAATATCATATATCGTTCTATGTTTCACGAGTCTTTCTGGTAGAACGTCTGTATGTCGCTTTGGATAAAAACGTCTGCTAAATGACTAAATGTAAATTTTATGAAATGTGTAATGTCATGTGTAATGTGTAGTGTGTGGCCTTGAAATTTTAGCATGTCTACGTAATCATGAATAAATGCTTCTTGAGACACACAGTGTTGCTTCTTTGCATGCATCAAACAAATTGTTTCTGGCTATATGCATCCATGAATCAGTTTGAGAGGGGTGGAAATGGGACACTTGGGTGAAACAGAACTGCCCCAAAAGTACCTCCAACCACTTTAAATACAGTTTTTTCTATGCCAATTTGGTACATTTCTCAGATCCGATTATTTGAAATTATCAAAACTTCTTGTTCAATACTTACATCCTTGTGTCACTTGTGCACATCAAACAAGCATTTTCTCATTTCTTTGAACAAGTTGCAAATGCTTTGGTACATCCATGCAAGTGAATATGACACAATTCTGTGCAGATTCCTACATTATCAATTGCTTATGTCATGTTGATCAAAATGCATTATAATGGGTCTCTGTTGAATAGTATAATCCCCCATGACATTTAAGCACTAGTTTTACAATATACAGTAAGTATACTTTAAGTAAACAGTGGCATTTTATTTTTCTCAATTTAGTGTTTTGCATTACTAAATTCTTTCCACATAGGATTGCAAGACAACTTCAATGTGTTGCAGACGGCCCCTTTTCACACCTAAACAGTCTTTTGGCACTCTCTACAGGGATCTCATCAGGATTCCCTCCCTCCTGCTTTTCCTCTGCTGTCTTGTCTGCACTCCCCCCCTCCGAGGAGATCTCTCTTTTGAATACCAACAGTGACACAGACACTCTGTGTTCCACGCTTACATCCTGCTTGGACAACCTATGCCCTCCTACATCTGGACCAGCCCGTGCATCCCTGTCTGCCCCCTGGTTATCGGATGTACCACGTGAGTATCGCACCAGCCTCCAGTCAGCTGAGAGAAAATGGCCCAAGTCAAAAGACCATACTGACCTCTCTCCTGACTCTCACACACTCTTAAAAACCTTCTCTGCTCTCCTCTGTCCGCCTGCTCCCACACCTTCATCGGAGTTAACGGCTGATGATTTTGCATCGTTCTTCGTAAAGAAAACTACCGCCATCAACAGCCAGATTTCTACACCACCATCACCCGCCTTTTCTCCTCTGTCTGAAAATGATGTTTCCAAGGTCATTGGTTCCAACCACCCTACCACCTACCCACTGGATTCCATCCCCACCCATCTCCTCCATGCCATCTCTCCAGAAGTTGTGCCTGGTCTGACCCACATCATCAACTCTTTGCTCACCACTGGGACATTTCCCACTGCGTTCAAAGAGGCCTGCATCACACCGCTACTGAAGAAACCCACTCTCAACCTTACACTGCTAGAACACTACAGGCAGGTGTAGTGTGTGAAAATGCATATCTTCCGTCAAAATGTAGATGACCGATTTTAACCTCTAATTCTTTTCTGTCTTCTTAAAAAAATAATTGTTTTACTTACCTCACTATTCTTAGCTTTGTATACTGTGCTAGGCTTTAATGGACTGGATTTAATTAACTTATGCATTTTGTTTCCTATATTGTTATAATTGCTTCCAATGTTTCCTCGTCTGTAAGTCGCTTTGGATAAAAATGTCTGCTAAATGACTAAATGTAAATTTTGTGTAATGTGTTGTGTGTGGCCTTGAAATTTTAGCATGTCTACGTAATCATGAATAAATGCTTCTTGAGACACACAGTGTTGCTTCTTTGCATGCATCAAACAAATTGTTTCTGGCTATATGCATCCATGCATCAGTTTGAGAGGGGTGGAAATGGGACACTTGGGTGAAACAAAACTGCCCCAAAAGTACCCCCACCCACTTTAAATACAGTTTTTTCTTAGTCAATTTGGTACATTTCTCAGATCCGATTTGAAATTATGAAAACTTCTTGTTCAATCCTTACATCCTTGTGTCACTTGTGCACATCAAACAAGCATTTTCTCATTTCTTTGAACAAGTTGCAAATGCTTTGGTACATCCATGCAAGTGAATATGACACAATTCTGTGCAGATTCCTACATTATCAATTGCTTATGTCATGTTGATCAAAATGCATTATAATGGGTCTCTGTTGAATAGTATAATCCCCCATTACATTTAAGCACTAGTTTTACAATATACAGTAAGTATACTTTAAGTAAACAGTGGCATTTTATTTTACTCAATTTAGTGTTTTGCATTACTAAATTCTTTCCACATAGGATTGCAAGACAACTTCAATGTGTTGCAGACGGCCCCTTTTCACACCTAAGCACTCTCTACAGGGATCTCATCAGGATTCCCTCCCTCCTGCTTTTCCTCTGCTGTCTTGTCTGCACTCCCCCCCTCTGAGGAGCTCTCTCTTTTGAATACCAACAGTGCCACAGACACTCTGTGTTCCACGCTTACATCCTGCTTTGACCACATATGCCCTCTTACATCTGGACCAGCCCGTGCATCCCTGTCTGCCCCCTGGTTATCGGATGTACCACGTGAGCATCGCACCAGCCTCCGTTCAGCTGAGAGAAAATGGCACAAGTCAAAAGACCATACTGACCTCTCTCTCTCTACTTTCTCCGTTGACGTCACCTCTGCAAAAACTGATTATAACCACTCGAAGATCAGCAACTCTCCTGACTCTCGCACACTCTTAAAAACCTTCTCTGCTCTCCTCTGTCCGCCTGCACCCACACCTTCATCGGAGTTAACGGCTGATGATTTTGCATCGTTCTTCGTAAAGAAAACTACCGCCATCAACAGCCAATTTTCTACGCCACCATCACCCGCCTTTTCTCCTATGTCTGAAGATGATGTTTCCAAGGTCATTGGTTCCAACCACCCTACCACCTGCCCACTGGATCCCATCCCCACCCATCTCCTCCATGCCATCTCTCCAGCAGTTGTGCCTGGTCTGACCCGCATCATCAACTCTTTGCTCACCACTGGGACATTTCCCACTGCTTTCAAAGAGGCCTGCATCACACCGCTACTGAAGAAACTCACTCTCAACCTTACACTGCTAGAACACTACAGGCCGGTGTAGTGTGTGAAAATGCATATCTTCCGTCAAAATGTAGATGACTGATTTGAACCTCTTACTATTTTCTGTCTTCTTAAAAATTTTTTTTTTACTTACCTCACTATTCTTAGCTTTGTATACTGTGCTAGGCTTTAATGGACTGGATTTAATTAACTTATGCATTTTGTTGCCTATATTGTTATAATTGCTTCCAATGTTTCCTCGTCTGTAAGTCGCTTTGGATAAAAACGTCTGCTAAATGACTAAATGTAAATTTTATGAAATGTGTAATGTCATGTGTAATGTGTAATGTGTAGTGTGTGGCCTTGAAATTTTAGCATGTCTACGTAATCATGAATAAATGCTTCTTGAGACACAGAGTGTTGCTTCTTTGCATGCATCAAATGAATTGTTTCTGGCTATATGCATCCATGCATTAGTTTGAGAGGGGTGGAAATGGGACACTTGGGTGAAACAAAACTGCCCCAAAAGTACCCCCCCCCCACTTTAAATACAGTTTTTTCTAAGTCAATTTGGTACATTTCTCTGATCCGATTTGAAATTCTCAAAACTTCTTGTTCAATCCTTACATCCTTGTGTCACGTGTGCACATCAAACAATCATTTTCTCATTTCTTTGAACAAGTTGCAAATGCTTTGGTACATCCATGCAAATGATTATGACAAAATTCTGTGCAGATTCCTACATTATCAATTGCTTATGTCATGTTGATCAAAATGCATTATAATGGGTCTCTGTAGAATAGTATAATCCCCACGACATTTAAGCACTAGTTTTACAATATACAGTAAGTATACTTTAAGTAAACAGTGGCATTTTATTTTACTCAATTTAGTGTTTTGCATTGCTATATTCTTTCCACATAGGACTGCAAGACAACTTCACTGTGTTGCAGACGGCCCCTTTTCACACCTAAACAGTCTTTTGACACTCTCTACAGGGATCTCATCCCTGAACAAGAGAGGGGGCAGATTGGAGATGACCTGCCAAAGTACGTGTTAGTTTGGGACAATGTCAGTTTCCATCGCTCCAACATCATCAGGCAATGGTTTGCGGCCCACAACAGGATGCTGGTGGAGTTCCTCTCACCCTACTCAACCCCGTTGAGGAATTTTTCTCAGCATGAAGATTAAAAGTATATGATCGCCAGCCGCATACACAGATGACCCTGGCTGCCATGGATGTAACGTGTGATGACATCACAGCTGATGCCTGCAGAGGCTGGATTAGACACTCTGAAAGATGATTTTCACGCTGTATCGCAAGAGAAGATATTTGTTGTGATGTGGATGAGAATCCGTTGCCCAAAAGACAGGAACGTCAGGAGGTGTAGGAAGACTGCACTGTAATTCCACTGCACTGCATGTACAGTTTTCCCTAAGGAGATTGTCTTATGTTCAGATTTCTACATTTGTTTGTTCTATGCAGTGCTGTCTTTTCCTGTCTGCATCACAATGACACTGTCTGTCAATAAATTATTGTAAAAACAGTAAAAGCGTAAACGTGACTCATGTGCCGTCTCTTGCAATCAAACAATCAAAACCAGAAATGCACTTACTGTTTTGCAAATGACAAGGATGATTCAAGAAATGCTCCACTCATCACTCTCAGTTCACTCCGCTGCACACGTCTGATCACTTCTTTGTCACCCCCGACCTCACCGCTCCAGACAACGCAGATGTCTTACCGCTGGTCACTTTCCGGCGCTACCTACGGTCCCTCCCTCTTGCTTTTCCTCTGCTGTCTTGTCTGCACTCCCCCCCTCTGAGGAGCTCTATCTTTTGAATACCAACAGTGCCACAGACACTCTGTGTTCCACGCTTACATCCTGCTTGGAAAACATATGCCCTCTTACATCTGGACCAGCCCGTGCATCCCTGTCTGCCCCCTGGTTATCGGATGTACCACGTGAGCATCGCACCAGCCTCCGGTCAGCTGAGAGAAAATGGCACAAGTCAAAAGACCATACTGACCTCTCTCTCTCTACCAGTCTCTTCTCTCTACTTTCTCCGTTGACGTCACCTCTGCAAAAACTGATTATAACCACTCGAAGATCAGCAACTCTCCTGACTCTCGCACACTCTTAAAAACCTTCTCTGCTCTCCTCTGTCCGCCTGCTCCCACACCTTCATCGGAGTTAACGGCTGATGATTTTGCATCGTTCTTCGTAAAGAAAACTACCGCCATCAACAGCCAATTTTCTACGCCACCATCACCCGCCTTTTCTCCTATGTCTGAAGATGATGTTTCCAAGGTCATTGGTTCCAACCACCCTACCACCTGCCCACTGGATCCCATCCCCACCCATCTCCTCCATGCCATCTCTCCAGCAGTTGTGCCTGGTCTGACCCGCATCATCAACTCTTTGCTCACCACTTGGACATTTCCCACTGCTTTCAAAGAGGCCTGCATCACACCGCTACTGAAGAAACTCACTCTCAACCTTACACTGCTAGAACACTACAGGCCGGTGTAGTCTGTGAAAATGCATATCTTCCGTCAAAATGTAGATGACTGATTTTAACCTCTTATTATTTTCTGTCTTCTTAAAAAATTATTTTTTTACTTACCTCACTATTCTTAGCTTTGTATACTGTGCTAGGCTTTAATGGACTGGATTTAATTAACTTATGCATTTTGTTGCCTATATTGTTATAATTGCTTCCAATGTTTCCTCGTCTGTAAGTCGCTTTGGATAAAAACGTCTGCTAAATGACTAAATTTAAATTTTATGAAATGTGTAATGTCATGTGTAATGTGTAGTGTGTGGCCTTGAAATTTTAGCATGTCTACGTAATCATGAATAAATGCTTCTTGAGACACACAGTTTTGCTTCTTTGCATGCATCAAATGAATTGTTTCTGGCTATATGCATCCATGCATTAGTTTGAGAGGGGTGGAAATGGGACACTTGGGTGAAACAAAACTGCCCCAAAAGTACCCCCCCCACTTTAAATACAGTTTTTTCTAAGTCAATTTGGTACATTTATCAGATCCGATTTGAAATTATCAAAACTTCTTGTTCAATTCTTACATCCTTGTGTCACGTTTGCACATCAAACAAGCATTTTCTCATTTCTTTGAACAAGTTGCAAATGCTTTGGTACATCCATGCAAATGATTATGACAAAATTCTGTGCAGATTCCTACATTATCAATTGCTTATGTCATGTTGATCAAAATGCATTATAATGGGTCTCTGTAGAATAGTATAATCCCCACGACATTTAAGCACTAGTTTTACAATATACAGTAAGTATACTTTAAGTAAACAGTGGCATTTTATTTTACTCAATTTAGTGTTTTGCATTGCTATATTCTTTCCACATAGGACTGCAAGACAACTTCACTGTGTTGCAGATGGCCCCTTTTCACACCTAAACAGTCTTTTGACACTCTCTACAGGGATCTCATCCCTGAACAAGAGAGGGGGCAGATTGGAGATGACCTGCCAAAGTACGTGTTAGTTTGGGACAATGTCAGTTTCCATCGCTCCAACATCATCAGGCAATGGTTTGCGGCCCACAACAGGATGCTGGTGGAGTTCCTCTCACCCTACTCAACCACGTTGAGGAATTTTTCTCAGCATGAAGATTAAAAGTATATGATCGCCAGCCGCATACACAGATGACCCTTCTGGCTACCATGGATGTAATGTGTGATGACATCACAGCTGATGCCTGCAGAGGCTGGATTAGACACTCTGAAAGATGATTTTCACGCTGTATCGCAAGAGAAGATATTTGTTGTGATGTGGATGAGAATCCGTTGCCCAAAACTTCAGGAGGTGTAGGAAGACTGCACTGTAATTCCACTGCACTGCATGTACAGTTTCCCCTAAGGAGATTGTCTTATGTTCAGATTTCTACATTTGTTTGTGCTATGCAGTGCTGTCTTTTCCTGTCTGCATCACAATGACACTGTCTGTCAATAAATTATTGTACAAACAGTAAAAGCGTTAACGTGAATCATGTGCCGTCTCTTGCAATCAAACAATCAAAACCAGAAATGCACTTACTGTTTTGCAAATGACAAGGATGATTCGAGAAATGCTCCACTCATCACTCTCAGGTCACTCCGCTGCACACGTCTGATCACTTCTTTGTCACCCCCGACCTCACCGCTCCAGACAACGCAGATGTCTTACCGCTGGTCACTTTCCGGCGCTACCTACGGTCCCTCCCTCCTGCTTTTCATCTGCTGTCTTGTCTGCACTCCCCCCCTCTGAGGAGCTCTCTCTTTTGAATACCAACAGTGCCACAGACACTCTGTGTTCCACGCTTACATCCTGCTTTGACAACATATGCCCTCTTACATCTGGACCAGCCCGTGCATCCCTGTCTGCCCCCTGGTTATCGGATGTACCACGTGAGCATCGCACCAGCCTCCGTTCAGCTGAGAGAAAATGGCACAAGTCAAAAGACCATACTGACCTCTCTCTCTCTACTTTCTCCGTTGACGTCACCTCTGCAAAAACTGATTATAACCACTCGAAGATCAGCAACTCTCCTGACTCTCGCACACTCTTAAAAACCTTCTCTGCTCTCCTCTGTCCGCCTGCACCCACACCTTCATCGGAGTTAACGGCTGATGATTTTGCATCGTTCTTCGTAAAGAAAACTACCGCCATCAACAGCCAATTTTCTACACCACCATCACCCGCCTTTTCTCCTATGTCTGAAGATGATGTTTCCAAGGTCATTGGTTCCAACCACCCTACCACCTGCCCACTGGATCCCATCCCCACCCATCTCCTCCATGCCATCTCTCCAGCAGTTGTGCCTGGTCTGACCCGCATCATCAACTCTTTGCTCACCACTGGGACATTTCCCACTGCTTTCAAAGAGGCCTGCATCACACCGCTACTGAAGAAACTCACTCTCAACCTTATACTGCTAGAACACTACAGGCCGGTGTAGTGTGTGGAAATGCATATCTTCCGTCAAAATGTAGATGACTGATTTTAACCTCTTATTATTTTCTGTCTTCTTAAAAAAATATTTTTTTACTTACCTCACTATTCTTAGCTTTGTATACTGTGCTAGGCTTTAATGGACTGGATTTAATTAACTTATGCCTTTTGTTGCCTATATTGTTATAATTGCTTCCAATGTTTCCTCGTCTGTAAGTCGCTTTGGATAAAAACATCTGCTAAATGACTAAATGTAAATTTTTGAAATGTGTAATGTCATGTGTAATGTGTAATGTGTAGTGTGTGGCCTTGAAATTTTAGCATGTCTACGTAATCATGAATAAATGCTTCTTGAGACACACAGTGTTGCTTCTTTGCATGCATCAAATGAATTGTTTCTGGCTATATGCATCCATGCATTAGTTTGAGAGGGGTGGAAATGGGACACTTGGGTGAAACAAAACTGCCCCAAAAGTACCCCCCCCACACTTTAAATACAGTTTTTTCTAAGTCAATTTGGTACATTTCTCAGATCCGATTTGAAATTCTCAAAACTTCTTGTTCAATCCTTACATCCTTGTGTCACTTGTGCACATCAAACAAGCATTTGATCATTTCTTTGAACAAGTTGCAAATGCTTTGGTACATCCATGCAAATGATTATGACACAATTCTGTGCAGATTCCAACATTATCAATTGCTTACGTCATGTTGATCAAAATGCATTATAATGGGTCTCTGTTGAATAGTATAATCCCCCACGACATTTAAGCACTAGTTTTACAATATACAGTAAGTATACTTCAAGTAAACAGTGGCATTTTATTTTACTCAATTAAGTGATTTGCATTACTATATTCTTTCCACATAGGACTGCAAGACAACTTCACCTGGTTGAAGACGGCCCCTTTTCACACCTAAACAGTCTTTTGACGCTCTCTACAGTGATCTCATCCCTGAACAAGAGAGGGGGCAGATTGGAGATGACCTGCCAAAGTACGTGTTAGTTTGGGACAATGTCAGTTTCCATCGCTCCAACATCATCAGGCAATGGTTTGCGGCCCACAACAGGATGCTGGTGGAGTTCCTCTCACCCTACTCAACCACGTTGAGGAATTTTTCTCAGCATGAAGATTAAAAGTATATGATCGCCAGCCGCATACACAGATGACCCTGGCTGCCATGGATGTAACGTGTGATGACATCACAGCTGATGCCTGCAGAGGCTGGATTAGACACTCTGAAAGATGATTTTCACGCTGTATCGCAAGAGAAGATATTTGTTGTGATGTGGATGAGAATCCGTTGCCCAAAAGACAGGAACGTCAGGAGGTGTAGGAAGACTGCACTGTAATTCCACTGCACTGCATGTACAGTTTTCCCTAAGGAGATTGTCTTATGTTCAGATTTCTACATTTGTTTGTTCTATGCAGTGCTGTCTTTTCCTGTCTGCATCACAATGACACTGTCTGTCAATAAATTATTGTAAAAACAGTAAAAGCGTAAACGTGACTCATGTGCCGTCTCTTGCAATCAAACAATCAAAACCAGAAATGCACTTACTGTTTTGCAAATGACAAGGATGATTCAAGAAATGCTCCACTCATCACTCTCAGTTCACTCCGCTGCACACGTCTGATCACTTCTTTGTCACCCCCGACCTCACCGCTCCAGACAACGCAGATGTCTTACCGCTGGTCACTTTCCGGCGCTACCTACGGTCCCTCCCTCTTGCTTTTCCTCTGCTGTCTTGTCTGCACTCCCCCCCTCTGAGGAGCTCTATCTTTTGAATACCAACAGTGCCACAGACACTCTGTGTTCCACGCTTACATCCTGCTTGGAAAACATATGCCCTCTTACATCTGGACCAGCCCGTGCATCCCTGTCTGCCCCCTGGTTATCGGATGTACCACGTGAGCATCGCACCAGCCTCCGGTCAGCTGAGAGAAAATGGCACAAGTCAAAAGACCATACTGACCTCTCTCTCTCTACCAGTCTCTTCTCTCTACTTTCTCCGTTGACGTCACCTCTGCAAAAACTGATTATAACCACTCGAAGATCAGCAACTCTCCTGACTCTCGCACACTCTTAAAAACCTTCTCTGCTCTCCTCTGTCCGCCTGCTCCCACACCTTCATCGGAGTTAACGGCTGATGATTTTGCATCGTTCTTCGTAAAGAAAACTACCGCCATCAACAGCCAATTTTCTACGCCACCATCACCCGCCTTTTCTCCTATGTCTGAAGATGATGTTTCCAAGGTCATTGGTTCCAACCACCCTACCACCTGCCCACTGGATCCCATCCCCACCCATCTCCTCCATGCCATCTCTCCAGCAGTTGTGCCTGGTCTGACCCGCATCATCAACTCTTTGCTCACCACTGGGACATTTCCCACTGCTTTCAAAGAGGCCTGCATCACACCGCTACTGAAGAAACTCACTCTCAACCTTACACTGCTAGAACACTACAGGCCGGTGTAGTGTGTGAAAATGCATATCTTCCGTCAAAATGTAGATGACTGATTTTAACCTCTTATTATTTTCTGTCTTCTTAAAAAATTATTTTTTTACTTACCTCACTATTCTTAGCTTTGTATACTGTGCTAGGCTTTAATGGACTGGATTTAATTAACTTATGCATTTTGTTGCCTATATTGTTATAATTGCTTCCAATGTTTCCTCGTCTGTAAGTCGCTTTGGATAAAAACGTCTGCTAAATGACTAAATTTAAATTTTATGAAATGTGTAATGTCATGTGTAATGTGTAGTGTGTGGCCTTGAAATTTTAGCATGTCTACGTAATCATGAATAAATGCTTCTTGAGACACACAGTTTTGCTTCTTTGCATGCATCAAATGAATTGTTTCTGGCTATATGCATCCATGCATTAGTTTGAGAGGGGTGGAAATGGGACACTTGGGTGAAACAAAACTGCCCCAAAAGTACCCCCCCCACTTTAAATACAGTTTTTTCTAAGTCAATTTGGTACATTTATCAGATCCGATTTGAAATTATCAAAACTTCTTGTTCAATTCTTACATCCTTGTGTCACGTTTGCACATCAAACAAGCATTTTCTCATTTCTTTGAACAAGTTGCAAATGCTTTGGTACATCCATGCAAATGATTATGACAAAATTCTGTGCAGATTCCTACATTATCAATTGCTTATGTCATGTTGATCAAAATGCATTATAATGGGTCTCTGTAGAATAGTATAATCCCCACGACATTTAAGCACTAGTTTTACAATATACAGTAAGTATACTTTAAGTAAACAGTGGCATTTTATTTTACTCAATTTAGTGTTTTGCATTGCTATATTCTTTCCACATAGGACTGCAAGACAACTTCACTGTGTTGCAGATGGCCCCTTTTCACACCTAAACAGTCTTTTGACACTCTCTACAGGTATCTCATCCCTGAACAAGAGAGGGGGCAGATTGGAGATGACCTGCCAAAGTGCGTGTTAGTTTGGGACAATGTCAGTTTCCGTCGCTCCAACATCATCAGGCAATGGTTTGCGGCCCACAACAGGATGCTGGTGGAGTTCCTCTCACCCTACTCAACCACGTTGAGGAATTTTTCTCAGCATGAAGATTAAAAGTATATGATCGCCAGCCGCATACACAGATGACCCTTCTGGCTGCCATGGATGTAACGTGTGATGACATCACAGCTGATGCCTGCAGAGGCTGGATTAGACACTCTGAAAGATGATTTTCACGCTGTATCGCAAGAGAAGATATTTGTTGTGATGTGGATGAGAATCCGTTGCCCAAAAGACAGGAACGTCAGGAGGTGTAAGAAGACTGCACTGTAATTCCACTGCACTGCATGTACAGTTTTCCCTAAGGAGATTGTCTTATGTTCAGATTTCTACATTTGTTTGTGCTATGCAGTGCTGTCTTTTCCTGTCTGCATCACAATGACACTGTCTGTCAATAAATTATTGTACAAACAGTAAAAGCGTTAATGTGAATCATGTGCCGTCTCTTGCAATCAAACAATCAAAACCAGAAATGCACTTACTGTTTTGCAAATGACAAGGATGGTTCGAGAAATGCTCCACTCATCACTCTCAGGTCACTCCGCTGCACACGTCTGATCACTTCTTTGAAACCCCCGACCTCATCGCTCCAGACAACACAGATGTTTTACCGCTGGTCACTTTCCGGCGCTCCCTCCTGCTTTTCCTCTGCTGTCTTGTCTGCACTCCCCCCCTCTGAGGAGCTCTCTCTTTTGAATACCAACAGTGCCACAGACACTCTGTGTTCCACGCTTACATCCTGCTTAGACAACATATGCCCTCTTACATCTGGACCAGCCCGTGCATCCCTGTCTGCCCCCTGGTTATCGGATGTACCACGTGAGCATCGCACCAGCCTCCGGTCAGCTGAGAGAAAATGGCACAAATCAAAAGACCATACTGACCTCTCTCTCTCTACCAGTCTCTTCTCTCTACTTTCTCCGTTGACGTCACCTCTGCAAAAACTGATTATAACCACTCGAAGATCAGCAACTCTCCTGACTCTCGCACACTCTTAAAAACCTTCTCTATTCTCCTCTGTCCGCCTGCTCCCACACCTTCATCGGAGTTAACGGCTGATGATTTTGCATCGTTCTTCGTGAAGAAAACTACCGCCATCAACAGCCAATTTTCTACACCACCATCACCCGCCTTTTCTCCTATGTCTGAAGATGATGTTTCCAAGGTCATTGGTTCCAACCACCCTACCACCTGCCCACTGGATCCCATCCCCACCCATCTCCTCCATGCCATCTCTCCAGCAGTTGTGCCTGGTCTGAGCCGCATCATCAACTCTTTGCTCACCACTGGGACATTTCCCACTGCTTTCAAAGAGGCCTGCATCACACCGCTACTGAAGAAACTCACTCTCAACCTTATACTGCAAGAACACTACAGGCCGGTGTAGTGTGTGAAAATGCATATCTTCCGTCAAAATGTAGATGACTGATTTTAACCTCTTATTATTTTCTGTCTTCTTAAAAAAATATTTTTTTACTTACCTCACTATTCTTAGCTTTCTATACTGTGCTAGGCTTTAATGGACTGGATTTAATTAACTTATGCCTTTTGTTGCCTATATTGTTATAATTGCTTCCAATGTTTCCTCGTCTGTAAGTCGCTTTGGATAAAAACGTCTGCTAAATGACTAAATGTAAATTTTATGAAATGTGTAATGTCATGTGTAATGTGTAGTGTGTGGCCTTGAAATTTTAGCATGTCTACGTAATCATGAATAAATGCTTCTTGAGACACACAGTGTTGCTTCTTTGCATGCATCAAATGAATTGTTTCTGGCTATATGCATCCATGCATTAGTTTGAGAGGGGTGGAAATGGGACACTTGGGTGAAACAAAACTGCCCCAAAAGTACCCCCCCCCCCCACTTTAAATAGAGTTTTTTCTAAGTCAATTTGGTACATTTCTCTGATCCGATTTGAAATTCTCAAAACTTCTTGTTCAATCCTTACATCATTGTGTCACGTGTGCACATCAAACAAGCATTTTCTCATTTCTTTGAACAAGTTGCAAATGCTTTGGTACATCCATGCAAATGATTATGACAAAATTCTGTGCAGATTCCTACATTATCAATTGCTTATGTCATGTTGATCAAAATGCATTATAATGGGTCTCTGTAGAATAGTATAATCCCCACGACATTTAAGCACTAGTTTTACAATATACAGTAAGTATACTTTAAGTAAACGGTGGAATTTTATTTTACTCAATTTAGTGTTTTGCATTGCTATATTCTTTCCACATAGGACTGCAAGACAACTTCACTGTGTTGCAGACGGCCCCTTTTCACACCTAAACAGTCTTTTGACACTCTCTACAGGGATCTCATCCCTGAACAAGAGAGGGGGCAGATTGGAGATGACCTGCCAAAGTACGTGTTAGTTTGGGACAATGTCAGTTTCCATCGCTCCAACATCATCAGGCAATGGTTTGCGGCCCACAACAGGATGCTGGTGGAGTTCCTCTCACCCTACTCAACCCCGTTGAGGAATTTTTCTCAGCATGAAGATTAAAAGTATATGATCGCCAGCCGCATACACAGATGACCCTTCTGGCTGCCATGGATGTAACGTGTGATGACATCACAGCTGATGCCTGCAGAGGCTGGATTAGACACTCTGAAAGATGATTTTCACGCTGTATCGCAAGAGAAGATATTTGTTGTGATGTGGATGAGAATCCTTTGCCCAAAAGACAGGAATGTCAGGAGGTGTAGGAAGACTGCACTGTAATTCCACTGCACTGCATGTACAGTTTTCCCTAAGAAGATTGTCTTATGTTCAGATTTCTACATTTGTTTGTGCTATGCAGTGCTGTCTTTTCCTGTCTGCATCACAATGACACTGTCTGTCAATAAATTATTGTACAAACAGTAAAAGCGTTAACGTGAATCATGTGCCATCTCTTGCAATCAAACAATCAAAACCAGAAATGCACTTACTGTTTTGCAAATGACAAGGATGATTCGAGAAATGCTCCACTCATCACTCTCAGGTCACTCCGCTGCACACGTCTGATCACTTCTTTGTCACCCCGACCTCACCGCTCCAGACAACGCAGATGTCTTAACCGCTGGTCACTTTCCGGCGCTACCTACGGTCCCTCCCTCCTGCTTTTCCTCTGCTGTCTTGTCTGCACTCCCCCCCTCTGAGGAGCTCTCTCTTTTGAATACCAACAGTGCCACAGACACTCTGTGTTCCACGCTTACATCCTGCTTTGACAACATATGCCCTCTTACATCTGGACCAGCCCGTGCATCCCTGTCTGCCCCCTGGTTATCGGGATGTACCACGTGAGCATCGCACCAGCCTCCGGTCAGCTGAGAGAAAATGGCACTAGTCAAAAGACCATACTGACCTCTCTCTCTCTACTTTCTCCGTTGACGTCACCTCTGCAAAAACTGATTATAACCACTCGAAGATCAGCAACTCTCCTGACTCTCGCACACTCTTAAAAACCTTCTCTGCTCTCCTCTGTCCGCCTGCTCCCACACCTTCATCGGAGTTAACGGCTGATGATTTTGCATCGTTCTTCGTAAAGAAAACTACCGCCATCAACAGCCAATTTTCTACGCCACCATCACCCGCCTTTTCTCCTATGTCTGAAGATGATGTTTCCAAGGTCATTGGTTCCAACCACCATACCACCTGCCCACTGGATCCCATCCCCACCCATCTCCTCCATGCCATCTCTCCAGCAGTTGTGCCTGGTCTGACCCGCATCATCAACTCTTTGCTCACCACTGGGACATTTCCCACTGCTTTCAAAGAGGCCTGCATCACACCGCTACTGAAGAAACTCACTCTCAACCTTACACTGCTAGAACACTACAGGCCGGTGTAGTCTGTGAAAATGCATATCTTCCGTCAAAATGTAGATGACTGATTTTAACCTCTTGTTATTTTCTGTCTTCTTAAAAAATTATTTTTTTACTTACCTCACTATTCTTAGCTTTGTATACTGTGCTAGGCTTTAATGGACTGGATTTAATTAACTTATGCATTTTGTTGCCTATATTGTTATAATTGCTTCCAATGTTTCCTCGTCTGTAAGTCGCTTTGGATAAAAACGTCTGCTAAATGACTAAATGTAAATTTTATGAAATGTGTAATGTCATGTGTAATGTGTAGTGTGTGGCCTTGAAATTTTAGCATGTCTACGTAATCATGAATAAATGCTTCTTGAGACACACAGTTTTGCTTCTTTGCATGCATCAAATGAATTGTTTCTGGCTATATGCATCCATGCATTAGTTTGAGAGGGGTGGAAATGGGACACTTGGGTGAAACAAAACTGCCCCAAAAGTACCCCCCCCACTTTAAATACAGTTTTTTCTAAGTCAATTTGGTACATTTCTCAGATCCGATTTGAAATTATCAAAACTTCTTGTTCAATTCTTACATCCTTGTGTCACGTTTGCACATCAAACAAGCATTTTCTCATTTCTTTGAACAAGTTGCAAATGCTTTGGTACATCCATGCAAATGATTATGACAAAATTCTGTGCAGATTCCTACATTATCAATTGCTTATGTCATGTTGATCAAAATGCATTATAATGGGTCTCTGTAGAATAGTATAATCCCCACGACATTTAAGCACTAGTTTTACAATATACAGTAAGTATACTTTAAGTAAACAGTGGCATTTTATTTTACTCAATTTAGTGTTTTGCATTGCTATATTCTTTCCACATAGGACTGCAAGACAACTTCACTGTGTTGCAGACGGCCCCTTTTCACACCTAAACAGTCTTTTGACACTCTCTACAGGGATCTCATCCCTGAACAAGTGAGGGGGCAGATTGGAGATGACCTACCAAAGTACGTGTTAGTTTGGGACAATGTCAGTTTCCATCGCTCCAACATCACCAGGCAATGGTTTGCGGCCCACAACAGGATGCTGGTGGAGTTCCTCTCACCCTACTCAACCACGTTGAGGAATTTTTCTCAGCATGAAGATTAAAAGTATATGATCGCCAGCCGCATACACAGATGACCCTTCTGGCTACCATGGATGTAATGTGTGATGACATCACAGCTGATGCCTGCAGAGGCTGGATTAGACACTCTGAAAGATGATTTTCACGCTGTATCGCAAGAGAAGATATTTGTTGTGATGTGGATGAGAATCCGTTGCCCAATTTTAGCATGTCTACGTAATCATGAATAAATGCTTCTTGAGACACACAGTTTTGCTTCTTTGCATGCATCAAATGAATTGTTTCTGGCTATATGCATCCATGCATTAGTTTGAGAGGGGTGGAAATGGGACACTTGGGTGAAACAAAACTGCCCCAAAAGTACCCCCCCCACTTTAAATACAGTTTTTTCTAAGTCAATTTGGTACATTTCTCAGATCCGATTTGAAATTATCAAAACTTCTTGTTCAATTCTTACATCCTTGTGTCACGTTTGCACATCAAACAAGCATTTTCTCATTTCTTTGAACAAGTTGCAAATGCTTTGGTACATCCATGCAAATGATTATGTATTTTGACACTTGTGGTGAAGAAGGCGGGACGAGAGCCGTGACGCGGTGCCGGTGGCGTGAGTGATAAGTGCAAGCAGCTGTGCGCGCACCGGTCCCGCATCTTATCACGGTGGAGATTGGGAGCTTAAAAGGACGATCGGCAGGACTGTTTGACGAGAGAGGACCGGGCCCGAACCGTGTCTAGTTTGTGTATGTTTTATGGCCGGCAGTCTACCGTGAGGTGGCTGTCGGCTACTTCCGTGTTTATGGTTTGTTTATGTTTAATTAAAGTTTTATTTGAATGTTCGCTGGTTCCCGCCTCCTTCCTTCCCTTCTAACGAACTTTGCTACAACACTCTCTACAGGTATCTCATCCCTGAACAAGAGAGGGGGCAGATTGGAGATGACCTGCCAAAGTGCGTGTTAGTTTGGGACAATGTCAGTTTCCATCGCTCCAACATCATCAGGCAATGGTTTGCGGCCCACAACAGGATGCTGGTGGAGTTCCTCTCACCCTACTCAACCACGTTGAGGAATTTTTCTCAGCATGAAGATTAAAAGTATATGATCGCCAGCCGCATACACAGATGACCCTTCTGGCTGCCATGGATGTAACGTGTGATGACATCACAGCTGATGCCTGCAGAGGCTGGATTAGACACTCTGAAAGATGATTTTCACGCTGTATCGCAAGAGAAGATATTTGTTGTGATGTGGATGAGAATCCGTTGCCCAAAAGACAGGAACGTCAGGAGGTGTAAGAAGACTGCACTGTAATTCCACTGCACTGCATGTACAGTTTTCCCTAAGGAGATTGTCTTATGTTCAGATTTCTACATTTGTTTGTGCTATGCAGTGCTGTCTTTTCCTGTCTGCATCACAATGACACTGTCTGTCAATAAATTATTGTACAAACAGTAAAAGTGTTAATGTGAATCATGTGCCGTCTCTTGCAATCAAACAATCAAAACCAGAAATGCACTTACTGTTTTGCAAATGACAAGGATGGTTCGAGAAATGCTCCACTCATCACTCTCAGGTCACTCCGCTGCACACGTCTGATCACTTCTTTGTCACCCCCGACCTCATCGCTCCAGACAACGCAGATGTTTTACCGCTGGTCACTTTCCGGCGCTCCCTCCTGCTTTTCCTCTGCTGTCTTGTCTGCACTCCCCCCCTCTGAGGAGCTCTCTCTTTTGAATACCAACAGTGCCACAGACACTCTGTGTTCCACGCTTACATCCTGCTTGGACAACATATGCCCTCTTACATCTGGACCAGCCCGTGCATCCCTGTCTGCCCCCTGGTTATCGGATGTACCACGTGAGCATCGCACCAGCCTCCGGTCAGCTGAGAGAAAATGGCACAAATCAAAAGACCATACTGACCTCTCTCTCTCTACCAGTCTCTTCTCTCTACTTTCTCCGTTGACGTCACCTCTGCAAAAACTGATTATAACCACTCGAAGATCAGCAACTCTCCTGACTCTCGCACACTCTTAAAAACCTTCTCTGCTCTCCTCTGTCCGCCTGCTCCCACACCTTCATCGGAGTTAACGGCTGATGATTTTGCATCGTTCTTCGTGAAGAAAACTACCGCCATCAACAGCCAATTTTCTACACCACCATCACCCGCCTTTTCTCCTATGTCTGAAGATGATGTTTCCAAGGTCATTGGTTCCAACCACCCTACCACCTGCCCACTGGATCCCATCCCCACCCATCTCCTCCATGCCATCTCTCCAGCAGTTGTGCCTGGTCTGAGCCGCATCATCAACTCTTTGCTCACCACTGGGACATTTCCCACTGCTTTCAAAGAGGCCTGCATCACACCGCTACTGAAGAAACTCACTCTCAACCTTATACTGCTAGAACACTACAGGCCGGTGTAGTGTGTGAAAATGCATATCTTCCGTCAAAATGTAGATGACTGATTTTAACCTCTTATTATTTTCTGTCTTCTTAAAAAAATATTTTTTTACTTACCTCACTATTCTTAGCTTTCTATACTGTGCTAGGCTTTAATGGACTGGATTTAATTAACTTATGCCTTTTGTTGCCTATATTGTTATAATTGCTTCCAATGTTTCCTCGTCTGTAAGTCGCTTTGGATAAAAACGTCTGCTAAATGACTAAATGTAAATTTTATGAAATGTGTAATGTCATGTGTAATGTGTAGTGTGTGGCCTTGAAATTTTAGCATGTCTACGTAATCATGAATAAATGCTTCTTGAGACACACAGTGTTGCTTCTTTGCATGCGTCAAATGAATTGTTTCTGGCTATATGCATCCATGCATTAGTTTGAGAGGGGTGGAAATGGGACACTTGGGTGAAACAAAACTGCCCCAAAAGTACCCCCCCCCACTTTAAATACAGTTTTTTCTAAGTCAATTTGGTACATTTCTCAGATCCGATTTGAAATTCTCAAAACTTATTGTTCAATCCTTACATCCTTGTGTCACTTGTGCACATCAAACAAGCATTTTCTCATTTCTTTGAACAAGTTGCAAATGCTTTGGTACATCCATGCAAATGATTATGACACAATTCTGTGCAGATTCCAACATTATCAATTGCTTACGTCAAGTTGATCAAAATGCATTATAATGGGTCTCTGTTGAATATATAATCCCCCACGACATTTAAGCACTAGTTTTACAATATACAGTAAGTATACTTCAAGTAAACAGTGGCATTTTATTTTACTCAATTTAGTGATTTGCATTACTATATTCTTTCCACATAGGACTGCAAGACAACTTCACCTGGTTGCAGACGGCCCCTTTTCACACCTAAACAGTCTTTTGACACTCTCTACAGGGATCTCATCCCTGAACAAGAGAGGGGGCAGATTGGAGATGACCTGCCAAAGTACGTGTTAGTTTGGGACAATGTCAGTTTCCATCGCTCCAACATCATCAGGCAATGGTTTGCGGCCCACAACAGGATGCTGGTGGAGTTCCTCTCACCCTACTCAACCACGTTGAGGAATTTTTCTCAGCATGAAGATTAAAAGTATATGATCGCCAGCCGCATACACAGATGACCCTGGCTGCCATGGATGTAAAGTGTGATGACATCACAGCTGATGCCTGCAGAGGCTGGATTAGACACTCTGAAAGATGATTTTCACGCTGTATCGCAAGAGAAGATATTTGTTGTGATGTGGATGAGAATCCGTTGCCCAAAAGACAGGAACGTCAGGAGGTGTAGGAAGACTGCACTGTAATTCCACTGCACTGCATGTACAGTTTTCCCTAAGGATATTGTCTTATGTTCAGATTTCTACATTTGTTTGTGCTATGCAGTGCTGTCTTTTCCTGTCTGCATCACAATGACACTGTCTGTCAATAAATTATTGTAAAAACAGTAAAAGCGTAAACGCGACTCATGTGCCGTCTCTTGCAATCAAACAATCAAAACCAGAAATGCACTTACTGTTTTGCAAATGACAAGGATGATTCGAGAAATGCTCCACTCATCACTCTCAGGTCACTCCGCTGCACACGTCTGATCACTTCTTTGTCACCCCCGACCTCACCGCTCCAGACAACGCAGATGTCTTACCGCTGGTCACTTTCCGGCGCTACCTACGGTCCCTCCCTCCTGCTTTTCCTCTGCTGTCTTGTCTGCACTCCCCCCCTTTGAGGAGCTCTCTCTTTTGAATACCAACAGTGCCACAGACACTCTGTGTTCCACGCTTACATCCTGCTTGGACAACATATGCCCTCTTACATCTGGACCAGCCCGTGCATCCCTGTCTGCCCCCTGGTTATCGGATGTACCACGTGAGCATCGCACCAGCCTCCGGTCAGCTGAGAGAAAATGGCACAAGTCAAAAGACCATACTGACCTCTCTCTCTCTACCAGTCTCTTCTCTCTACTTTCTCCGTTGACGTCACCTCTGCAAAAACTGATTATAACCACTCGAAAATCAGCAACTCTCCTGACTCTCGCACACTCTTAAAAACCTTCTCTGCTCTCCTCTGTCCGCCTGCTCCCACACCTTCATCGGAGTTAACGGTTGATGATTTTGCATCGTTCTTCGTAAAGAAAACTACCGCCATCAACAGCCAATTTTCTACACCACCATCACCCGCCTTTTCTCCTATGTCTGAAGATGATGTTTCCAAGGTCATTGGTTCCAACCACCCTACCACCTGCCCACTGGATCCCATCCCCACCCATCTCCTCCATGCCATCTCTCCAGCAGTTGTGCCTGGTCTGACCCGCATCATCAACTCTTTGCTCACCACTGGGACATTTCCCACTGCTTTCAAAGAGGCCTGCATCACACCGCTACTGAAGAAACTCACTCTCAACCTTATACTGCTAGAACACTACAGGCCGGTGTAGTGTGTGAAAATGCATATCTTCCGTCAAAATGTAGATGACTGATTTTAACCTCTTATTATTTTCTGTCTTCTTAAAAAAATATTTTTTTACTTACCTCACTATTCTTAGCTTTGTATACTGTGCTAGGCTTTAATGGACTGGATTTAATTAACTTATGCCTTTTGTTGCCTATATTGTTATAATTGCTTCCAATGTTTCCTCGTCTGTAAGTCGCTTTGGATAAAAACGTCTGCTAAATGACTAAATGTAAATTTTATGAAATTTGTAATGTCATGTGTAATCAGAGCCGGACAGTAACGGAGTACATTTACTCGAGTACAGTACTTAAGTACAATTTTGAGGGATCTGTACTTTACTTGAGTATAATTTTTGGGGAGTACTCATGACTTTACCCAAGTACATTTGAGAGGCAAATATTGTACTCTTTACTCCGCTACATTTCTATCCATAACCGTAAGTACACGTTACTTCTAAAAAAAGGAAAAAATAAAAATCTCGGAAACCACCAATTTGTTTTTTCCCTCTGAAACGTGATTGGATTGTGCAGGCGCCACTTATTGGGCGAGCCTATCAGCAACAATCACCCAGACCTCAGAGCTCTATCATTTGCTGTACACAGCTGTCAATCATCTCACGTCTGCATGACACGTCCTGTGTACACTTCCTCATTCAGGACATCCGCGATGAAGCTAAAGTAACATTTCTTCACCAAAACAAGAAGCTAATAAATGCACGATTGAAGAATATGTGTTTTGTGTGTATTTTCATGCGATTTGGGGGTATTTTTATATGAATAAAGAATAAAGGTAAGGGAAGAGTAGCCAATAGCGTCATATAAAATGCTAAATATAACATGAAATGAACTTGAAAACATCGCGACCGGTCAGCTGATTTTCTTTAATCATTATTATTTTATCTTCTTTGCTCTAAGCTGCGTGTATAACACGGTCAGGTTCAGAGGTGTGTCAGAACATTGCTATATCGCCTTCTTTGCTGTTTTAGGTTTATTGATTTCAGGGGCGGCGTTTGTGTATGGCCCTAGCGTTCAGAAAACATTGTTGAAACAAAGTACGTGTGCGTAATGAGACTCATTATAGATAATTAAACTACTTTACACTGATGTGTACATGTAGCATAGGCGTCGGAAGCATGTGTGTTTGAGAATGTATAAACACCGTTAATTCACATAGCGTCATTGACGTATAGTCGGTAAGACCGAAGATATGTAGTTTTGACGTGACATCATCGTAATGTTGGTTCCAAGCTCTTTTTGGCTAAACTCGTTTGTCTGCATTTTCCACATTTAAGATCATATACAGGCATTTATTTTCAATAAAACAAAGAAACTGTCTACAAAATGCCTAACAGTGGTTTTGGAATCAAGTGTGAGGTTATGGGTAGTGGGGATGGTCTTTATTTTCCCAATTAGTTGGCATCCATTTAATAATTTTAATAAATCGAATAATTTACACTATTGTTATTGTATTTCATTCATAATGTACAACGCTATCTGTGAAAAATTAAAAAAATATATTGTACGGAAAGACTTTGTAGTGCAGTCGCAGTTTAGGCTATTATGTATTTTGCGATTTGCCACTAGCTATGCCAGGATTAGCTTAAAAATGAAAAGAATCGAGGCTTAACAACCCTGCGACAAGGTAAGACATGTTTTATATTTAATCTTGTTTGCTGAATCTGATCAATGGTTGGTTTATATTTTAGTCTCATAGTCGATTAACGTAGTCGTTGGTGGTGGTTATGACAACATCTGGCTGGGTTATTTTTACTACTTTAAGTTTTGTGGTTACATATATGTGGTATCATTTGGTTTCATTGTGGTTCGTTTTTGTATGGTCTGAGGAAATTTCGCCATACCCTAGGTTTTGATGAAACGCCACTACTGATTGATGATAAAACAGAGAAACTCACATGTACACACAATTGTTAGCTGAATTGTATTTTCTAATATTACTCATTAATGTAAGCCGAGTATTTGCTTTGATGTTCTTGAGTATGCGGTGTGTTGTTTAAAACTGTTCGGTTCAAATGTGGGTGCAAAAAATCCATTAAAACTCTAGCAGAGGTGAAAAGAATAAAGCATGGTAAAAAGATTAAAATTACTTCATTTTACTTTAAATTCCTTTAACATTCTCCAAGGTATTAACATTAAAAATTTTCATAACTCCATGTAGGACGTTTCTGTACATAAATGTAAGCACTGTGGCAGTAGTAATGCAATATTTAGAAAATGTACTCTTGTACTCTTGATACTCAAGTACTTTTAAAAACATGTACTTCAGTACTTTTACTTAAGTACACATCTGACTGTAGTACTTTTACTTGTACTTGAGTAAAATTTAGCAAGGGGTATCTGTACTTTTACTCAAGTAATGAACCTGTGTACTCTGTCCGCCTCTGTGTGTAATGTGTAGTGTGTGGCCTTGAAATTTCAGCATGTCTACGTAATCATGAATAAATGCTTCTTGAGACACACAGTGTTGCTTCTTTGCATGCATCAAATGAATTGTTTCTGGCTATATGCATCCATGCATTAGTTTGAGAGGGGTGGAAATGGGACACTTGGGTGAAACAAAACTGCCCCAAAAGTACCCCCCCCCACTTTAAATACAGTTTTTTCTAAGTCAATTTGGTACATTTCTCTGATCCGATTTGAAATTCTCAAAACTTCTTGTTCAATCCTTAAATCCTTGTGTCACGTGTGCACATCAAACAATCATTTTCTCATTTCTTTGAACAAGTTGCAAATGCTTTGGTACATCCATGCAAATGATTATGACAAAATTCTGTGCAGATTCCTACATTATCAATTGCTTATGTCATGTTGATCAAAATGCATTATAATGGGTCTCTGTAGAATAGTATAATCCCCACGACATTTAAGCACTAGTTTTACAATATACAGTAAGTATACTTTAAGTAAACAGTGGCATTTTATTTTACTCAATTTAGTGTTTTGCATTGCTATATTCTTTCCACATAGGACTGCAAGACAACTTCACTGTGTTGCAGACGGCCCCTTTTCACACCTAAACAGTCTTTTGACACTCTCTACAGGGATCTCATCCCTGAACAAGAGAGGGGGCAGATTGGAGATGACCTGCCAAAGTACGTGTTAGTTTGGGACAATGTCAGTTTCCATCGCTCCAACATCATCAGGCAATGGTTTGCGGCCCACAACAGGATGCTGGTGGAGTTCCTCTCACCCTACTCAACCCCGTTGAGGAATTTTTCTCAGCATGAAGATTAAAAGTATATGATGGCCAGCCGCATACACAGATGACCCTTCTGGCTGCCATGGATGTAACGTGTGATGACATCACAGCTGATGTCTGCAGAGGCTGGATTAGACACTCTGAAAGATGATTTTCACGCTGTATTGCAAGAGAAGATATTTGTTGTGATGTGGATAAGAATCCGTTGCCCAAAAGACAGGAACGTTAGGAGGTGTAGGAAGACTGCGCTGTAATTCCACTGCACTGCATGTACAGTTTTCCCTAAGGAGATTGTCTTATGTTCAGATTTCTACATTTGTTTGTGCTATGCAGTGCTGTCTTTTCCTGTCTGCATCACAATGACACTGTCTGTCAATAAATTATTGTACAAACAGTAAAAGCGTTAACGTGAATCATGTGCCGTCTCTTGCAATCAAACAATCAAAACCAGAAATGCACTTACTGTTTTGCAAATGACAAGGATGATTCGAGAAATAATCCACTCATCACTCTCAGGTCACTCCGCTGCACACGTCTGATCACTTCTTTGTCACCCCCGACCTCACCGCTCCAGACAACGCAGATGTCTTACCGCTGGTCACTTTCCGGCGCTACCTACGGTCCCTCCCTCCTGCTTTTCCTCTGCTGTCTTGTCTGCACTCCCCCCCTCTGAGGAGCTCTCTCTTTTGAATACCAACAGTGCCACAGACACTCTGTGTTCCACGCTTACATCCTGCTTTGACAACATATGCCCTCTTACATCTGGACCAGCCCGTGCATCCCTGTCTGCCCCCTGGTTATCGGATGTACCACGTGAGCATCGCACCAGCCTCCGTTCAGCTGAGAGAAAATGGCACAAGTCAAAAGACCATCCTGACCTCTCTCTCTCTACTTTCTCCGTTGACGTCACCTCTGCAAAAACTGATTATAACCACTCGAAGATCAGCAACTCTCCTGACTCTCGCACACTCTTAAAAACCTTCTCTGCTCTCCTCTGTCCGCCTGCACCCACACCTTCATCGGAGTTAACGGCTGATGATTTTGCATCGTTCTTCGTAAAGAAAACTACCGCCATCAACAGCCAATTTTCTACACCACCATCACCCGCCTTTTCTCCTATGTCTGAAGATGATGTTTCCAAGGTCATTGGTTCCAACCACCCTACCACCTGCCCACTGGATCCCATCCCCACCCATCTCCTCCATGCCATCTCTCCAGCAGTTGTGCCTGGTCTGACCCGCATCATCAACTCTTTGCTCACTACTGGGACATTTCCCACTGCTTTCAAAGAGGCCTGCATCACACCGCTACTGAAGAAACTCACTCTCAACCTTATACTGCTAGAACACTACAGGCCGGTGTAGTGTGTGGAAATGCATATCTTCCGTCAAAATGTAGATGACTGATTTTAACCTCTTATTATTTTCTGTCTTCTTAAAAAAATATTTTTTTACTTACCTCACTATTCTTAGCTTTGTATACTGTGCTAGGCTTTAATGGACTGGATTTAATTAACTTATGCCTTTTGTTGCCTATATTGTTATAATTGCTTCCAATGTTTCCTCGTCTGTAAGTCGCTTTGGATAAAAACATCTGCTAAATGACTAAATGTAAATTTTTGAAATGTGTAATGTCATGTGTAATGTGTAATGTGTAGTGTGTGGCCTTGAAATTTTAGCATGTCTACGTAATCATGAATAAATGCTTCTTGAGACACACAGTGGTGCTTCTTTGCATGCATCAAATGAATTGTTTCTGGCTATATGCATCCATGCATTAGTTTGAGAGGGGTGGAAATGGGACACTTGGGTGAAACAAAACTGCCCCAAAAGTACCCCCCCCCCCACTTTAAATACAGTTCCCCTTCAGTCGGTCTCTCGACGTTGTGAGAGACTGACTGGGGTTTGATCTTGAGAACCTACCTTCTCCGAGATAATTAATTAATAAAACGCCAATGGGCTTGGCGAATGGCACGCGCACGCCAGTCTCCGCCCCGTGCATACGGGTATAAAGGAAGATGGCGGCGGTCATTCACTCATCCTTTGTTCTTCGGAACCTGTGTGTTTGCTGATGCTACACGCGATACTCGACTTCGAGAAAAACCTGCTGGATTTATGACGCGGAGCAGCGGACTTCTCCTTTCGGTGGACTTCCCCTGGGCGTTTCGGCAGAAGGCTACAGACCTTAAGAGGTAAGTCCCTCCGGCTACGAGCATGTTTCGTAGCTGTATCCTTGGGTGCGACAGACTCATCCCCGAGTCTGACGGCCATGATTCCTGTGTCACTTGCTTGGGGCTCAAGCATGCTGAGGCAGGTTTTCACTGATGCAATGTCCCGTGTGTGCGGACATAGCAATCAGGGTGTTGCGGTCACGGTTGGCTACGTTCTTTCGAGCGCTGCCACCACCCCGTCTGTTTCCCAGGCGTGTTCAGCTGCCGTTTCGGCGAGGTTGACCGCTTTGGCGAGCGGCGGGGGTGATTTAGGGACGCGATAGATGTCGCTCCGTCAGCTTCACGCTCGCGGACCATCTATACCCCTTCACGCTCACCTGGTTCGTCCCCTACGAGCGGCAGATGGCCGTCTCATAGTGGTAAGACTTCGCACACGGATGATGACGCTATCTCTGTCGCTGCGTCGGACAGCTGCCTGCTGGCATCGGATGCGGAAGAGAGCTCCGGAGGAGACTCAGGCTAAGATGTCGGCCATGCTTTCCCGGGCAGCCGCGTGCATCGGGTTGCAGGGTGTAACAACATCCTCGCCGGAACGCTCGCGGCTAGATGCGCGGTTTCGGGGGCGTGGTCAAAAGCCACGCCCCGCTCCGTTACCATTTTTCCCGGAGGTGCATGACGAGCTCGCCAAGTCCTGGAATGCGCTCCTTTTGGCGCGTTTCAGGCCGGAGGGCTCTGTGGCTGTGACTTCCCTGGTTGGTGGGGCGGCTAGAGTCTATGTTGACGGTCCCCGCGTGGAGCGTGCAGTCGCGGGCCACTTGTGCCCGCAGACAGCTGCCACTTGGGGGGGCTCGACCTAGACTCCCGTCCAGAGCACGTAAGCTCTTCGACACTCGTCGAAGACTTGCAGTGCTGCTGGACGAACCGCCTCCGCTCTCCACGCCATGGCGGTCCTCCGGGTTTTTCAGGTAAGTCCTGAAGGATTTGGACGGCGGGAAGTTCGACCCAACTCGTATGAGAGCTACTTACTGCCACAGACCGCGCGCTACGAGCGACGAAGGCCACGGCACGTGCACTGGGTCGGTCGATGTCCACAATGGTGGTCCAAGAGAGGCATCTGTGGCTTAGTCTTGCGCAGGTGAGCGGCGCCCAGAACGTCGGTTCTGGATGCGCCCATCTCGCAAGCAGGGCTGCTTGGTGATACCGTGGAGGACGGCAGTTCTCCGCGGTCTGGCAGACTGAGGCGATCGAACAGATCCTGCCACGCGCCAACGTGCCCGCCAACAGGTCGGCATGGTATCGGGCACAGTCTGGTTCCCAGCAGCCCTGCCCTCCCGCGGCGGCCCTCCGGTTAAGGAACCTCCCAGAGGACGACCCACCAGAGGTGGACCCCCGCGGAAGAGGGCATCTGTTCCCCGTCAGCAGCCCGCCAAGAGGTTCTTTAAAGCGGCCCTGACGGGACGAACCAGGGGGAGATTTTACTGGGCCCGAATCCCGGCCTTTCCAATGCCGGATCGGAAAAGGACGCTGCCTGCCGCGTTCCATCGAGTCTGGGCCCTTTTCAGGGTCCGGCGCCCACATACTCACAAAGAGACAAATCTCCCCTGGGTTTTCCTCCACAACACTCTCGTCCAGACGGTGTATGGGATGGATCGGGCCGCCGACCGCAATCTCCTCCGGACATTGCGTCGGGCCGCCTGAAGCAGGTAAACATACAGAGCCGTCAACCTCCCTGGGGGTCCCCCCTGTGCGAGGTGACCGTACTGTCAGCCACCGAACCAGCCTCCCCCGGCACGGTGAGGCAGATTGTCCCTCTGGTCCCGTTGTCACGGTTCTTGGGCGCTTGGTAGCGCACCAGCCCGTCACACTGGATAGAGAGGACGGTCCGTCTCGGTTACTCGATCCAATTCGCCAGGCGCCCCCCCAAGTTTCGTGGCATTCTGTACACCTCGGGGCGAGGAGAGAATGCTTCCGTACTTCGGCAGGAGGTCGCCGCCCTTCTGGCGAAGGGTGCGGTCGAACCCGTCCCTATAACCGAGATGTCGTCCGGGTTTTACAGCCAGTACTTCATCGTGCCCAAAAAAGGGCGGGGGGCTGCGGCCCATTTTTGGATCTGCGGCACCTGAACAAGCACCTGCACAAGCTGCCGTTCAGAGTGCTGACGCAGAGGCGCATCCTGGGCTCGGTACGTCACCAGGATTGGTTCGTGGCGATCGACCTGAAGGACGGGTACTTTCACGTCTCTATTCTCCCCCGACACCGGCCGTTTCTACGGTTCGCGTTCGAGGGAAGGGCGTATCAGTACAGGGTCCTGCCATTCGGTCTGGCCCTGTCTCCACATGTTTTTTCAAACACGTGGAGGCTGCCTTAGCTCCTGTCAGGGAGCAAGGCGTGCGAGTGCTAAACTATCTTGACGACTGGCTTATCTTGGCACACTCGCGAGATGTGTTGTGCACGCACAGGGACCTTGTGCTTCGGCACCTAGACCGTCTAGGCCTCCGGGTCAACCAGGAGAAGAGCAAGCTCTCCCCCGCGCAGAGCACCTCTTACCTCGGTATGGAACTAGACTCTGTCCGTATGTCAGCACGTCTCACCAACGAGCGTGCACAGTCAGTGCTGCGTTGTCTGAGGTTGATCAGTCAGAATCCCTCGACGCCGCTGAAGAATTTTCAGAGGCTCCTGGGGCACATGCCGTCCTCGACGGGGGTAAACCCTCTCGGGTTGATGCACATGCGGCCGCTTCAGCACTGGCTACAGAGTCGGGTTCCCTGGACGGCGTGGCACGCCGGCACCAGGCGGATTACGGTAACGCCTCAGTGCCTTCGCACTGTCTTACCCTGGTCAGACTTGACCTTTTCTCCGAGCGGGGGTCCCGCTCGGACAGGTTTCGAGGCGTGTCGTGGGAACGACAGACGCCTCCCTGCAAGGGTGGGGTGCGGTGTGCAAGTGGGCACGCAGTATCGGGTCGGTGGACAGGTCCCCGACTGCGTTGGCATATCAACTGCCTAGAGTTGTTGGCAGTCCTTCTGGCACTGAGGAGACTCCAGCCCCTCGTGCAGGACAAACACGTGCTAGTCCGGTTGGACAGCACGACTGCCGTAGCGTACATCAATCGCAAGGCGGCATACGCTCACCGCAGTTATCACAACTCGCCCGACGCCTCCTCCTTGGGAGTCAGCAGGTGAATCCCTGCGGGCCACGTTTCTTCTGGGCAACCTGAACCAGACAGCCGATGCGCTCTCTCGACAGTGTACTCCCCACGGAGAGTGGCGACTCCATCCCCGTGCAGCCCGGCTCATGTGGGAAGCGGTTCGGCAGGCACAGGTGGACCTGTTGCCTCCCCGGACTCCACCCATTACCCGCTATGGTATTCCCAGACCGAGGGTCCCCTCGGCACGGATGCCCTAGCACACAGCTGGCCGCGGGACAAGCGGAAGTACGCCTTCCCCCCAGTGAGCCTCCTTGCACAGGTCCTGTGCAAGGTCAGAGAAAGGGGCATCAGGTTCTGGTGAGTGGTGCCATACTGGCCCAACCAGACCTGGCTCTCGGATCTGGTAGATCTGACGACAGCCCCCCCTGGCCCATTCCCCTGACGAAGGACCTTCCGTTGCAGGGGAAGGGCACGTTGTGGCACCCCAACGCAGGCCTCTGGAACCTCCATGCCTGGCCCCTGGACGGGACGAGGGCTTGCCCGTTAGCGGTCCGGGAGACTGTCTTACAGGCTAGAGCCCCGCCTCTAGGCGGTCATACGCTTATAAGTGGCGCCAATTGTCCTGGTGTTCTCCCCGGGAGGAGAACCCGCGGAGTTGCCTGATCGGATCAGTGCTGACCCGCAGGTAAGTATCCCCGTCAGCACAACCTGGTCACCAGGTTCCTCAGGAGCGCGAGAGGGGTGTGTCCACCCTGGCCGCGCTCCGTACCCTCTTGGGACCCTAATGTGGTCCTACAGGGCCTTGGTACGGCCCTGGTGAGCCCCTAAGTATTGCCAATCTTCCTCAGTCGGATGAAAGATGCACTCTTTGTGGCGCTCACCTCCATCAAGAGGGTTGGGGACCTACAGGCATTCTCTGTGTCCCAAAGGTGCCTGGAACTCGGGATCGGTAATTCTCACGTGGTCCTGAGATCCTATCCCGACGACGTGCCCAAGCTTCCCACTACTCCCTTCCGGGACCAGGTGGTGAACCTGCAGGCGCTCCCCTCCGGAGAGGAAGACCCAACCTTTCTATGTGTTGTGTCCAGTACGCGCGCTGCGCCTCGGTCTGGACCGCACACAGAGCCTCAGAAGCTCTGAGCAGCTCTTTGTCTGTTCTGGGAGACGGCACCCGGGGGGGGCTGTCTCCAAACAGAAGTGGCGCACTGGGTACCAATCCCAGGATCGCCGTGCCCGCTGGCAGTGAGAGCCCACTCCACTCGTGGGCACTGGCACAGGGCGCCTCTCTGGCAGACATTTGTAGAACTGCGGGTTGGGCTATGCCCAGTACCTTCACGAGATTTTACAATCTCCACGTGGAACCAGTTGCAGCACATCCCTTAAACGCCGCCAACGTTTAGGGTGGGCTCCTGGTTTGGGCGTACGCCTGCGAAAGTGCCTTCTCCCCTCACCAGGTGAGACTAGTGCGCTATTGTAGCCTACCTACTTTCCCCTCTCGGGCGAAGTATAGGCATTCCATCCATCACTAAGCATTGCACTTGGTAACAGACTGGGCGGAGCCGTCTGTTAGAACCAGGTCCGTTACAGGTAGAGTCATCCCTGCTCAGGCAGACCCCTGTATTAGGACTAGTGCCCCATACGTAGTGACTCCCCTTTGGGTCGTCCCGTGTGTTGAATTCCTCACTCAGGATTTCCCGATTGGTGAATCTGTGACCTCCCCGCCGGTGGTAATCCCACCTGGATTGTCCCCCTATTCGGGCTAACACCGTTCCGCATGTTGTTCTCCCCGCCGGGGAGACCATGTCATGTCTCCACATGTACCTCCCCTCCGGGTAGGATGTGGCCTCCGTAGCACACTCTTCTAAGAGGAGAGCAGTGTTTCCCCAGTGTTCGGCTCCGGACAGCTCCTCGCTACTAGAGGCGTACGCCACTGTCCGTGAGGCCGTCAGTAGAGGCTTCTCGGTATGACCAATACTATATGACTGGAAGATTACGTCTCGCGGTAGCACTCTGGGACTCGCTAGCCCAGTCAGGGTCGCTCCGCTAGAGGTCGTGATATCGGTGCAAGCGCTGTGGCGTTTAAGATTGATCCCCAGTCAGTCTCTCACAACGTCTCGTTCCCTCCATCAGGGAACCGAGGTTACAGACGTAACCGAGACGTTTTTTCTAAGTCAATTTGGTACATTTCTCTGATCCGATTTGAAATTCTCAAAACTTCTTGTTCAATCCTTACATCCTTGTGTCACGTGTGCACATCAAACAAGCATTTTCTCATTTCTTTGAACAAGTTGCAAATGCTTTGGTACATCCATGCAAATGATTATGACAAAATTCTGTGCAGATTCCTACATTATCAATTGCTTATGCCATGTTGATCAAAATGCATTATAATGGGTCTCTGTAGAATAGTATAATCCCCACGACATTTAAGCACTAGTTTTACAATATACAGTAAGTATACTTTAAGTAAACAGTGGCATTTTATTTTACTCAATTTAGTGTTTTGCATTGCTATATTCTTTCCACATAGGACTGCAAGACAACTTCACTGTGTTGCAGACGGCCCATTTTCACACCTAAACAGTCTTTTGACACTCTCTACAGGGATCTCATCCCTGAACAAGAGAGGGGGCAGATTGGAGATGACCTGCCAAAGTACGTGTTAGTTTGGGACAATGTCAGTTTCCATCGCTCCAACATCATCAGGCAATGGTTTGCGGCCCACAACAGGATGCTGGTGGAGTTCCTCTCACCCTACTCAACCCCGTTGAGGAATTTTTCTCAGCATGAAGATTAAAAGTATATGATCGCCAGCCGCATACACAGATGACCCTTCTGGCTACCATGGATGTAACGTGTGATGACATCACAGCTGATGCCTGCAGAGGCTGGATTAGACACTCTGAAAGATGATTTTCACGCTGTATCGCAAGAGAAGATATTTGTTGTGATGTGGATGAGAATCCTTTGCCCAAAAGACAGGAATGTCAGGAGGTGTAGGAAGACTGCACTGTAATTCCACTGCACTGCATGTACAGTTTTCCCTAAGGAGATTGTCTTATGTTCAGATTTCTACATTTGTTTGTGCTTTGCAGTGCTGTCTTTTCCTGTCTGCATCACAATGACACTGTCTGTCAATAAATTATTGTACAAACAGTAAAAGCGTTAACGTGAATCATGTGCCGTCTCTTGCAATCAAACAATCAAAACCAGAAATGCACTTACTGTTTTGCAAATGACAAGGATGATTCGAGAAATGCTCCACTCATCACTCTCAGGTCACTCCGCTGCACACGTCTGATCACTTCTTTGTCACCCGCGACCTCACCGCTCCAGACAACGCAGATGTCTTACCGCTGGTCACTTTCCGGCGCTACCTACGGTCCCTCCCTCCTGCTTTTCCTCTGCTGTCTTGTCTGCACTCCCCCCTCTGAGGAGCTCTCTCTTTTGAATACCAACAGTGCCACAGACACTCTGTGTTCCACGCTTACATCCAGCTTGGACAACATATGCCCTCTTACATCTGGACCAGCCCGTGCATCCCTGTCTGCCCCCTGGTTATCGGATGTACCACGTGAGCATCGCACCAGCCTCCGGTCAGCTGAGAGAAAATGGCACAAGTCAAAAGACCATACTGACCTCTCTCTCTCTACCAGTCTCTTCTCTCTACTTTCTCCGTTGACGTCACCTCTGCAAAAACTGATTATAACCACTCGAAAATCAGCAACTCTCCTGACTCTCGCACACTCTTAAAAACCTTCTCTGCTCTCCTCTGTCCGCCTGCTCCCACACCTTCATCGGAGTTAACGGCTGATGATTTTGCATCGTTCTTCGTAAAGAAAACTACCGCCATCAACAGCCAATTTTCTACACCACCATCACCCGCCTTTTCTCCTATGTCTGAAAATGATGTTTCCAAGGTCATTGGTTCCAACCACCCTACCACCTGCCCATTGGATCCCATCCCCACCCATCTCCTCCATGCCATCTCTCCAGCAGTTGTGCCTGGTCTGACCCGCATCATCAACTCTTTGCTCACCACTGGGACATTTCCCACTGCTTTCAAAGAGGCCTGCATCACACCGCTACTGAAGAAACTCACTCTCAACCTTATACTGCTAGAACACTACAGGCCGGTGTAGTGTGTGGAAATGCATATCTTCCGTCAAAATGTAGATGACTGATTTTAACCTCTTATTATTTTCTGTCTTCTTAAAAAAATATTTTTTTACTTACCTCACTATTCTTAGCTTTGTATACTGTGCTAGGCTTTAATGGACTGGATTTAATTAACTTATGCCTTTTGTTGCCTATATTGTTATAATTGCTTCCAATGTTTCCTCGTCTGTAAGTCGCTTTGGATAAAAACATCTGCTAAATGACTAAATGTAAATTTTATGAAATGTGTAATGTCATGTGTAATGTGTAGTGTGTGGCCTTGAAATTTTAGCATGTCTACGTAATCATGAATAAATGCTTCTTGAGACACACAGTGTTGCTTCTTTGCATGCATCAAATGAATTGTTTCTGGCTATATGCATCCATGCATTAGTTTGAGAGGGGTGGAAATGGGACACTTGGGTGAAACAAAACTGCCCCAAAAGTACCCCCCCCCACTTTAAATACAGTTTTTTCTAAGTCAATTTGGTACATTTCTCAGATCCGATTTGAAATTCTCAAAACTTCTTGTTCAATCCTTACATCCTTGTGTCACTTGTGCACATCAAACAAGCATTTGATCATTTCTTTGAACAAGTTGCAAATGCTTTGGTACATCCATGCAAATGATTATGACACAATTCTGTGCAGATTCCAACATTATCAATTGCTTACGTCATGTTGATCAAAATGCATTATAATGGGTCTCTGTTGAATAGTATAATCCCCCACGACATTTAAGCACTAGTTTTACAATATACAGTAAGTATACTTCAAGTAAACAGTGGCATTTTATTTTACTCAATTAAGTGATTTGCATTACTATATTCTTTCCACATAGGACTGCAAGACAACTTCACCTGGTTGCAGACAGCCCCTTTTCACACCTAAACAGTCTTTTGACACTCTCTACAGGGATCTCATCCCTGAAAAAGAGAGGGGGCAGATTGGAGATGACCTGCCAAAGTACGTGTTAGTTTGGGACAATGTCAGTTTCCATCGCTCCAACATCATCAGGCAATGGTTTGCGGCCCACAACAGGATGCTGGTGGAGTTCCTCTCACCCTACTCAACCACGTTGAGGAATTTTTCTCGGCATGAAGATTAAAAGTATATGATCGCCAGCCGCATACACAGATGACCCTTCTGGCTGCCATGGATGTAACGTGTGATGACATCACAGCTGATGCCTGCAGAGGCTGGATTAGACACTCTGAAAGATGATTTTCACGCTGTATCGCAAGAGAAGATATTTGTTGTGATGTGGATGAGAATCCGTTGCCCAAAAGACAGGAACGTCAGGAGGTGTAGGAAGACTGCACTGTAATTCCACTGCACTGCATGTACAGTTTTCCCTAAGGAGATTGTCTTATGTTCAGATTTCTACATTTGTTTGTGCTATGCAGTGCTGTCTTTTCCTGTCTGAATCACAATGACACTGTCTGTCAATAAATTATTGTAAAAACAGTAAAAGCGTAAACGTGACTCATGTGCCGTCTCTTGCAATCAAACAATCAAAACCAGAAATGCACTTACTGTTTTGCAAATGACAAGGATGATTCAAGAAATGCTCCACTCATCACTCTCAGTTCACTCCGCTGCACACGTCTGATCACTTCTTTGTCACCCCCCACCTCACCGCTCCAGACAACGCAGATGTCTTACCGCTGGTCACTTTCCGGCGCTACCTACGGTCCCTCCCTCTTGCTTTTCCTCTGCTGTCTTGTCTGCACTCCCCCCCTCTGAGGAGCTCTATCTTTTGAATACCAACAGTGCCACAGACACTCTGTGTTCCACGCTTACATCCTGCTTGGACAACATATGCCCTCTTACATCTGGACCAGCCCGTGCATCCCTGTCTGCCCCCTGGTTATCGGATGTACCACGTGACCATCGCACCAGCCTCCGGTCAGCTGAGAGAAAATGGCACAAGTCAAAAGACCATACTGACCTCTCTCTCTCTACCAGTCTCTTCTCTCTACTTTCTCCGTTGACGTCACCTCTGCAAAAACTGATTATAACCACTCGAAGATCAGCAACTCTCCTGACTCTCGCACACTCTTAAAAACCTTCTCTGCTCTCCTCTGTCCGCCTGCTCCCACACCTTCATCGGAGTTAACGGCTGATGATTTTGCATCGTTCTTCGTAAAGAAAACTACCGCCATCAACAGCCAATTTTCTACGCCACCATCACCCGCCTTTTCTCCTATGTCTGAAGATGATGTTTCCAAGGTCATTGGTTCCAACCACCCTACCACCTGCCCACTGGATCCCATCCCCACCCATCTCCTCCATGCCATCTCTCCAGCAGTTGTGCCTGGTCTGACCCGCATCATCAACTCTTTGCTCACCACTGGGACATTTCCCACTGCTTTCAAAGAGGCCTGCATCACACCGCTACTGAAGAAACTCACTCTCAACCTTACACTGCTAGAACACTACAGGCCGGTGTAGTCTGTGAAAATGCATATCTTCCGTCAAAATGTAGATGACTGATTTTAACCTCTTATTATTTTCTGTCTTCTTAAAAAATTATTTTTTTACTTACCTCACTATTCTTAGCTTTGTATACTGTGCTAGGCTTTAATGGACTGGATTTAATTAACTTTTGCATTTTGTTGCCTATATTGTTATAATTGCTTCCAATGTTTCCTCGTCTGTAAGTCGCTTTGGATAAAAACGTCTGCTAAATGACTAAATTTAAATTTTATGAAATGTGTAATGTAATGTGTAATGTGTAGTGTGTGGCCTTGAAATTTTAGCATGTCTACGTAATCATGAATAAATGCTTCTTGAGACACACAGTTTTGCTTCTTTGCATGCATCAAATGAATTGTTTCTGGCTATATGCATCCATGCATTAGTTTGAGAGGGGTGGAAATGGGACACTTGGGTGAAACAAAACTGCCCCAAAAGTACCCCCCCCACTTTAAATACAGTTTTTTCTAAGTCAATTTGGTACATTTCTCAGATCCGATTTGAAATTATCAAAACTTCTTGTTCAATTCTTACATCCTTGTGTCACGTTTGCACATCAAACAAGCATTTTCTCATTTCTTTGAACAAGTTGCAAATGCTTTGGTACATCCATGCAAATGATTATGACAAAATTCTGTGCAGATTCCTACATTATCAATTGCTTATGTCATGTTGATCAAAATGCATTATAATGGGTCTCTGTAGAATAGTATAATCCCCACGACATTTAAGCACTAGTTTTACAATATACAGTAAGTATACTTTAAGTAAACAGTGGCATTTTATTTTACTCAATTTAGTGTTTTGCATTGCTATATTCTTTCCACATAGGACTGCAAGACAACTTCACTGTGTTGCAGACGGCCCCTTTTCACACCTAAACAGTCTTTTGACACTCTCTACAGGGATCTCATCCCTGAACAAGAGAGGGGGCAGATTGGAGATGACCTGCCAAAGTACGTGTTAGTTTGGGACAATGTCAGTTTCCATCGCTCCAACATCATCAGGCAATGGTTTGCGGCCCACAACAGGATGCTGGTGGAGTTCCTCTCACCCTACTCAACCCCGTTGAGGAATTTTTCTCAGCATGAAGATTAAAAGTATATGATGGCCAGCCGCATACACAGATGACCCTTCTGGCTGCCATGGATGTAACGTGTGATGACATCTCAGCTGATGCCTGCAGAGGCTGGATTAGACACTCTGAAAGATGATTTTCACCCTGTATCGCAAGAGAAGATATTTGTTGTGATGTGGATGAGAATCCGTTGCCCAAAAGACAGGAACGTCAGGAGGTGTAGGAAGACTGCACTGTAATTCCACTGCACTGCATGTACAGTTTTCCCTAAGGAGATTGTCTTATGTTCAGATTTCTACATTTGTTTGTGCTATGCAGTGCTGTCTTTTCCTGTCTGCATCACAATGACACTGTCTGTCAAAAAATTATTGCACAAACAGTAAAAGCGTTAACGTGAATCATGTGCCGTCTCTTGCAATCAAACAATCAAAACCAGAAATGCACTTACTGTTTTGCAAATGACAAGGATGATTCGAGAAATGCTCCACTCATCACTCTCAGGTCACTCCGCTGCACACGTCTGATCACTTCTTTGTCACCCCCGACCTCAATGCTCCAGACAACGCAGATGTCTCACCGCTGGTCACTTTCGGGCGCTACCTACGGTCCCTCCCTCCTGCTTTTCCTCTGCTGTCTTGTCTGCACTCCCCCCCTCTGAGGAGCTCTCTCTTTTGAATACCAACAGTGCCACAGACACTCTGTGTTCCACGCTTACATCCTGCTTGGACAACATATGCCCTCTTACATCTGGACCAGCCCGTGCATCCCTGTCTGCCCCCTGGTTATCGGATGTACCACGTGAGCATCGCACCAGCCTCCGGTCAGCTGAGAGAAAATGGCACGAGTCAAAAGACCATACTGATCTCTCTCTCTCTACTTTCTCCGTTGACGTCACCTCTGCAAAAACTGATTATAACCACTCGAAGATCAGCAACTCTCCTGACTCTCGCACACTCTTAAAAACCTTCTCTGCTCTCCTCTGTCCGCCTGCTCCCACACCTTCATCGGAGTTAACGGCTGATGATTTTTCATCGTTCTTCGTAAAGAAAACTACCGCCATCAACAGCCAATTTTCTACGCCACCATCACCCGCCTTTTCTCCTATGTCTGAAGATGATGTTTCCAAGGTCATTGGTTCCAACCACCCTACCACCTGCCCACTGGATCCCATCCCCACCCATCTCCTCCATGCCATCTCTCCAGCAGTTGTGCCTGGTCTGACCCGCATCATCAACTCTTTGCTCACCACTGGGACATTTCCCACTGCTTTCAAAGCTACCGCTACTGAAGAAACTCACTCTCAACCTTACACTGCTAGAACACTACAGGCCGGTGTAGTGTGTGAAAATGCATATCTTCCGTCAAAATGCAGATGACTGATTTTAACCTCTTATTATTTTCTGTCTTCTTAAAAAATTATTTTTTTACTTACCTCACTATTCTTAGCTTTGTATACTGTGCTAGGCTTTAATGGACTGGATTTAATTAACTTATGCATTTTGTTGCCTATATTGTTATAATTGCTTCCAATGTTTCCTAGTCTGTAAGTCGCTTTGGATAAAAACGTCTGCTAAATGACTAAATGTAAATTTTATGAAATGTGTAATGTCATGTGTAATGTGTAGTGTGTGGCCTTGAAATTTTAGCATGTCTACGTAATCATGAATAAATGCTTCTTGAGAGACACAGTGTTGCTTCTTTGCATGCATCAAATGAATTGTTTCTGGCTATATGCATCCATGCATTAGTTTGAGAGGGGTGGAAATGGGACACTTGGGTGAAACAAAACTGCCCCAAAAGTACCCCCCCCACTTTAAATACAGTTTTTTCTAAGTCAATTTGGTACATTTCTCAGATCCGATTTGAAATTCTCAAAACTTCTTGTTCAATCCTTACATCCTTGTGTCACGTGTGCACATCAAACAAGCATTTTCTCATTTCTTTGAACAAGTTGCAAATGCTTTGGTACATCCATGCAAATGATTATGACAAAATTCTGTGCAGATTCCTACATTATCAATTGGTTATGTCATGTTGATCAAAATGCATTATAATGGGTCTCTGTAGAATAGTATAATCCCCACGACATTTAAGCACTAGTTTTACAATATACAGTAAGTATACTTTAACCCTTTTGCAATCCTGTTAAATATTGCAAAAACGCTTAAAAAAACACATACCCAAAGCAAAGTGCATACTGTTCTTGAAACATTTTGAGTATATGCATGGTTTTGGTATCTTTTGAAAGGTGAGACTCTGAAGTTTGTTTCTAAAAAGTCAGAATCACTGCAAATCTTACTGTTATTGAGTAATAGAATTTTAAAAACACTGAAAGAGGGGAAAAAATATTCTGCCTACTTTTTATTTTTAAACAGTTGCCTGCATATGACTATAGTCGGGAGCTATTAGCTGGAAAACACATTGAGATCACAGCATGAAGCCTAACCAAGCTAATTAGATTACAATACCTTAGAAAATGTGTGTTTTTCACATGTTTATCCAGGTATATGTATAGGTGGCCTTCTAGAATGGCCACTTGGAGACTCCAAATGGCCTTTTGCCATTGACACATAAAATTCTGTTATTCTTGAATGCTTTAATATACAGTCGTAATTCTGGGCTCTAATGAAAGGTTACACTTAGAGCTACTCTATTCCTTAGCAATTATTGACAGTGAATTTGGATGACACATAGCAACTGAAACTATACTTTGTGCAAATAAAGAGACTACAGACTAAGTGCTAGTGAAATAAAAGAAATTTTAATATTAGAACAAACACACTCTAAATAAATGTATAAAACCCAAACTATTTACAAATTATATAATTAATTACAGGTTATTGGCAACATGCCACTCATTATAACAATCACGGCTTGGCAAAAAGCACAAAGGCACCTCACATGAAGAACATTTTACAGGAGTCTTTGCATGGCAGTGCCTGCACCTCAGACGGCCTGTGGTGCTGTCTCCACTGATATGCACAGGCTTGTGGTGTGCTCTGTTTGGAGTGGGCGATGGAGCGGGTTTGTCAGCAGCCGCTGCCAGCTCTTCAATGAGTGTCTCCCTGAATGCCTTCTGGTGCATTGGTACCTTCCCTTTACCTTTTGTGATATGCTTATATATCAGGAAGGCATTTACAATGGCAATGTCTAAGAAGTGATAAAAAAAGGTCTTATACCACTTCTGGGTTTTGTGGATCACTTTATAATAGCTGATTAGGGCATCAGAAAGGTCCACTCCACCCATGCACCTGTAAGGAAAGATACAACAACATTGAGCCACATATTTTATTCATTTCAAATAGCATAATATTTTGGTGATCATAAAATACATACCGGTTGTAGTCCTTCACTGTTGGTGGAACACAGATGTCCTTCAACACCCAGTGCCCATCTGCATCTCTGACTCTCCGCTGAACAGTCTCTCCTGCATGGGCTGTGTGGAGTGTTGAACACATGAACACGTCCCTTGTGTCTCGCCACTGGACAAAGAGGAGGGGGTCCTTTCTCATCCATCGGATGGTGCCACGGGGAGATTTAGAGTCCAGACTATTTGTTTTGGATTTTGGAAAGCCAATTCGATTTGTCCGTATGGTTCCACATGCCCAGATCCTCTTCTGAAGGAGGTCACAGAAAAGGGAGGGACTTGTGTAGAAGTTGTCCACATACAGCTTGTATCCAGTGCCAAGCAACTGTGTGTCAACAAGTTTCATGACAGACTCATAACTGAGCCCCTTGCCACTGTTTCCCTGCAGCTTTCCCTCATACACAAAAAAGTCCCATGTGTAGCCATTGCTGTAGTCTGCCAAAACAAAAAGTTTATACCCCCAGCGAACAGGCTTATTTTTCATGTATTGTTTTAGCCCAATACGTGCTTTAGAGGCAACCATCCGCTCATCTATTGAGATTTCCTGGCCAGGGTGATAGTTTGCTTTGCAGGCGTCCCTTATTTGAACATACAGTGGCTTTATTTTGCACAGTCGATCAAATTCTGCCGTACCTCTTCTTTTCTCGTTGGCAGCATCATCCACCAAGCTACTGAGGTGAAGGGAGTGGCAGATCCTAAGAAACTTCTTTCCTGAGAGAAGATTTTTAGGGAATGGCAAGCTGTATAGATTACCTCCTCGCCAGAAATCTGTTATCGCAGGGAGTTTTACAAGACCCATATAAATTGTCATGGCAATGAAAGCAAACATATCCTGTAATGTCACTCCAATCCACGGGTTGGAGGGCTTTGAGTAGTGAGTTGAGCCGTAGTCATTGGTGTTTTGAATTATTGTCAGTAACATGGAGTTTGTAAAAAAAAGTTGAAAAAGCTGTAAAAACGTGTAGGTAGCTGTACATATAACCTTAGGTCCGGGTGAATTGGTGGGTCTGAAGGTGGGCTGTGGTGGTGTCACGTCTGGAATGTCAACATCATTCCATCTCTCTTCAGATGTGCGGGTTGACATATCAGCTTCACTGCTTCTGCTGCCACTTCTCCCTCGTACAGTCCCTCTCCCTCTTCCTCTTCCTCTTCCTCTGCCTCTCCCTCTCCCTCTCCCTCTCCCTCTCCCTCTCCCTCTCCCTCTCCCTCTCCCTCTCCCTCTCCCTCTCCCTCTCCCTCTCCCTCTGCCTCTCCCTCTTCCTCTGCCTCTTCCTCTGCCTCTTCCTCTGCCTCTGCCTCTTCCTATGCTGGCAGAACAAGTTGTGGGATGAGACTCCTCTCCTGATGAGGTGCTGTCATCATGTGCTCTAAGCTTTTTGCTGTCTGGCATCCAGTCTTCATCTGATTCAATGTCAGATGATTGTCTGTGATATAAAATATAAGTAAATAATAAAGTTCAATAATCTACTATTTTACATGCATATAATGTACACATCAAAAACTGAAAATCACAAACCTCAGTACCAACAGTAAAATATGTTTTATAATATAAGAAAACACTTACTTGTCGAGAGTGACGTCTTCCCCATCCAAAAATATTGTACAAACAGTAAAAGCGTTAACGTGAATCATGTGCCGTCTCTTGCAATCAAACAATCAAAACCAGAAATGCACTTACTGTTTTGCAAATGACAAGGCTGATTCGAGAAATGCTCCACTCATCACTCTCCGGTCACTCCGCTGCACACCTCTGATCACTTCTTTGTCACCCCCCCACCTCACCGCTCCAGACAACGCAGATGTCTTACCGCTGGTCACTTTCCGGCGCTACCTACGGTCCCTCCCTCTTGCTTTTCCTCTGCTGTCTTGTCTGCACTCCCCCCCTCTGAGGAGCTCTATCTTTTGAATACCAACAGTGCCACAGAAACTCTGTGTTCCACGCTTACATTCTGCTTGGACAACATATGCCCTCTTACATCTGGACCAGCCCGTGCATCCCTGTCTGCCCCCTTTTTATCGGATGTACCACGTGAGCATCGCACCAGCCTCCGGTCAGCTGAGAGAAAATGGCACAAGTCAAAAGACCATACTGACCTCTCTCTCTCTACCAGTCTCTTCTCTCTACTTTCTCCGTTGACGTCACCTCTGCAAAAACTGATTATAACCACTCGAAGATCAGCAACTCTCCTGACTCTCGCACACTCTTAAAAACCTTCTCTGCTCTCCTCTGTCCGCCTGCTCCCACACCTTCATCGGAGTTAACGGCTGATGATTTTGCATCGTTCTTCGTAAAGAAAACTACCGCCATCAACAGCCAATTTTCTACGCCACCATCACCCGCCTTTTCTCCTATGTCTGAAGATGATGTTTCCAAGGTCATTGGTTCCAACCACCCTACCACCTGCCCACTGGATCCCATCCCCACCCATCTCCTCCATGCCATCTCTCCAGCAGTTGTGCCTGGTCTGACCCGCATCATCAACTCTTTGCTCACCACTGGGACATTTCCCACTGCTTTCAAAGAGGCCTGCATCACACCGCTACTGAAGAAACTCACTCTTAACCTTACACTGCTAGAACACTACAGGCCGGTGTAGTGTGTGAAAATGCATATCTTCCGTCAAAATGTAGATGACTGATTTTAACCTCTTATTATTTTCTGTCTTCTTAAAAAAATATTTTTTTACTTACCTCACTATTCTTAGCTTTGTATACTGTGCTAGGCTTTAATGGACTGGATTTAATTAACTTATGCATTTTGTTGCCTATGTTGTTATAATTGCTTCCAATGTTTCCTCGTCTGTATGTCGCTTTGGATAAAAACGTCTGCTAAATGACTAAATGTAAATTTTATGAAATGTGTAATGTCATGTGTAATGTGTAATGTGTGGCCTTGAAATTTCAGCATGTCTACGTAATCATGAATAAATGCTTCTTGAGACACACAGTGTTGCTTCTTTGCATGCATCAAATGAATTGTTTCTGGCTAAATGCATCCATGCATTAGTTTGAGAGGGGTGGAAAGGGGACACTTGGGTGAAACAAAACTGCCCCAAAAGTACCCCCCCCCACTTTAAATACAGTTTTTTCTAAGTCAATTTGGTACATTTCTCTGATCCGATTTGAAATTCTCAAAACTTCTTGTTCAATCCTTACATCCTTGTGTCACGTGTGCACATCAAACAAGCATTTTCTCATTTCTTTGAACAAGTTGCAAATGCTTTGGTACATCCATGCAAATGATTATGACAAAATTCTGTGCAGATTCCTACATTATCAATTGCTTATGTCATGTTGATCAAAATGCATTATAATGGGTCTCTGTAGAATAGTATAATCCCCACGACATTTAAGCACAAGTTTTACAATATACAGTAAGTATACTTTAAGTAAACTGTGGCATTTTATTTTACTCAATTTAGTGTTTTGCATTGCTATATTCTTTCCACATAGGACTGCAAGACAACTTCACTGTGTTGCAGACGGCCCCTTTTCACACCTAAACAGTCTTTTGACACTCTCTACAGGGATCTCATCCCTGAGCAAGAGAGGGGGCAGATTGGAGATGACCTGCCAAAGTACGTGTTAGTTTGGGACAATGTCAGTTTCCATCGCTCCAACATCATCAGGCAATGGTTTGCGGCCCACAACAGGATGCTGGTGGAGTTCCTCTCACCCTACTCAACCCCGTTGAGGAATTTTTCTCAGCATGAAGATTAAAAGTATATGATGGCCAGCCGCATACACAGATGACCCTTCTGGCTGCCATGGATGTAACGTGTGATGACATCACAGCTGATGCCTGCAGAGGCTGGATTAGACACTCTGAAAGATGATTTTCACGCTGTATCGCAAGAGAAGATATTTGTTGTGATGTGGATGAGAATCCGTTGCCCAAAAGACAGGAACGTCAGGAGGTGTAGGAAGACTGCACTGTAATTCCACTGCACTGCATGTACAGTTTTCCCTAAGGAGATTGTCTTATGTTCAGATTTCTACATTTGTTTGTGCTATGCAGTGCTGTCTTTTCCTGTCTGCATCACAATGACACTGTCTGTCAATAAATTATTGTACAAACAGTAAAAGCGTTAACGTGAATCATGTGCCGTCTCTTGCAATCAAACAATCAAAACCAGAAATGCACTTACTGTTTTGCAAATGACAAGGATGATTCGAGAAATGCTCCACTCATCACTCTCAGGTCACTCCGCTGCACACGTCTGATCACTTCTTTGTCACCCCCGACCTCACCGCTCCAGACAACACAGATGTCTTACCGCTGGTCACTTTTCCGGCGCTACCTACGGTCCCTCCCTCCTGCTTTTCCTCTGCTGTCTTGTCTGCGCTCCCCCCCTCTGAGGAGCTCTCTCTTTTGAATACCAACAGTGCCACAGACACTCTGTGTTCCACGCTTACATCCTGCTTGGACAACATATGCCCTCTTACATCTGGACCAGCCCGTGCATCCCTGTCTGCCCCCTGGTTATCGGATGTACCACCTGAGCATCGCACCAGCCTCCGGTCAGCTGAGAGAAAATGGCACAAGTCAAAAGACCATACTGACCTCTCTCTCTCTACCAGTCTCTTCTCTCTACTTTCTCCGTTGACGTCACCTCTGCTAAAACTGATTTTAACCACTCGAAGATCAGCAACTCTCCTGACTCTCGCACACTCTTAAAAACCTTCTCTGCTCTCCTCTGTCCGCCTGCTCCCACACCTTCATCGGAGTTAACGGCTGATGATTTTGCATCGTTCTTCGTAAAGAAAACTACCGCCATCAACAGCCAATTTTCTACGCCACCATCACCCGCCTTTTCTCCTATGTCTTAAGATGATGTTTCCAAGGTCATTGGTTCCAACCACCCTACCATCTGCCCACTGGATCCCATCCCCACCCATCTCCTCCATGCCATCTCTCCAGCAGTTGTGCCTGGTCTGACCCGCATCATCAACTCTTTGCTCACCACTGGGACATTTCCCACTGCTTTCAAAGAGGCCTGCATCACACCGCTACTGAAGAAACTCACTCTCAACCTTACACTGCTAGAACACTACAGGCCGGTGTAGTGTGTGAAAATGCATATCTTCCGTCAAAATGTAGATGACTGATTTTAACCTCTTATTATTTTCTGTCTTCTTAAAAAAGTATTTTTTTACTTACCTCACTATTCTTAGCTTTGTATACTGTGCTAGGCTTTAATGGACTGGATTTAATTAACTTATGCATTTTGTTGCCTATATTGTTATAATTGCTTCCAATGTTTCCTCGTCTGTAAGTCGCTTTGGATAAAAACGTCTGCTAAATGACTAAATGTAAATTTTATGAAATGTGTAATGTCATGTGTAATGATTAATGTGTAGTGTGTAGCCTTGAAATTTTAGCATGTCTACGTAATCATGAATAAATGCTTCTTGAGACACACAGTGTTGCTTCTTTGCATGCATCAAATGAATTGTTTCTGGCTATATGCATCCAGTTTGAGACATTAGTTTGAGAGGGGTGGAAATGGGACACTTGGGTGAAACAAAACTGCCCCAAAAGTACCCCCCCCCACTTTAAATACAGTTTTTTTTTAAGTCAATTTGGTACATTTCTCTGATCCGATTTGAAATTCTCAAAACTTCTTGTTCAATCCTTACATCCTTGTGTCACGTGTGCACATCAAACAAGCATTTTCTCATTTCTTTGAACAAGTTGCAAATGCTTTGGTACATCCATGCAAATGATTATGACAAAATTCTGTGCAGATTCCTACATTATCAATTGCATATGTCATGTTGATCAAAATGCATTATAATGGGTCTCTGTAGAATAGTATAATCCCCACGACATTTAAGCACTAGTTTTACAATATACAGTAAGTATACTTTAAGTAAACAGTGGCATTTTATTTTACTCAATTTAGTGTTTTGCATTGCTATATTCTTTCCACATAGGACTGCAAGACAACTTCACTGTGTTGCAGACGGCCTCTTTTCACACCTAAACAGTCTTTTGACACTCTCTACAGGGATCTCATCCCTGAACAAGAGAGGGGGCAGATTGGAGATGACCTGCCAAAGTACGTGTTAGTTTGGGACAATGTCAGTTTCCATCGCTCCAACATCATCAGGCAATGGTTTGCGGCCCACAACAGGATGCTGGTGGAGTTCCTCTCACCCTACTCAACCCCGTTGAGGAATTTTTCTCAGCATGAAGATTAAAAGTATATGATGGCCAGCCGCATACACAGATGACCCTTCTGGCTGCCATGGATGTAACGTGTGATGACATCACAGCTGATGCCTGCAGAGGCTGGATTAGACACTCTGAAAGATGATTTTCACGCTGTATCGCAAGAGAAGATATTTGTTGTGATGTGGATGAGAATCCGTTGCCCAAAAGACAGGAACGTCAGGAGGTGTAGGAAGACTGCACTGTAATTCCACTGCACTGCATGTACAGTTTTCCCTAAGGAGATTGTCTTATGTTCAGATTTCTACATTTGTTTGTGCTATGCAGTGCTGTCTTTTCCTGTCTGCATCACAATGACACTGTCTGTCAATAAATTATTGTACAAACAGTAAAAGCGTTAACGTGAATCATGTGCCGTCTCTTGCAATCAAACAATCAAAACCAGAAATGCACTTACTGTTTTGCAAATGACAAGGATGATTCGAGAAATGCTCCACTCATCACTCTCAGGTCACTCCGCTGCACATGTCTGATCACTTCTTTGTCACCCCCGACCTCACCGCTCCAGACAACGCAGATGTCTTACCGCTGGTCACTTTCCGGCGCTACCTACGGTCCCTCCCTCCTGCTTTTCCTCTGCTGTCTTGTCTGCACTCCCCCCCTCTGAGGAGCTCTCTCTTTTGAATACCAACAGTGCCACAGACACTCTGTGTTCCACGCTTACATCCTGCTTGGACAACATATGCCCTCTTACATCTGGACCAGCCCGTGCATCCCTGTCTGCCCCCTGGTTATCGGATGTACCACGTGAGCATCGCACCAGCCTCCGGTCAGCTGAGAGAAAATGGCACAAGTCAAAAGACCATACTGACCTCTCTCTCTCTACTTTCTCCGTTGACGTCACCTCTGCAAAAACTGATTATAACCACTCGAAGATCAGCAACTCTCCTGACTCTCGCACACTCTTAAAAACCTTCTCTGCTCTCCTCTGTCCGCCTGCTCCCACACCTTCATCGGAGTTAACGGCTGATGATTTTGCATCGTTCTTCGTAAAGAAAACTACCACCATCAACAGCCAATTTTCTACGCCACCATCACCCGCCTTTTCTCCTATGTCTGAAGATGATGTTTCCAAGGTCATTGGTTCCAACCACCCTACCACCTACCCACTGGATTCCATCCCCACCCATCTCCTCCATGCCATCTCTCCAGCAGTTGTGCCTGGTCTGACCCGCATCATCAACTCTTTGCTCACCACTGGGACATTTCCCACTGCGATCAAAGAGGCCTGCATCACACCGCTACTGAAGAAACCCACTCTCAACCTTACACTGCTAGAACACTACAGGCAGGTGTAGTGTGTGAAAATGCATATCTTCTGTCAAAATGTAGATGACTGATTTTAACCTCTAATTCTTTTCTATCTTCTTAAAAAAATTGTTTTTTTACTTACATCACTATTCTTAGCTTTGTATACTGTGCAAGGCTTTAATGGACTGGATTTAATTAACTTATGCATTTTGTTGCCTATATTGTTATAATTGCTTCCAATGTTTCCTCGTCTGTAAGTCGCTTTGGATAAAAACGTCTGCTAAATGACTAAATATAAATTTTGTGTAATGTGTAGTGTGTGGCCTTGAAATTTTAGCATGTCTACGTAATCATGAATAAATGCTTCTTGAGACACACAGTGTTGCTTCTTTGCACGCATCAAACAAATTGTTTCTGGCTATATGCATCCATGCATCAGTTTGAGAGGGGTGGAAATGGGAAAACTTGGGTGAAACAGAACTGCCCCAAAAGTACCCCCACCCACTTTAAATACAGTTTTTTCTATGTCAATTTGGTACATTTCTCAGATCCGATTTGAAATTATCAAAACTTCTTGTTCAATACTTACATCCTTGTGTCACTTGTGCACATCAAACAAGCATTTTCTCATTTCTTTGAACAAGTTGCAAATGCTTTGGTACATCCATGCAAGTGAATATGACACAATTCTGTGCAGATTCCTACATTATCAATTGCTTATGTCATGTTGATCAAAATGCATTATAATGGGTCTCTGTTGAATAGTATAATCCCCCATGACATTTAAGCACTAGTTTTACAATATACAGAAAGTATACTTTAAGTAAACAGTGGCATTTTATTTTTCTCAATTTAGTGATTTGCATTACTAAATTCTTTCCACATAGGATTGCAAGACAACTTCAATGTGTTGCAGACGGCCCCTTTTCACACCTAAACAGTCTTTTGGCAATCTCTACAGGGATCTCATCAGGATTCCCTCCCTCCTGCTTTTCCTCTGCTGTCTTGTCTGCACTCCCCCCCTCCGAGGAGCTCTCTCTTTTGAATACCAACAGTGCCACAGACACTCTGTGTTCCACGCTTACATCCTGCTTGGACAACCTATGCCCTCCTACATCTGGACCAGCCCGTGCATCCCTGTCTGCCCCCTGGTTATCGGATGTACCACGTGAGCATCGCACCAGCCTCCAGTTAGCTGAGAGAAAATGGCCCAAGTCAAAAGACCATACTGACCTCTCTCCTGACTCTCACACACTCTTAAAAACCTTCTCTGCTCTCCTCTGTCCGCCTGCTCCCACACCTTCATCGGAGTTAACGGCTGATGATTTTGCATCGTTCTTCGTAAAGAAAACTACCGCCATCAACAGCCAGATTTCTACACCACCATCACCCGCCTTTTCTCCTCCGTCTGAAAATGATGTTTCCAAGGTCATTGGTTCCAACCACCCTACCACCTACCCACTGGATTCCATCCCCACCCATCTCCTCCATGCCATCTCTCCAGCAGTTGTGCCTGGTCTGACCCACATCATCAACTCTTTTCTCACCACTGGGACATTTCCCACTGCGTTCAAAGAGGCCTGCATCACACCGGTACTGAAGAAACCCACTCTCAACCTTACACTGCTAGAACACTATAGGCAGGTGTAGTGTGTAAAAAAAATGCATATCTTCTGTCAAAATGTAGATGACTGATTTTAACCTCTAATTCTTTTCTATCTTCTTAAAAAAAATTTTTTTTTAATTACCTCACTATTCTTAGCTTTGTCTACTTTGCTAGGCTTTAATGGACTGGATTTAATTAACTTATGCATTTTGTTGCCTATATTGTTATAATTGCTTCCAATGTTTCCTCGTCTGTAAGTCGCTTTGGATAAAAACGTCTGCTAAATGACTAAATGTAAATTTTATGAAATGTGTAATGTCATATGTAATGTGTAATGTGTAGTGTGTGGCCTTGAAATTTTAGCATGTCTACGTAATCATGAATAAATGCTTCTTGAGACACACAGTGTTGCTTCTTTGCATGCATCAAACAAATTGTTTCTGGCTATATGCATCCATGCATCAGTTTGAGAGGGGTGGAAATGGGACATTTGGTGAAACAAAACTGCCCCAAAAGTACCCCCACCCACTTTAAATACAGTTTTTTCTAAGTCAATTTGGTACATTTCTCAGAACCGATTTGAAATTATCAAAACTTCTTGTTCAATCCTTACATCCTTGTGTCACTTGTGCACATCAAACAAGCATTTTCTCATTTCTTTGAACAAGTTGCAAATGCTTTGGTACATCCATGCAAGTGAATATGACACAATTCTGTGCAGATTCCTACATTATCAATTGCTTATGTCATGTTGATCAAAATGTATTATAATGGGTCTCTGTTGAATAGTATAATCCCCCATGACATTTAAGCACTAGTTTTACAATATACAGTAAGTATACTTTAAGTAAACAGTGGCATTTTATTTTACTCAATTTAGTGTTTTGCATTACTAAATTCTTTCCACATAGGATTGCAAGACAACTTCAATGTGTTGCAGACGGCCCCTTTTCACACCTAAACAGTCTTTTGGCACTCTCTACAGGGATCTCATCAGGATTCCCTCCCTCCTGCTTTTCCTCTGCTGTCTTGTCTGCACTCCCCCCCTCTGAGGAGCTCTCTCTTTTGAATACCAACAGTGCCACAGACACTCTGTGTTCCACGCTTACATCCTGCTTGGACAACCTATGCCCTCCTACATCTGGACCAGCCCGTGCATCCCTGTCTGCCCCCTGGTTATCGGATGTACCACGTGAGCATCGCACCAGCCTCCAGTCAGCTGAGAGAAAATGGCCCAAGTCAAAAGACCATACTGACCTCTCTCCTGACTCTCACACACTCTTAAAAACCTTCTCTGCTCTCCTCTGTCCGCCTGCTCCCACACCTTCATCGGAGTTAACGGCTGATGATTTTGCATCGTTCTTCGTAAAGAAAACTACCGCCATCAACAGCCAGATTTCTACACCACCATCACCCGCCTTTTCTCCTCTGTCTGAAAATGATGTTTCCAAGGTCATTGGTTCCAACCACCCTACCACCTACCCACTGGATTCCATCCCCACCCATCTCCTCCATGCCATCTCTCCAGCAGTTGTGCCTGGTCTGACCCACATCATCAACTCTTTGCTCACCACTGGGACATTTCCCACTGCGTTCAAAGAGGCCTGCATCACACCGGTACTGAAGAAACCCACTCTCAACCTTACACTGCTAGAACATGTAGGACATTCTAAATGTGTCCCTGCGTGTTCAAAATTGGAGGGAGGCCAGTCAAAGTAAATCTTGAAGTTTATTGATCAGAAGATTCAAAAATACAACAGCCGTTGGGTTGCCTTAGACAAAGCGTCTTTACAGAAAACAACCCCGGAAAACAGTTCCGCATCATATTTATAGTTATTTCACGCCGTCTATCTTCTCTGTGGACCGGTGACGTGTTGCCTGGTATTAGTCCAATCAGCTCTCACCCCATCGTTCTCAGAATGTCTGCAAAACATTAAATGACAACCTACACAGCCCAATTCTACCCAGCAACAACATAGTTTAAAAGGTCAGACAATGGAATATGTGTGTGTGTGTACATTTTCTCCTTTTTTGGCGTTTCAGTTGCATGCACACATTCTGAGACCTCGGCTGTCTCCTGCAACTTCCCCTTTTGACACCCACGCCCCACTTCCTCTTTCTAGTACACAATATCAAACCTTAACTTTTCATGGTTAACTTCCAACACATTAAATGAGGTTAAGGGTTATCGTACGCAAGTAATAGAATAATAAAACACTTCTAAAAGTAATAATGCATATAGAATAATACTGCATATGAAGCATATGAATGAATAAAAGTGATAATGCATATGAAATAATACTGCATAGGAAGCATATGAATGAATAAAAGTAATAATGCATATGAAGCATATTAAATGTAATAGCACTTCTAAAACACATTAAAATCCCCACAAACACTATAGGCAGGTGTAAGGTGTGAAAATGCATATCTTCTGTCAAAATGTAGATGACTGATTTTAACCTCTAATTCTTTTCTATCTTCTTAAAAAAATATTGTTTTACTTACCTCACTATTCTTAGCTTTGTATACTGTGCAAGGCTTTAATGGACTGGATTTAATTAACTTATGCATTTTGTTGCCTATATTGTTATAATTGCTTCCAATGTTTCCTCGTCTGTAAGTCGCTTTGGATAAAAACGTCTGCTAAATGACTAAATGTAAATTTTATGAAATGTGTAATGTCATGTGTAATGTGTAGTGTGTGGCCTTGAAATTTTAGCATGTCTACGTAATCATGAATAAATGCTTCTTGAGACACACAGTGTTGCTTCTTTGCATGCATCAAACAAATTGTTTCTGGCTATATGCATCCATGCATCAGTTTGAGAGGGGTGGAAATGGGACACTTGGGTGAAACAAAACTGCCCCAAAAGTACCCCCACCCACTTTAAATACAGTTTTTTCTAAGTCAATTTGGTACATTTCTCAGATCCGATTTGAAATTATCAAAACTTCTTGTTCAATCCTTACATCCTTGTGTCACTTGTGCACATCAAACAAGCATTTTCTCATTTCTTTGAACAAGTTGCAAATGCTTTGGTACATCCATGCAAGTGAATATGACACAATTCTGTGCAGATTCCTACATTATCAATTGCTTATGTCATGTTGATCAAAATGCATTATAATGGGTCTCTGTTGAATAGTATAATCCCCCATTACATTTAAGCACTAGTTTTACAATATACAGTAAGTATACTTTAAGTAAACAGTGGCATTTTATTTTACTCAATTTAGTGTTTTGCATTACTAAATTCTTTCCACATAGGATTGCAAGACAACTTCAATGTGTTGCAGACGGCCCCTTTTCACACCTAAGCACTCTCTACAGGGATCTCATCAGGATTCCCTCCCTCCTGCTTTTCCTCTGCTGTCTTGTCTGCACTCCCCCCCTCTGAGGAGCTCTCTCTTTTGAATACCAACAGTGCCACAGACACTCTGTGTTCCAAGCTTACATCCTGCTTGGACAACCTATGCCCTCCTACATCTGGACCAGCCCGTGCATCCCTGTCTGCCCCCTGGTTATCGGATGTACCACGTGAGCATCGCACCAGCCTCCAGTCAGCTGAGAGAAAATGGCCCAAGTAAAAAGACCATACTGACCTCTCTCCTGACTCTCACACACTCTTAAAAACCTTCTCTGCTCTCCTCTGTCCGCCTATTCCCACACCTTCATCGGAGTTAACGGCTGATGATTTTGCATCGTTCTTCGTAAAGAAAACTACCGCCATCAACAGCCAGATTTCTACACCACCATCACCCGCCTTTTCTCCTCTGTCTGAAAATGATGTTTCCAAGGTCATTGGTTCCAACCACCCTACCACCTGCCCACTGGATTCCATCCCCACCCATCTCCTCCATGCCATCTGTGAGATTCTGAAATCTTGGTCGTTGATGGTTCCCATGAATGCCATGGTTCCCATACATTTACTCGCTGTAAGTAACCTAGGAGGATAATATATGTTTCCTCAGATGATATATGTTTCCTTAAAAGGATGTATCTCATGGTGTGTTATAAGTGGCACCGGACATTTAACCAAGCACTAATAAATTATCCTAGACAGGAATAACTAACAATGTGTGATATATGTGCTGTGCACCAATGTGAAGGATTTGAGCCCAAATCTCACTTCCTCTTTTGCATATATATAAACTGAACCCATTTGGAATAAACTTTGACTTTGAGTGAACTGTACTTCGGTGTCTGTTTCATTCTTGGTCCCCGGGCTCGGTTCTTCTGATTGTTCCATCGACTAGACTCATCAACTCATAAAAGCTATTATCTAGACAAAGTAATAATCTTACAATTTGGGGGCTCGTGCCGTGAAAGGGGGAAAACCTCTTCGAACCAAGTGACCAAAGCTGAGCTGAGGCAACAGGCGCACCGAAGATCGGGCACAGACCTACAATTAAAAGGGTAAGTGTTTTAAAATATTTCTTTGACAAATATTTGATTGACAAATTTTGGTTGAAGTAAATATGACGCTTACCCTGTAGGATTTTTGTGTTTGATATTTCGTAGAGAGACGAAATAGGTTCTAATACTTATGTTAGTGGAATGGTTTAAATTCCATTGTTGTTCCGTGGCGTCGGACAACAGTAGTTGTTGGACAGCTATTAACGCACAAGTAAAAATACAGTTCTGATCAAACTGTTGATATTGATCGCGGTGCAGCTTGGCAGTCAGAAACAGAGCTTTTGGCATTTAGAAACAAATTTGTTGGTTCAGAAAAAGTGTTCAGAGAAACAAAAATTAATATTTGAATCATTGAACAGAAACAAAATTGTTAAACTGGTATCGCATGTTGATATATTGTGACTGAAAAAGAAGGTGCAAAGAGGGGCGACCGTGATTCTCGGGAAGTCGCGCGAGAGCTCACAACGTAAGCACCCCGAAAAAGAAGGTGAACCGATTCACCCACGGTCACAATACGATACATGCAATATAGTTGAAACAGTTGGTCGATTGAGCATTCAAAGGTTCCTAAAACACTAATCCACTCTAACAAAGGGAAACTCATTCAAGTTTCCATTGCTGCTATTTTATTTTGATTTCTGCGTTATTCGCTTTACTGCAACTTTTGAAGTGAAAGATGGGAAATTCGGTTTCGAGACCATTGCCTGGCGAAACGCCAAACGCATTTATGTATAGAAATGATCAAGGTTTTTATGTCGAACCATATGTCAGTAATCTCGCAGGGTGGTCAGAAAAAATGACACCGCAAATTGATACGCCGTACCCAAGGGACGGTTCATTTTCCGATGACGGAATCGACCTGGCAAAAAGTATGGTGAAAGAAGGATGGGGTGACCCGAAATGGGATTATAAATACATGCTTAAGGCTTACGCTGTATGGAAAGATTTTAAAAAGGTGTGGGACGAAGGTCCTGAGAAAAAACAAGTGCTTGCTTATGTTGCAAAGCAAGGTTTATCTGAAAAGCCGCCCTCATACTCCACTTTTTGCCAGCCCGAAACATTGCCGTCAGTCCCCGTGTCGCAGAGAACTTGTCTGAAAATCAGTTCCGACACCATTCGACCGAGCGCACAGCGCAAAGCGACTGAAAGTGTTAGATCTGGTAAAAAGACAGTCAAGCTGTCACAGGTTGAAACAGATGCGCGTGGCGCATCTCAGAATTCAATGGTTTGGATTCGGGCCGGTAATAACGTAAATATAAGACCGTTAAAAATGTCTGATATGGAATCAATTTGTAAAAGCTTACCGTCCCCACAAGAAGTGGGAAAATATGTGACTGTTTTAAAGACGCACACAAAATATGCGCATTTTTCAGGGAGTGATTTCAGGGCAGTTTTACTGAGAACACTCGAAGGGGATATAACTGAACAAATGATAGTTCAAAAATGCCCCACGTTATCACCCGACAATGATAAAATTACAGGCAGTGGGACATCGCAAAACCCGCATGAATTCTTTTGGGAAAAAGCTGTTAATGTTGACACCTTTTTCGCAGAATTGAGAGTTTTTCTCGATGAACGTCTCGGAAGCAGACAAGATTTATCGTTTGCTGCCAGTACTAAGCAAAAACCGAAAGAATCTGTGTCAGAATTTTTTGTGCGCTTTCAGAGGGCGTGGACCGATGATTCTAAATTGCCATTGACTAATGAATTAAAGCCTCTGTTTATTAACACGATGTTGAATAACATGAATGCGAAGCAAGCGCAATTGATCAGAATCACCACATCGAATTTGCACGAAATGACCGTAGAAGCTCTAGGAAAACGAATAAGGGAGTTAGATGCATCAGGTGGTTTCACTGTAAAAGTAGAAAATGCTATGTTTACAGGGCACCAGAAAAAAGGGAAGTATAACCGCAATCAAACTTCTAACCCCGAGCCCAAACCATCAAGGGCTCACCAAAAAGGGAAGTCAGATATGACATGTTTCCATTGTGGTAGAAAGGGACACTTTAAACGAGACTGCTGGCAGTTGCAGAGGCAGAATGAACCTAAAGTGAACTCGGGGGATACACAGCCCCCAGCACGTCCTGCAGAGCATGACTCTGATGATAGGAGACGTCCACCACAGCGAGGAAACGAGAACTCGGGTGCCACATATCATACCCAATGGCACCCAAACCAAGCATAGGGATGCCCACAGAGTGAAGTCAGTTCAGAATTATGTATGATGACCTTAACATTCTCAAATAGCGGAGAGGATTTGCCTTATTTTACCCTTATGGTGAATGGGCAGCCTCAAACATTTTTGCTTGATACAGGTGCAGATGCTTCATCAATGACATCTAAAGAATATGAGGGTCCCATAACTAACCAAATAATTCACTCTGTGGGAATAACAGGAACTGACATTGCATGTCATGTGACACCTCTCTTGGAGGTTAAAGCTTCAGGTGTTAAACCATTTTTTCACAAGTTTACCATTATACCTGGGGCTCCGCTGAACCTTTTAGGTCGTGATATGATGCATAAATTGGGCATGGATATAAAATTTACTAAAAAGCAAGTTGTTTTCTCTTTTCTGTCCAGTTTACAGGCATCCATCGATCCATTACCGACATGTGAGCAGGCAAGTGGCTCACACACGCCTGTTTCCTGTGGCAGTATGCCTGCACGGGTGGACTCCATGATTAACCCTCTGTTATGGTCTCAGTTCAAGGATGACACTGGTTTCATTGACATGGAACCATATAAAGCAAAGCTTAAAACAACAACTAAGCCTGTTTACATTAAACAATATCCTTTGTCAAAAGATAAAGAGGAAGGTATTAAGCCTTTGATTGAAAATTTTGTCCAGCAGGGTGTCCTCCAACCAACACATTCACCATACAACACACCAATTAACCCTGTAGTGAAAGCCGATGGGAAAACTTGGCGATTAACTCAAGACTTGAGGGCTATCAATCAATTAATTATACCACTGGCACCAATTGTGCCTGATGTTCCGACTGTTATGAATTCGGTACCTTACTCACACAAGTATTTTACTGTCATTGATTTGTGTGCAGCTTTTTTCTCTGTGCCGGTACACCCGGAGACTCAGCCATTGTTAGCTTTTACATATAGAGGGCAACAATACTCATGGACACGCCTTGCACAGGGTTATGCAGACTCACCCGCTGTCTTTTCGGCAGCAGTGCACAAAACTTTGGCAAGAATGACTGATTTGCCATCATCGGTGTGTGTGCTTCAGTTTGCAGATGATATCCTGGTGTCAGGAGAGACGGAGGAGGACTGTGAAAAAGCATCTGTGATTGTTTGCAATGTGCTTGCGGACGCAGGTTTCAAGGCCTCGAAAGAAAAACTCCAATGGGTCCAGACTAAGGTGAATTACTTAGGTCATGTACTGTTGCAGGGCCTCAGAGCAATATCCACAGACAGGATCCAGTTGATAAGAAGCATTAAGTCCCCACGAACAGTACAGCAGCTCCAAAGTTTTCTGGGACTAGTGAACTATTGTAGATCATGGATACCTGATTGTGCGATCCACGACAGGCACCTGAGAGGTCTGATTGATCACAAAACTCCGCCAAACACACGTCTGGACTGGACTGCTGAGGCAGATGAACATTTTAATGCATTGAAAGCAGCCATCATTAAAGCACCAGCACTGGGTTTACCAGACTATACCAAGCCTTTTCACTTGCATGCTAGGGAGACAGAGGGTGTAGCTGTAGGTGTCCTGGTGCAACTGCATGGTTCCGCATATAGACCAGTAGCATATCTGTCTAAGAAATTAGATAACATAGTCACAGGTATGCCAGCATGTCTTCGTGCTGTGGCTGCAGCTGCTCTGATTGTGCAGATGGCGGAGAAAACTGTTTTATCACACCCAATGACATTGTATGCGTCGCATCAGGTCGGCGCTATTTTACACAACATGCAAACACAACACATGACAGCGCAAAGGCGCTCAGGGTATGAGGCTATTTTGCTGGCTACACGAAATCTTAGTATACAAACGACAGCAAGCATTAACCCTGCTTTGCTTGGACTTTTAGGTGTTATGGAGATAACAGATTTTACTATTGATCATGATTGCATCTTTGAACTGACAACCTCTTGTTCTTCCAGGGTCGATCTGTTGGATACGCCCCTGGATGGGGGGGAACACATCTATGTTGATGGGTCTTGTTCAAAGCCCTATGATGGTGTCTACCTTTGTGGCTATGCTGTAGTTTCAGACTCAGGCGAAGTAATTGAAGCTTTTGCTTTAGACTACAATTCGGCTCAAGCAGCAGAATTGGTAGCATTAATAAGGGCCTGTGAACTAATGACAGAGAAGCGAGCAACAATTTACACAGATTCCAAGTACGCGTGGAGTGTGCTTCACTATTATGCTAAAATGTGGGAAGCAAGAAGTTTCAAAACAGCCGATGGTAAGCCCATAGCACATGATAATCTGATAGGGCAGCTAACGGAAGCAGTTCAGCTCCCGTTGGAAGTGGCCATAGTGAAAGTTAAAGGTCATGCCTTAGGGGAGGATGAACAAACGTTAGGGAACCGCAGGGCTGATGAAGCTGCAAAGACAGCAGCCAGAAGTCAGATTAAATCACCGTTTCACCAAAAAGATGAAACACAGATAGCAATGACCGTGCACATAACGAATATACCAGATATCGACATCAAAATTGTACAAAGTCAACCGACACAGGCAGATTTGGAGCATTGGAGCAAAAGTGGTTGTGCTCCGGACGAAAGGGGGATCATAAGAGATGAAAAGGGTAGAATTGCAATACCAAAGTTAGGATTAATTATTCTAATAAGGCACTACCATGGTTTGTCTCATACAAGCTGTGCAAAAGTTGTTCAGGCAATTAATCAATTATATTGCATTGCTGATGTGCATAAAACGGCAAAACTCGTTTTGGACGCATGTCTAACATGTGCGCAGGTAAATCCGCACAAAGCAATTAAGCATGATGCGTTGCCACACCCAGAATCACCGTTCCAACATGTACAGATCGATTTTACTCATATGCCGCCGGTAGGAAATCTAAAGTATCTTTTGGTCATCATTGACCGATTCTCAAAGTGGCCAGAAGCATTTCCGTGCGCGAAAGAGGATGCTAAAACGGTAGTAAAGATCTTAACAAAGGAGATAATACCGCGTTATGGAATAATTTCGACTATCGAAAGCGATAACGGGACGCCATTCACGTCAAAGGTGACACAGCTCCTAGCAAAAGCTTTGTCTATTGATTGGCACTTCAACATTCCGTATCATCCGCAGAGCTCAGCAGTCGTAGAACGATGCAATCGCACGCTAAAGACTCGCTTAACGAAAGCCGCACTCGAGACGGGGAGAAAATGGGTAGATTTGTTGCCCGCCGTGTTAACCGAAATACGGATGACCCCATCTTCCACTACCAAGTTATCACCTTTCGAGGTGCTAATGGGTAGGCCTTTCCCGACCCCGTGGGTCAAAGGCCGTGCCGGCATTTCTTCCTTAGGTGACATGCAGGTGATCCAGGAGGACTACGTGACTTCCCTTGTCGAAAAGCTAAATTCTATATGTGCTGATGTTTCCCTGTGTCTTCCTCTGCCCTCAGAAAACCCCACTTATAGTTTTGTTCCAGGACAAAGAGTGTTTGTGAAAAGTCTGAAGCCCACTAAGGTTGGAGAACCAAAGTACCACGGACCAGCAACTGTAATTGCCGTAACCCGGACAGGAGTTCTGACAGATTACCAGCCACAGTGGATACACGCTTCGAGATTGAAGTTGTGTTCTTCAGGAGAGCAGGCAAGCTCCAATTTAACATAGAATCTCAAAAGGGGATTCACCTTACTGTATTTTAGGGTGGGTGAGGCACTGACTACGCTGAGGAAAGAACTACCTTTCGTGAGGTGGGGGCCACCCAAAGCAAGAAGATAGATGGCCCATTGAGTCAACAGTGCCGACCCCCTAATACCCTTGAAGTACACTAAGGGCCAAATTGATCTATTCACATGTCTTATGGATATATTCGACAATGACTCTTTCAATGAGTGCACTATTGATGATGCTTTTGTTGAATTTGGCACATTAATTATTGGGACAGTGATAAGCGCATTACACGAAGCTCACAACCCCCTACGGATAATACTGAAATATGAACAAGATGGCCAAATAGTTCTATACTCATTTGAGAAAATCGAAGGGGAAATAAGAGTAAAAACAAAGACCCAAGCGTTGCCACCTAACCCAGAGTATTTCCACATTTCCTGAAAGCAAATATAACTTTAGGGATGTGGGGGATAAATAGAATAATTGGTATTATAGCACTTGTAGGGATAACAGCAATAAGCATACGTTTATATTGGGAGACCCAATATAACAAAAACGGAAATGAAACTCTGACAAAAAGAGAACTAACTAGAAGTTACCCAAATGAGAACCCCCTGAAGTTCATGGTAAGGGCAAGAGGACGTCTAAATTTCCTCTGTGACCCTATATCTGTGAGTATCGGAACGTATAACAATATAGAAGAGGCAAGAAACAAAAATGGTCACAGTCTGTATTTCTGTAAAGGATCTTGTAGTTGGGCAGAGGTAAAAGCCTATAGAGGCCCAGAAGTAGTAATTCCAGAATCAAGATTCAGTATAACGATTGAAAAAGTACCACATAGAATAACTGAAGAAGGGAAAAGATGCATATATTGTGATAGGGACAAAACCGTACCTGCTCTTTTCGGTATGGAGGCAAACGGGAGAAATGCGTGGCTATTAAATGTCACCATTTTAGACATAACAAAAGAAGATGAAGGGACCTATTACTGTGCATGGACCCTTTCTGGTACAGACGCATATCAAAAGGTCCAGATTATTGTAGAAGTTCGGAAACATGACTCAGCCATAAAGGAGGTAATTAATGACTTACGTACAAAAACAAGCTCACAAGGTTCGGACGCATCTGAGGATGCATCACACGATATAGATTTCTTTATGGGCTCGAATCTCACTCCAGACACCAAAGACATAAGAGTAGCGAAAGCTCAATGTGATGGAAATTATGCATGTGCTCTAGCAATACTACAGAAAAGGGTAGTGCATGAGGAGGGAGAAGGAGATTGTTGGGTATGTTTACAACTTCAGTCAATGTGGAAAAAGCAGGAGGTGAACACTGATATGGTTTGGAATAGCAAGGGTATATGTGAAATGCCTAAACAGATGTCTCTGATCGTACAGATGACAGACAATGTGCGACAGGGAAAGTCTCCCATTGTAGGAATTAGAGATTATGGGTGTTCGTATACAGGTACACCATTTCGAGGTCCCACATTCCATGTACATGCTCATCCAGCAGTGTTGTGTGTATGTTCAGGGGTAGGAAAACATATGGTAGGGAGGTCTGATTGTAAAAATACGATTACTCTGATTCCGGAGAGGAGACAACTTCATAATTGCACGATAACTTACAAAAACAGTACCAGTGAGGGGTTCAACTGTCCCTTCTCACATTTAGACAGCGCACCTGGGATGGTGTGGGTATGTGGTGAAACTGCGTATTATCATTTGGACGAAGGACAGTGGAAAGGTTGTTGTTATCCTGCTATTATATCTACAGGAACTACTATTTTAAGAAGGAAAGTGAAAGCTGGAGAAAAAGAACCATTAAGCCGATCAAAGCGGGATATCAAACCCCCGCCAGACTATTATGCTGGTCATCGAACTAGTAATCCATGGACCAGCCCGTGGGAAACTGTAGGATGGTCTGTGGCAGGTTACTTTACAGGCATAGGTACAGCCATTGCTTTAAACAAAATAAATGGTCTGGCGTGGCAGGTTCTGTCGCTGGAAAATGATACAGCACAGGCATTGAATTTGATTAGCACTCAGTTAAGAACAATGAGAGAAGCAGTTGTTCAGAATAGACTTGCTTTGGACATATTGACAGCCGAGAAAGGAGGCGTGTGCAAAATGTTAGGAGTCTCTTGTTGCTTTTCAATTCCAGATTATTCGGACAACATCACCGACATTGTTACGCACATGAGGCAGTCCATCCCAGTACCTGAAACTGCTGATTCATCATGGTTTGAATGGCTACACGGGTTGGCAGGAGGATGGGGTGGCTGGATTTTTAGCACCATAATACCAATAATTGTTTGTTTATTAGTCTTCATATTGTTTGGACCTTGTATTCTGCAAGGCCTCCATAAATGTGTACTGCAATCCTTTGCTCCCTTGACAAGGCAAGGAGCTTATCAGGTAATGATGATATCACGCCAGTTGACAGAAATGAACCGAATCAGGATGGCTAGAGCCAGACGTGAAGGTCTTGCTGAGGAAAGTAACAATAGAGTATGGGGAACTGATTTTGATAGTGATAATGATAATGATGACGACGATGATGATTATGTTCATCTATATGAAGAAGCACTTGAACCAATTATAAGAAGGGAGGCGCAGGTGTTGGAAGGAGAGGAACGGGAAATCCAGGTAGATGGGGATGTTTACCAGGTAATGGAAGGAGATATTCAAGTAGATGAAGACAGTTACCAGATTATGCAGGATGGAGAAGGAGAAGTCCAAGGAGATGAGACTGATAGGGCAGACGAAGGAACAGTGGTGGTGGACAGACAAGTAGTGGAGATAGGGACGGACAGCGATGAGAATGATGAGAGCGAGGAAAATGAGGAGAATCAGGAAGAGTATGAGTAATTCCTTGTTAAGAGGGGAAGGAAGTGATGATTTCTTATTTTTATGATTTCAATTTCTTAACTTGTTGTTTATCATTTCAATTTCTTTTCTAAAAATTCATATTCAAGTTTATTAAAGTGTTGTTAAAAGTGATGTTATGTATAACAGCTTGCACGTGAAAACAAAACAAAAATACGCTAACCGCAAGTAGAATATCACTAACTATTTTGAATGTATGTTTTAACTATTATATAGGGGTAAATGGTTATTTGTAAGACTGTTGGTCTTAAAGTGGCCATTGTGAGATTCTGAAATCTTGGTCGTTGATGGTTCCCATGAATGCCATGGTTCCCATACATTTACTCGCTGTAAGTAACCTAGGAGGATAATATATGTTTCCTCAGATGATATATGTTTCCTTAAAAGGATGTATCTCATGGTGTGTTATAAGTGGCACCGGACATTTAACCAAGCACTAATAAATTATCCTAGACAGGAATAACTAACAATGTGTGATATATGTGCTGTGCACCAATGTGAAGGATTTGAGCCCAAATCTCACTTCCTCTTTTGCATATATATAAACTGAACCCATTTGGAATAAACTTTGACTTTGAGTGAACTGTACTTCGGTGTCTGTTTCATTCTTGGTCCCCGGGCTCGGTTCTTCTGATTGTTCCATCGACTAGACTCATCAACTCATAAAAGCTATTATCTAGACAAAGTAATAATCTTACACCATCTCTCCAGCAGTTGTGCCTGGTCTGACCCACATCATCAACTCTTTGCTCACCACTGGGACATTTCCCACTGCGTTCAAAGAGGCCTGCATCACACCGCTACTGAAGAAACCCGCTCTCAACCTTACACTGCTAGAACACTACAGGCCGGTTGTAATAAAGATCCATAGAAGGGAAGGAAGGAGAGGGGAACCGGCGAACATTCAAACACAAACTTTAATTAAATAAACAATAAACACTGAAATAACCGACCGACAGCCACCACACGGTAGACTGCCGGCCATAAAACATACACACACTACACATATGTCCGGGCCCGGTCCTCTCTCGTCAACAGTCCTGCCGAACATCCTTTTAAGCTCCCAATCTCCTCCGTGATAAGATGCGGGACCGGTGCGCGCACAGCTGCTTCCACTTATCACTCACGCCACCGGCCCCGCGTCACGGCTCTCGTCCCGCCTTCCTCACCACATACCCCCATCACCCCTTACAGGCCGGGGGGCACCACCGAGACTGTACCTACTCCCCCCCCGGGGAGCCAGTCTTGGAGTCCGCGGCGCCTGGGGGTATGCACTGGCGAGACGAAAGAACGGAGACGGGAGCCCCCGGAGCGACAGGGACGAGAGAGGGGAGAGAGGAAAAGAAAAATAAAATTGTCCGGTTCCCTGACAAGCTGTCGCTCGGTCCTCAGCCAGCCGAGAAACTCTTCTTTGCGGTGCAATGCGATGGTACTGGACGTTCGGTGGACGGCTCGATCCTCCGCCCCCTGGCGGCCGGCGATGGCCCTCCAGCTGAGGGCAGCTGGTCCTCCGTTCCCTGCTCCTCCCCATCATGGCGGCTGGCTGCAGGCTCGGCCCACGGCGAACGTGCCTTGGCTCCCTCCTGGATGGCAGCCACCCCACCTCGACCCAGGATCACGGCAGCGAGGTCCTCGTCCCATCCGACTTCTCGATCCAGCACCACCGCCTCGGGCAGCCACTCGCGGACTTTCCTCGTCCGCGCTGCCCGAACTCCTCAGCACCGCGATCACCCTCGGCAGCGAGGGCTCTTTGACAGCATGTCCCTCCTTCCCCCCGGGTTTCGGCACCGGTGTAGTAAAGATCCATAGAAGGGAAGGAAGGAGGCGGGAACCGGCGAACATTCAAATACGAAAACTTTAATTAAATAAACAATAAACACTGAAGTAACTGACCGACAGCCACCTCACAGTAGACTGCCGGCCATAAAACATACACACACTAATCATATGTCCGGGCCCGGTCCTCTCTCGTCAACAGTCCTGCCGAACATCCTTTTAAGCTCCCAATCTCCTCCGTGATAAGATGTGGGACCGGTGCGCGCAAAGCTGCTTCCACTTATCACTCACGCCACCGGCCCCGCGTCACGGCTCTCGTCCCGCCTTCCTCACCACACCGGTGTAGTGTGTGAAAATGCATATCTTCCGTCAAAATGTAGATGACAGATTTTAACCTCTAATTCTTTTCTGTCTTCTTAAAAAAATATGTTTTTTACTTACCTCGCTATTCTTAGCTTTGTCTACTGTGCTAGGCTTTAATGGACTGGATTTAATTAACTTATGCATTTTGTTGCCTATATTGTTATAATTGCTTCCAATGTTTCCTCGTCTGTAAGTCGCTTTGGATAAAAACGTCTGCTAAATGACAAAATGTAAATTTTATGAAATGTGTAATGTCATGTGTAATGTGTAGTGTGTGGCCTTGAAATTTTAGCATGTCTACGTAATCATGAATAAATGCTTCTTGAAACACACAGTGTTGCTTCTTTGCATGCATCAAACAAATTGTTTCTGGCTATATGCATCCATGCATCAGTTTGAGAGGGGTGGAAATGGGACACTTGGGTGAAACAAAACTACCCCAAAAGTACCCCCACCCACTTTAAATACAGTTTTTTTCTAAGTCAATTTGGTACATTTCTCAGATCCGATTTGAAATTATGAAAACTTCTTGTTCAATCCTTACATCATTGTGTCACTTGTGCACATCAAACAAGCATTTTCTCATTTCTTTGAACAAGTTGCAAATGCTTTGGTACATGCATGCAAGTGAATATGACACAATTCTGTGCAGATTCCTACATTATCAATTGCTTATGTCATGTTGATCAAAATGCATTATAATGGGTCTCTGTTGAATAGTATAATCCCCCATGACATTTAAGCACTAGTTTTACAATATACAGTAAGTATACTTTAGGTAAAGAGTGGCATTTTATTTTACTCAATTTAGTGTTTTGCATTACTAAATTCTTTCCACATAGGATTGCAAGACAACTTCAATGTGTAGCAGACGGCCCCTTTTCACACCTAAACAGACTTTTGGCACTCTCTACAGGGATCTCATCAGGATTCCCTCCCTCCTGCTTTTCCTCTGCTGTCTTGTCTGCACTCCCCCCCTCTGAGGAGCTCTCTCTTTTGAATACCAACAGTGCCACAGACACTCTGTGTTCCACGCTTACATCCTGCTTGGACAACCTATGCCCTCCTACATCTGGACCAGCCCGTGCATCCCTGTCTGCCCCTTGGTTATCGGATGTACCACGTGAGCATCGCACCAGCCTCCAGTCAGCTGAGAGAAAATGGCCCAAGTCAAAAGACCATACTGACCTCTCTCCTGACTCTCACACACTCTTAAAAACCTTCTCTGCTCTCCTCTGTCCGCCTGCTCCCACACCTTCATCGGAGTTAACGGCTGATGATTTTGCATCGTTCTTCGTAAAGAAAACTACCGCCATCAACAGCCAGATTTCTACACCACCATCACCCGCCTTTTCTCCTCTGTCTGAAAATGATGTTTCCAAGGTCATTGGTTCCAACCACCCTACCACCTGCCCACTGGATTCCATCCCCACCCATCTCCTCCATGCCATCTCTCCAGCATTTGTGCCTGGTCTGACCCACATCATCAACTCTTTGCTCACCACTGGGACATTTCCCACTGTGTTCAAAGAGGCCTGCATCACACCGCTACTGAAGAAACCCACTCTCAACCTTACACTGCTAGAACACTACAGGCAGGTGTAGTGTGTAAAAATGCATATCTTCTGTCAAAATGTAGATGACTGATTTTAACCTCTAATTCTTTTCTATCTATTTTCTATTACAGTGACCTATCTATTTTACTTACCTCACTATTCTTATCTTTGTATACTGTGCAAGGCTTTAATGGACTGGATTTAATTAACTTATGCATTTTGTTGCCTATATTGTTATAATTGCTTCCAATGTTTCCTCGTCTGTAAGTCGCTTTGGATAAAAACGTCTGCTAAATGACAAAATGTAAATTTTATGAAATGTGTAATGTCATGTGTAATGTGTAGTGTGTGGCCTTGAAATTTTAGCATGTCTACGTAATCATGAATAAATGCTTCTTGAAACACACAGTGTTGCTTCTTTGCATGCATCAAACAAATTGTTTCTGGCTATATGCATCCATGCATCAGTTTGAGAGGGGTGGAAATGGGACACTTGGGTGAAACAAAACTACCCCAAAAGTACCCCCACCCACTTTAAATACAGTTTTTTTCTAAGTCAATTTGGTACATTTCTCAGATCCGATTTGAAATTATGAAAACTTCTTGTTCAATCCTTACATCATTGTGTCACTTGTGCACATCAAACAAGCATTTTCTCATTTCTTTGAACAAGTTGCAAATGCTTTGGTACATGCATGCAAGTGAATATGACACAATTCTGTGCAGATTCCTACATTATCAATTGCTTATGTCATGTTGATCAAAATGCATTATAATGGGTCTCTGTTGAATAGTATAATCCCCCATGACATTTAAGCACTAGTTTTACAATATACAGTAAGTATACTTTAGGTAAAGAGTGGCATTTTATTTTACTCAATTTAGTGTTTTGCATTACTAAATTCTTTCCACATAGGATTGCAAGACAACTTCAATGTGTAGCAGACGGCCCCTTTTCACACCTAAACAGACTTTTGGCACTCTCTACAGGGATCTCATCAGGATTCCCTCCCTCCTGCTTTTCCTCTGCTGTCTTGTCTGCACTCCCCCCCTCTGAGGAGCTCTCTCTTTTGAATACCAACAGTGCCACAGACACTCTGTGTTCCACGCTTACATCCTGCTTGGACAACCTATGCCCTCCTACATCTGGACCAGCCCGTGCATCCCTGTCTGCCCCTTGGTTATCGGATGTACCACGTGAGCATCGCACCAGCCTCCAGTCAGCTGAGAGAAAATGGCCCAAGTCAAAAGACCATACTGACCTCTCTCCTGACTCTCACACACTCTTAAAAACCTTCTCTGCTCTCCTCTGTCCGCCTGCTCCCACACCTTCATCGGAGTTAACGGCTGATGATTTTGCATCGTTCTTCGTAAAGAAAACTACCGCCATCAACAGCCAGATTTCTACACCACCATCACCCGCCTTTTCTCCTCTGTCTGAAAATGATGTTTCCAAGGTCATTGGTTCCAACCACCCTACCACCTGCCCACTGGATTCCATCCCCACCCATCTCCTCCATGCCATCTCTCCAGCATTTGTGCCTGGTCTGACCCACATCATCAACTCTTTGCTCACCACTGGGACATTTCCCACTGTGTTCAAAGAGGCCTGCATCACACCGCTACTGAAGAAACCCACTCTCAACCTTACACTGCTAGAACACTACAGGCAGGTGTAGTGTGTAAAAATGCATATCTTCTGTCAAAATGTAGATGACTGATTTTAACCTCTAATTCTTTTCTATCTATTTTCTATTACAGTGACCTATCTATTTTACTTACCTCACTATTCTTATCTTTGTATACTGTGCAAGGCTTTAATGGACTGGATTTAATTAACTTATGCATTTTGTTGCCTATATTGTTATAATTGCTTCCAATGTTTCCTCGTCTGTAAGTCGCTTTGGATAAAAACGTCTGCTAAATGACTAAATGTAAATTTTATGAAATGTGTAATGTCATGTGTAATGTGTAGTGTGTGGCCTTGAAATTTTAGCATGTCTACGTAATCATGAATAAATGCTTCTTGAGACACACAGTGTTGCTTCTTTGCATGCATCAAACAAATTGTTTCTGGCTATATGCATCCATGCATCAGTTTGAGAGGGGTGGAAATGGGACACTTGGGTGAAACAAAAATGCCCCAAAAGTACCCCCACTTTAAATACAGTTTTTTTAAGTCAATTTGGTACATTTCTCAGATCCGATTTGAAATTATCAAAACTTCTTGTTCAATCCTTACATCCTTGTGTCACTTGTGCACATCAAACAAGCATTTTCTCATTTCTTTGAACAAGTTGCAAATGCTTTGGTACATCCATGCAAGTGAATATGACACAATTCTGTGCAGATTCCTACATTATCAATTGCTTATGTCATGTTGATCAAAATGCATTATAATGGGTCTCTGTTGAATAGTATAATCCCCCATGACATATAAGCACTAGTTTTACAATATACAGTAAGTATACTTTAAGTAATCAGTGGCATTTTATTTTACTCAATTTAGTGTTTTGCATTACTAAATTCTTTCCACATAGGATTGCAAGACAACTTCAATGTGTTGCAGAAGGCCCCTTTCCACACCTAAACAGTCTTTTGGCACTCTCTACAGGGATCTCATCAGGATTCCCTCCCTCCTGCTTTTCCTCTGCTGTCTTGTCTGCACTCCCCCTCTCCGAGGAGCTCTCTCTTTTGAATACCAACAGTGCCACAGACACACTGTGTTCCACGCTTAAATCCTGCTTGGACAACCTATGCCCTCCTACATCTGGACCACCCCGTGCATCCCTGTCTGCCCCCTGGTTATCGGATGTACCACGTGAGCATCGCACCAGCCTCCAGTCAGCTGAGAGAAAATGGCCCAAGTCAAAAGACCATACTGACCTCTCTCCTGACTCTCACACACTCTTAAAAACCTTCTCTGCTCTCCTCTGTCCGCCTGCTCCCACACCTTCATCGGAGTTAACGGCTAATGATTTTGCATCGTTCTTCGTAAAGAAAACTACCGCCATCAACAGCCAGATTTCTACACCACCATCACCCGCCTTTTCTCCTCTGTCTGAAAATGATGTTTCCAAGGTCATTGGTTCCAACCACCCTACCACCTGCCCACTGGATTCCATCCCCACCCATCTCCTCCATGCCATCTCTCCAGCAGGTGTGCCTGGTCTGACCCACATCATCAACTCTTTGCTCACCACTGGGACATTTCCCACTGCGTTCAAAGAGGCCTGCATCACACCGCTACTGAAGAAACCCACTCTCAACCTTACACTGCTAGAACACTACAGGCAGGTGTAGTGTGTGAAAATGCATAACTTCTGTCAAAATGTAGATGACTGATTTTAATCTCTAATTCTTTTCTGTCTTCTTAAAAAAATATTTTTTTTACTTACCTCACTATTCTTAGCTTTGTATACTGTGCTAGGCTTTAATGGACTGGATTTAATTAACTTATGCATTTTGTTGCCTATATTTTTATAATTGCTTCCAATGTTTCCTCGTCTGTAAGTCGCTTTGGATAAAAACGTCTGCTAAATGACTAAATGTAAATTTTATGAAATGTGTAATGTCATGTGTAATGTGTAGTGTGTGGCCTTGAAATTTTAGCATGTCTACGTAGTCATGAATAAATGCTTATTGAGACACACAATGTTGCTTCTTTGCATGCATCAAACAAATTGTTTCTGGCTATATGCATCCATGCATCAGTTTGAGAGGGGTGGAAATGGGACAATTGGGTGAAACAAAACTGCCCCAAAAGTACCCCCACCCACTTTAAATACAGTTTTTTCTAAGTCAATTTGGTACATTTCTCAGAACCGATTTGAAATTATCAAAACTTCTTGTTCAATCCTTACATCCTTGTGTCACTTGTGCACATCAAACAAGCATTTTCTCATTTCTTTGAACAAGTTGCAAATGCTTTGGTACATCCATGCAAGTGAATATGACACAATTCTGTGCAGATTCCTACATTATCAATTGCTTATGTCATGTTGATCAAAATGCATTATAATGGGTCTCTGTTGAATAGTATAATCCCCCATGACATTTAAGCACTAGTTTTACAATATACAGTAAGTATACTTTAAGTAAACAGTGGCATTTTATTTTACTCAAATTAGTGTTTTGCATTACTAAATTCTTTCCACATAGGATTGCAAGACAACTTCAATGTGTTGCAGACGGCCCCTTTTCACACCTAAACAGTCTTTTGGCACTCTCTACAGGGATCTCATCAGGATTCCCTCCCTCCTGCTTTTCCTCTGCTGTCTTGTCTGCACTCCCCCCCTCTGAGGAGCACTCTCTTTTGAATACCAACAGTGCCACAGACACTCTGTGTTCCACGCTTACATCCTGCTTGGACAACATATGCCCTCTTACATCTGGACCAGCCCGTGCATCCCTGTCTGCCCCCTGGTTATCGGATGTACCACGTGAGCATCGCACCAGCCTCCGGTCAGCTGAGAGAAAATGGCACAAGTCAAAAGACCATACTGACCTCTCTCTCTCTACTTTCTCCGTTGACGTCACCTCTGCAAAAACTGATTATAACCACTCGAAGATCAGCAACTCTCCTGACTCTCGCACACTCTTAAAAACCTTCTCTGCTCTCCTCTGTCCGCCTGCTCCCACACCTTCATCGGAGTTAAAGGCTGATGATTTTGCATCGTTCTTCGTAAAGAAAACTACCGCCATCAACAGCCAATTTTCTACGCCACCATCACCCGCCTTTTCTCCTATTTCTGAAGATGATGTTTCCAAGGTCATTGGTTCCAACCACCCTACCACCTGCCCACTGGATCCCATCCCCACCCATCTCCTCCATGCCATCTCTCCAGCAGTTGTGCCTGGTCTGACCCGCATCATCAACTCTTTGCTCACCACTGGGACATTTCCCACTGCTTTCAAAGAGGCCTGCATCACACCGCTACTGAAGAAACTCACTCTCAACCTTACACTGCTAGAACACTACAGGCCGGTGTAGTGTGTGAAAATGCATATCTTCTGTCAAAATGTAGATGACTGATTTTAACCTCTTATTTTTTTCTGTCTTCTTAAAAAAATATTTTTTTACTTACCTCACTATTCTTAGCTTTGTATACTGTGCTAGGCTTTAATGGACTGGATTTAATTAACTTCTGCATTTTGTTGCCTATATTGTTATAATTGCTTCCAATGTTTCCTCGTTTGTAAGTCGCTTTGGATAAAAACGTCTGCTAAATGACTAAATGTAAATTTTATGAAATGTGTAATGTCATTTGTAATGTGTAGTGTGTGGCCTTGAAATTTTAGCATGTCTACGTAATCATGAATAAATGCTTCTTGAGACACACAGTGTTGCTTCTTTTCATGCATCAAATGAATTGTTTCTGGCTATATGCATCCATGCATTAGTTTGATAGGGGTGGAAATGGGACACTTGGGTGAAACAAAACTGCCCCAAAAGTACCCCCCCCACTTTAAATACAGTTTTTTCTAAGTCAATTTGGTACATTTCTCTGATCCGATTTGAAATTCTCAAAACTTCTTGTTCAATCCTTACATCCTTGTGTCACGTGTGCACATCAAACAAGCATTTTCTCATTTCTTTGAACAAGTTTCAAATGCTTTGGTACATCCATGCAAATGATTATGACAAAATTCTGTGCAGATTCCTACATTATCAATTGCTTATGTCATGTTGATCAAAATGCATTATAATGGGTCTCTGTAGAATAGTATAATCCCCACGACATTTAAGCACTAGTTTTACAATATACAGTAAGTATACTTTAAGTAAACAGTGGCATTTTATTTTACTCAATTTAGTGTTTTGCATTGCTATATTCTTTCCACATAGGACTGCAAGACAACTTCACTGTGTTGCAGACGGCCCCTTTTCACACCTAAACAGTCTTTTGGCACTCTCTACAGGGATCTCATCAGGATTCCCTCCCTCCTGCTTTTCCTCTGCTGTCTTGTCTGCACTCCCCCCCTCCGAGGAGCTCTCTCTTTTGAATACCAACAGTGCCACAGACACTCTGTGTTCCACGCTTACATCCTGCTTGGACAACCTATGCCCTCCTACATCTGGACCAGCCCGTGCATCCCTGTCTGCCCCCTGGTTATCGGATGTACCACGTGAGCATCGCACCAGCCTCCAGTCAGCTGAGAGAAAATGGCCCAAGTCAAAAGACCATACTGACCTCTCTCCTGACTCTCACACACTCTTAAAAACCTTCTCTGCTCTCCTCTGTCCGTCTGCTCCCACACCTTCATCGGAGTTAACGGCTGATGATTTTGCATCGTTCTTCGTAAAGAAAACTACCGCCATCAACAGCCAGATTTCTACACCACTATCACCCGCCTTTTCTCATCTGTCTGAAAATGATGTTTCCAAGGTCATTGGTTCCAACCACCCTACCACCTGCCCACTGGATTCCATCCCCACCCATCTCCTCCATAACATCTCTCCAGCAGTTGTGCCTGGTCTGACCCACATCATCAACTCTTTGCTCACCACTGGGACATTTCCCACTGCGTTCAAAGAGGCCTGCATCACACCGCTACTGAAGAAACCCACTCTCAACCTTACACTGCTAGAACACTACAGGCAGGTGTAGTGTGTGAAAATGCATAACTTCTGTCAAAATGTAGATGACTGATTTTAACCTCTAATTCTTTTCTGTCTTCTTAAAAAAATATTTTTTTTACTTACCTCACTATTCTTAGCTTTGTATACTTTGCTAGGCTTTAATGGACTGGATTTAATTAACTTATGCATTTTGTTGCCTATATTGTTATAATTGCTTCCAATGTTTCCTCGTCTGTAAGTCGCTTTGGATAAAAACGTCTGCTAAATGACTAAATGTAAATTTTATGAAATGAGTAATGTCATGTGAAATGTGTAGTGTGTGGCCTTGAAATTTTAGCATGTCTACGTAATCATGAATAAATGCTTCTTGGGACACACAGTGTTGCTTCTTTGCATGCATCAAACAAATTGTTTCTGGCTATATGCATCCATGCATCAGTTTGATAGGGGTGGAAATGGGACACTTGGGTGCCCCAAAAGTACCCCCACCCACTTTAAATACAGTTATTCTTTGAACAAGTTGCAAATGCTTTGGTACATCCATGCAAGTGAATATGACACAATTCTGTGCAGATTCCTACATTATCAATTGCTTATGTCATGTTGATCAAAATGCATTATAATGGGTCTCTGTTGAATAATATAATCCCCCATGACATTTAAGCACTAGTTTTACAATATACAGTAAGTATACTTTAAGTAAACAGTGGAATTTTATTTTACTCAATTTAGTGTTTTGCATTAATGCAAGCTTTGCGCAAGATCTACCAGGAAGACTCCTCACGTCAAAATAAATTACCAGTTAGCCTATCATCCCTCAGCACGTAGTATAAAAGGATTGTACTTACCTTCTCTTTCGTTCACAGAAACTAACGCACGAGTGAAAACTCTCATTGCGTAAGTTAGCAACCGAATATGGCGGAAAAATCTTTAGTCGATTGCGAATTTACTGATTCCGACGACGATCCACCTCCTACTTCTCCCGCAAACGTGCGGCGCAGTTCACGTATACAGAACCGGGATTCCCCGTGGTCCCAGTGGCCCTCGGAGAAGATATTGTCCATTTTTGAGCAGCAAGGCATTCCAGCGGATAAAGATCTGGAGAGGGAGGATCTTATATTACTGGCTTCTAATGCTCTGGGTAATCCCGCCGTCATAGCCACGGATGTCCCGGTAAGCCCCATGACGCCATCAGTTCCAGCCAAGCAAGCCGGCAGGAAACGCACAGCCAAATCCTCTCCAAAATCAAATAAAAGGTCCAAACCTTCCACGTCGACCGTTTCTCCAACTCAGGGCCCAGCGGATATCAATAATCAGCTCCTTTTAATAGTCCAAGGATTATCCGAGTCAGTGAATAACCTCGGGAATAGGCTGGGGGTCTTCGAGAGAGCTATCGGGAACCCGACCTTAAATTCCGCCGCGGCCACATCATCCGCCGCATCCCCGGTTTTTTCGGGGACATCCTCGTCTACATCCCCACAAGCGATAGCTCTACCAACTATCCAGCGTTCAACCTTTGTGGAGCCAGCTCTGAGCGCAACTCAGTTTAATTTGTCTACGGCAGAGGCCGCCCAAAACTTCGGGAGACGATTTGCTCCACCGGCTGCGGCTTCAGTTTCGCATCAAATGCGTGCTAGCATCATAGAAGGTAAGGATGTAAATTTAGCCTCCTTACTGATGCCTCTGCCGGCGTCTGAACGGCAAATGGTGGATTGTGGTGACGTGGCGGTTTTCCTCAGAACTTCTGACGCTAGGCTGCAACGGAATCTATCATTTCCCGAGTTTGTAAGCGCTTTTGGAGTTTATAGAGACATCCTCTGCCAAAACTTTCCAGAGCGTCGCGAAGAATTGGACACTTATTTGGCCATGATGACGGACTTTTACCAGAGATACGGAGGCACCCTTTTCTATGAATATCATAGATCCTTTTCGGCTAAATCCGCTTCATTCATCTCTGTGTTTAATTCTCGGCTGGACTGGTCCATCATCGACACAGAACTACTCGTCCGCCACTTTGGCGGCCAGAAAACCTTGTCATGTGTAGTTTGCAGCTCTCAAGGTCACACTGCCTCGCTCTGCCCTAAAACTCTCGCGAGTCAAAGTCCCGCTGCTGTCCATGGTGCTGATCCAGTAAGCCCATCCTATGTCAATAGAGGGCGTTCAACCCATAACCTGGACAATTCTAGGATCTGTTATAATTTCAACGAATCTGTTTGTACATTTTCTAAATGTATATTTTCACATGTTTGCAGTTTTTGCAAAGAGCCCCATCCGAAATATGTCTGCCCACGGAGATTCAGACCCGCTGCTTAAGGAAAGTCCCGGTTCAGAAAGAAATTCTAAAAAATCACCCTTCTACCCCAATTAATACTCAAATGTTATCAGGGTACTTGTCATCCCATCCCGATCCATTATTTGTAGATTATTTGATTACCGGGCTGGTCCAAGGGTTTAGGGTAGGCGTCTTATCCCCCCTGTCTTTTTCTTATGTGGCAAAAAACCTACAGTCGGCTTTAGCTGAACCAAAAATGGTTTCTGACTTATTAGGGAAGGAAGTTAATAAAGGTTATGTTATCGGGCCTTTCAGTTCTCCTCCTTTTTCTCCCTTTAGAGTTAATTCGCTCGGCGTGGCTACTAGGAAATTTTCGGGGAAAAAGCGGCTGATTTTTGACATGTCTTTGCCACATTCTAATACTACAGCAAGCGTTAATGAATGCATTCCCCTAGAGCCTTTTTCGCTGTATTATGCTTCAGTGGACAACGCTATCCACCTAATTAAACTGGCTGGGCAGGGTGCATGGCTAGCTAAAGCTGACATCAGAGACGCTTTTAAAATTATTCCTATTCACCCCGCCGAGTGGGCTCTCTTTGGTGTTAAATGGCAATCCAAGTTTTATTTCGCAGTTAGACTAACTTTCGGCTGCAGAAGCAGCCCACACATATTTAACAACCTATCAGAGGCATTGTGTTGGATCCTGCTTAACGTCTGCAAGATTCCATTCGTTCTGCATCTACTCGATGATTTTCTGCTGGTCGATTTTCCATCACGCGAAACCCCCATCCTAGATACACTCAAACACATTTTCAGCGATGTGGGAGTTCCTCTATCAGAAGAGAAGACTCTCGGGCCGGCAACCGCTCTCGAGTTCCTCGGTATCCGGCTGGATACTGTCAAAATGCAAGCTTCTCTTCCTATGGATAAACTTTCCAGAATTCGTTCTGTTATGGGTTCTTTTATAGACTCACGCGTCGTTACAAAACGGGAAATGCTTTCATTGCTTGGCCACATCAATTTTGCCATGAGCATTATCCCGCAAGGTAAGGCTTTCATATCTCGGTTGTTAGATCGCGCCCATTCTGTACCCAACCTAAGCGACATCGTGCACCTCGATGAAGGGTGCCTCTCAGATCTAAAATTCTGGTCCCACCTGCTTAACAGCTGGAATGGTATATCTTTTTTTTATAATGATACTCCCGAGTCTTCCGTCGCTCTCAAACTTTTCACCGACGCTGCCCCTTTCAGTAGGTTTCGGAGCATTCTTCCAAGATCAGTGGTTTGCGGAGAGGTGGCCTGACCAGTTTGTTCAGGCTCAAAATTCAGCCTCGTCCGGTCTCTCTACGAGCTCTATCCTATAGCGGTAGCTTGCATCCTATGGGGTTCAGCTTGGTCGCGCAAACACATCATTATGTTTTGCGATAACGAAGCAGCAGTCGCAATTATTAATAAAGGTAGATCGCCCTGTTTAGCCATTATGTCAATTATGAGAAGAATTATTTGGCAATCGATCATGCATAGCTTTACGATCAAAGCCGAACATATTCCGGGGTACTCTAATGTATTGCTGACGCTCTCTCTCGCTTTTGCTTTCAGACCTTCAGACGCCTCTGCCCAACGGCCAACCAGGATCCAACACCATGCCCGAAACCGTCCAGAATCCTTCTAGATTAGATCCATATTACAAATTGCTAAAATCAGCTAGCTACTTCATTTCTAAAGGTGTCACATCCTCCACTTTTAAAGCCTATCATTCCGCCTGGTCCTCGTTCACAGTTTTTTGTCTAGCCTTTCACATTAACCTTTTTCCAATTTTAGTTTCTACCGTCTGTGCCTTTTTGGTGCATCAGTATCAATTCCGCAACCTTAAAATATCCACCATACGCAGATTACTGGCGGGTATCCAATTCCATGCCAGAATGCATGATCCCGGTTATCCAAGTTTATTTTCCACGCCATCCATACGGTTACTTCTGAAAGGTATCTCTAAAGATACAAAGAAAACAATGGATAAACGCCTTCCCATTACTCTCCCCATTTTAAAAGAACTGGTTTACTCGTTGCGCCAAGGGCTATTCTCAGCATATACTAACATTCTCTTAGAAGCGGTATTCTTAACTGCCTTCCATGGCTTTATGCGCCCAGGGGAATTTACTAACGACTCCCGGAGTTTCGACCCATCCAGAGATCTGACATTTTCAGATATAAAATTTTCTCCAAACCACTTTACTATTTTTCTTAAACATTCAAAAACTGACACGGCACGCGCAGGCTCTACAATAAAAAATTTGCGTTCCAATAATGATAATTGCCCTTATGCTTCTATGATTAAAAACCTCAAAACTCGCCCCAGTCACCATAAGCTTTCCCCCCTTTTCGAGCTATCAAACGGCTTTCCCATGACTAAAGAGTGGTTCAGGATTCATCTTGCCGCAGCGGTGGGGAGTTGCGGCAAGTCTTCCCATCTCTACACCGGGCAATCATTCAGGATTGGAGCGGCAACATCAGCAGCAGCTTGCGGGATTCCAACCTCTGCGATCAAAATCCTGGGCAGATGGTCATCTATGGCATTTGAATCCTATATAAGACCGGATTCAAAAACTATCCTGGATGCTCAGCAAGCGTTCTCTACAAGCTTAAGGTACTTTATTGTACATACTGGTGGTGGTGGCATAAGTATAGGTATATATAGCATGGCTTCTGAAAGCCTCATTCAGCTCGTTATCTTCTAGTGAAATCTGTTGGCTCGAGCAAGTTAGGCTTCAGGGATACATTCATCGGCTTGTGCAAGCCGCATATTAGCCAGTGCTGGCCCGGCGTTATTTATATATATGATGGTTATTTTATTATTTCTTTCTGTGCTTTTGCAAGCCCTCGTAGCCTGTGCAGGCTCCAGGAACACATTCATGGGCTCGTGCGAGTCTCATATTAGCCAGTGCTGGCTTGTCGTTATTTATATATATGTCGTTTATTTTATTATTTCTTTCTGTGCTTTTGCAAGCCCTCGTAGCCGTGCAGGCTCCAGGAACATATTCATGGCTCGTGCGAGTCTCATATTAGCCAGTGCTGGCTTGTCGTTATTTATATATATGTTGTTTATTTTATTATTTCTTTCTGTGCTTCTGCAAGCCCTCGTAGCCGTGCAGGCTCCAGAAACATATTCATGGCTCGTGCGAGTCTCATATTAGCCAGTGCTGGCCTGTCGTTATTTATATATATGTCGTTTATTTTATTATTTCTTTCTGTGCTTTTGCAAGCCCTCGCAGCCTGTGCAGGCTCCAGGAACATATTCATGGGCTCGTGCGAGTCTCATATCGGACCGTGCAGGCCCCGTTGTTATTTATATATATGTTTTTATTTTGCTCAGCAAGCGTTCAGCCTGTGCAGGCTCCTGTAAATCCTATGCTTCGCAAGCCTCTTATGTGCTTTTGGAGGTTTCAGTTAAAACATTGATATTTAACTATAACCTTTATAATACCATTTATGCTATCTTCAGAAGAAGTCACGTACAATGCAACCTCACGTATGTCCAAACATGTCTGACCCTTGCTTACTCTCTCCTTTAGGAACTCCAGTGAGATTCCTTATCCGGTGGGTTTATTTCCAATTACTTCTTCTTTTGGGTAGGCTCCGCTCCTGCCTTATCTTCAGGCAGGAACTCCAGAATCATTTTGCCATGATTCCTTCATCGGACGGGGCCTACGCCCAAACTACTATACAATACAAATATATTGTTACATAATAAATATCATATCGTTCTATGTTTCACGAGTCTTTCTGGTAGAACTAAATTCTTTCCACATAGGATTGCAAGACAACTTCAATGTGTTGCAGACGGCCCCTTTTCACACCTAAACAGTCTTTTGGCACTCTCTACAGGGATCTATGCATACCTAAGTCACTTGCACTATTTTAGTCTAAATTATTATCTGTTCATATCCACCTGTACATTAATGTTCATAGTATATAGCCATCTGTATATATTGTTCATAGTATATACCTACTGCCATATTTTTTTCATAGTACATTCCTACTGCAAAATATTTTTATAGTCCATGCCCACTGTATTATATTCTCACTATTGTATTCTGTATTTATTCTTACTGTATATCCTGCACTTGCTAACTGCACTTCTGGTTAGACCTAAACTACATTTAGTTACACTGTACTTGTATATGTGTAATGACAATAAAGTTGAATCTAATCTAATCTAAAATCTCATCAGGATTCCCTCCCTCCTGCTTTTCCTCTACTGTCTTGTCTGCACTCCCCCCCTCTGAGGAGCTCTCTCTTTTGAATACCAACAGTGCCACAGACACTCTGTGTTCCACGCTTACATCCTGCTTGGACAACCTATGCCCTCCTACATCTGGACAAGCCCGTGCATCCCTGTCTGCCCCCTGGTTATCGGATGTACCACGTGAGCATCGCACCAGCCTCCAGTCAGCTGAGAGAAAATGGCCCAAGTCAAAAGACCATACTGACCTCTCTCCTGACTCTCACACACTCTTAAAAACCTTCTCTGCTCTCCTCTGTCCGCCTGCTCCCACACCTTCATCGGAGTTGACGGCTGATGATTTTGCATCGTTCTTCGTAAAGAAAACTACCGCCATCAACAGCCAGATTTCTACACCACCATCACCCGCCTTTTCTCCTCTGTCTGAAAATGATGTTTCCAAGGTCATTGGTTCCAACCACCCTACCACCTGCCCACTGGATTCCATCCCCACCCATCTCCTCCATGCCATCTCTCCAGCAGTTGTGCCTGGTCTGACCCACATCATCAACTCTTTGCTCACCACTGGGACATTTCCCACTGCGTTTAAAGAGGCCTGCATCACACCGCTACTGAAGAAACCCACTCTCAACCTTACACTGCTAGAACACTACAGGCAGGTGTAGTGTGTGAAAATGCATATCTTCTGTCAAAATGTAGATGACTGATTTTAACCTCTAATTCTTTTCTATATTCTTAAAAAAATTTTTTTTTTACTTACCTCACTATTCTTAGCTTTGTATACTGTGCAAGGCTTTAATGGACTGGATTTAATTAACTTATGCATTTTGTTGCCTATATTGTTATAATTGCTTCCAATGTTTCCTCGTCTGTAAGTCGCTTTGGATAAAATTGTCTGCTAAATGACTAAATGTAAATTTTATGAAATGTGTAATGTCATTTGTAATGTGTAGTGTGTGGCCTTGAAATTTTAGCATGTCTACGTAATCATGAATAAATGCTTCTTGAGACACACAGTGTTGCTTCTTTGCATGCATCAAACAAATTGTTTCTGGCTATATGCATCCATGCATCAGTTTGAGAGGGGTGGAAATGGGACACTTGGGTGAAACAAAACTGCCCCAAAAGTACCCCCACCCACTTTAAATACAGTTTTTTCTAAGTCAATTTGGTACATTTCTCAGATCCGATTTGAAATTATGAAAACTTCTTGTTCAATCCTTACATCATTGTGTCACTTGTGCACATCAAACAAGCATTTTCTCATTTCTTTGAACAAGTTGAAAATGCTTTGGTACATGCATGCAAGTGAATATGACACAATTCTGTGCAGATTCCTACATTATCAATTGCTTATGTCATGTTGATCAAAATGCATTATAATGGGTCTCTGTTGAATAGTATAATCCCCCATGACATTTAAGCACTAGTTTTACAATATACAGTAAGTATACTTTAGGTAAACAGTGGCATTTTATTTTACTCAATTTAGTGTTTTGCATTACTAAATTCTTTCCACATAGGATTGCAAGACAATTTCAATGTGTTGCAGACGGCCCCTTTTCACACCTAAACAGACTTTTGGCACTCTCTACAGGGATCTCATCAGGATTCCCTCCCTCTTGCTTTTCCTCTGCTGTCTTGTCTGCACTCCCCCCCTCTGAGGAGCTCTCTCTTTTGAATACCAACAGTGCCACAGACACTCTGTGTTCCACGCTTACATCCTGCTTGGACAACCTATGCCCTCCTACATCTGGACCAGCCTGTGCATCCCTGTCTGCCCCCTGGTTATCGGATGTACCACGTGAGCATCGCACCAGCCTCCAGTCAGCTGAGAGAAAATGGCCCAAGTCAAAAGACCATACTGACCTCTCTCCTGACTCTCACACACTCTTAAAAACCTTCTCTGCTCTCCTCTGTCCGCCTGCTCCCACACCTTCATCGTAGTTAACGGCTGATGATTTTGCATCGTTCTTCTTAAAGAAAACTACCGCCATCAACAGCCAGATTTCTACACCACCATCACCCGCCTTTTCTCCTCTGTCTGAAAATGATGTTTCCAAGGTCATTGGTTCCAACCACCCTACCACCTGCCCACTGGATTCCATCCCCACCCATCTCCTCCATGCCATCTCTCCAGCAGTTGTGCCTGGTCTGACCCACATCATCAACTCTTGGCTCACCACTGGGACATTTCCCACTGTGTTCAAAGAGGCCTGCATCACACCGCTACTGAAGAAACCCACTCTCAACCTTACACTGCTAGAACACTACAGGCAGGTGTAGTGTGTGAAAATACATATCTTCTGTCAAAATGTAGATGACTGATTTTAACCTCTAATTCTTTTCTATCTATTTTCTATTACAGTGACCTATCTATTTTACTTACCTCACTATTCTTAGCTTTGTATACTGTGCAAGGCTTTAATGGACTGGATTTAATTAACTTATGCATTTTGTTGCCTATATTGTTATAATTGCTTCCAATGTTTCCTCGTCTGTAAGTCGCTTTGGATAAAAACGTCTGCTAAATGACTAAATGTAAATTTTATGAAATGTGTAATGTCATGTGTAATGTGTAGTGTGTGGCCTTGAAATTTTAGCATGTCTACGTAATCATGAATAAATGCTTCTTGAGACACACAGTGTTGCTTCTTTGCATGCATCAAACAAATTGTTTCTGGCTATATGCATCCATGCATCAGTTTGAGAGGGGTGGAAATGGGACACTTGGGTGAAACAAAACTGCCCCAAAAGTACCCCCACCCACTTTAAATACAGTTTTTTCTAAGTCAATTTGGTACATTTCTCAGATCCGATTTGAAATTATCAAAACTTCTTGTTCAATCCTTACATCCTTGTGTCACTTGTGCACATCAAACAAAGATTTTCTAATTTCTTTGAACAAGTTGCAAATGCTTTGGTACATCCATGCAAGTGAATATGACACAATTCTGTGCAGATTCCTACATTATCAATTGCTTATGTCATGTTGATCAAAATGCATTATAATGGGTCTCTGTTGAATAGTATAATCCCCCATGACATTTAAGCACTAAATTTACAATATACAGTAAGTATACTTTAAGTAAACAGTGGCATTTTATTTTACTCAATTTAGTGTTTTGCATTACTAAATTCTTTCCACATAGGATTGCAAGACAACTTCAATGTGTTGCAGACGGCCCCTTTTCACACCTAAACAGACTTTTGGCACTCTCTACAGGGATCTCATCAGGATTCCCTCCCTCCTGCTTTTCCTCTGCTGTCTTGTCTGCACTCCCCCCCTCTGAGGAGCTCTCTCTTTTGAATACCAACAGTGCCACAGACACTCTGTGTTCCACGCTTAGATCCTGCTTGGACAACCTATGCCCTCCTACATCTGGACCAGCCCGTGCATCCCTGTCTGCCCCCTGGTTATTGGATGTACCACGTGAGAATCGCACCAGCCTCCAGTCAGCTGAGAGAAAATGGCCCAAGTCAAAAGACCATACTGACCTCTCTCCTGACTCTCACACACTCTTAAAAACCTTCTCTGCTCTCCTCTGTCCGCCTGCTCCCACACCTTCATCGGAGTTAACGGCTGATGATTTTGCATCGTTCTTCGTAAAGAAAACTACCGCCATCAACAGCCAGATTTCTACACCACCATCACCCGCCTTTTCTCCTCTGTCTGAAAATGATGTTTCCAAGGTCATTGGTTCCAACCACCCTACCACCTGCCCACTGGATTCCATCCCCACCCATCTCCTCCATGCCATCTCTCCAGCAGTTGTGCCTGGTCTGACCCACATCATCAACTCTTTGCTCACCCCACTGCGTTCAAAGAGGCCTGCATCACACCGCTACTGAAGAAACCCACTCTCAACCTTACACTGTTAGAACACTACAGGCAGGTGTAGTGTGTGAAAATGCATATCTTCTGTCAAAATGTAGATGACTGATTTTAACCTCTAATTCTTTTCTATCTTCTTAAAAAAATATTTTTTTTACTTACCTCACTATTCTTAGCTTTGTATAATGTGCTAGGCTTTAATGGACTGGATTTAATTAACTTATGCATTTTGTTGCCTATATTGTTATAATTGCTTCCAATGTTTCCTCGTCTGTAAGTCGCTTTGGATAAAAACGTCTGCTAAATGACTAAATGTAAATTTTATGACATGTGTAATGTCATGTGTAATGTGTAGTGTGTGGCCTTGAAATTTTAGCATGTCTACGTAATCATTAATAAATGCTTCTTGAGACACACAGTGTTGCTTCTTTGCATGCATCAAACAAATTGTTTCTGGCTATATGCATCCATGCATCAGTTTGAGAGGGGTGGAAATGGGACACTTGGGTGAAACAAAACTGCCCAAAAAGTACCCCCACCCACTTTAAATACAGTTTTTTTCTAAGTAAATTTGGTACATCTCTCAGATCCGATTTGAAATTATCAAAACTTCTTGTTCAATCCTTACATCCTTGTGTCACTTGTGCACATCAAACAAAGATTTTCTCATTTCTTTGAACAAGTTGCAAATGCTTTGGTACATCCATGCAAGTGAATATGACACAATTCTGTGCAGATTCCTACATTATCGATTGCTTATGTCATGTTGATCAAAATGCATTATAATGGGTCTCTGTTGAATAGTATAATCCCCCATGACATTTAAGCACTAGTTTTACAATATACAGTAAGTATACTTTAAGTAAACAGTGGCATTTTATTTTACTCAAATTAGTGTTTTGCATTACTAAATTCTTTCCACATAGGATTGCAAGACAACTTCAATGTGTTGCAGACGGCCCTTTTTCACACCTAAACAGTCTTTTGGCACTCTCTACAGGGATCTCATCAGGATTCCCTCCCTCCTGCTTTTCCTCTGCTGTCTTGTCTGCACTCCCCCCCTCTGAGGAGCTCTCTCTTTTGAATACCAACAGTGCCACAGACACTCTGTGTTCCACGCTTACATCCTGCTTGGACAACATATGCCCTCTTACATCTGGACCAGCCCGTGCATCCCTGTCTGCCCCCTGGTTATCGGATGTACCACGTGAGCATCGCACCAGCCTCCGGTCAGCTGAGAGAAAATGGCACAAGTCAAAAGACCATACTGACATCTCTCTCTCTACTTTCTCCGTTGACGTCACCTCTGCAAAAACTGATTATAACCACTCGAAGATCAGCAACTCTCCTGACTCTCGCACACTCTTAAAAACCTTCTCTGCTCTCCTCTGTCCGCCTGCTCCCACACCTTCATCGGAGTTAACGGCTGATGATTTTGCATCGTTCTTCGTAAAGAAAACTACCGCCATCAACAGCCAATTTTCTACGCCACCATCACCCGCCTTTTCTCCTATGTCTGAAGATGATGTTTCCAAGGTCATTGGTTCCAACCACCCTACCACCTGCCCACTGGATCCCATCCCCACCCATCTCCTCCATGCCATCTCTCCAGCAGTTGTGCCTGGTCTGACCCGCATCATCAACTCTTTGCTCACCACTGGGACATTTCCCACTGCTTTCAAAGAGGCCTGCATCACACCGCTACTGAAGAAACTCACTCTCAACCTTACACTGCTAGAACACTACAGGCCGGTGTAGTGTGTGAAAATGCATATCTTCCGTCAAAATGTAGATGACTGATTTTAACCTCTTATTATTTTCTGTCTTCTTAAAAAAATATTTTTTTACTTACCTCACTATTCTTAGCTTTGTATACTGTGCTAGGCTTTAATGGACTGGATTTAATTAACTTATGCATTTTGTTGCCTATATTGTTATAATTGCTTCCAATGTTTCCTCGTCTGTAAGTCGCTTTGGATAAAAACGTCTGCTAAATGACTAAATGTAAATTTTATGAAATGTGTAATGTCCTGTGTAATGTGTAGTGTGTGGCCTTGAAATTTTAGCATGTCTACGTAATCATGAATAAATGCTTCTTGAGACACACAGTGTTGCTTCTTTTTGCTTGCATCAAATGAATTGTTTCTGGCTATATGCATCCATGCATTAGTTTGAGAGGGGTGGAAATGGGACACTTGGGTGAAACAAAACTGCCCCAAAAGTACCCCCCCCCCACTTTAAATACAGTTTTTTCTAAGTCAATTTGGTACATTTCTCTGATCCGATTGGAAATTCTCAAAACTTCTTGTTCAATCCTTACATCCTTGTGTCACGTGTGCACATCAAACAAGCATTTTCTCATTTCCTACATTATCAATTGCTTATGTCATGTTGATCAAAATGCATTATAATGGGTCTCTGTAGAATAGTATAATCCCCACGACATTTAAGCACTAGTTTTACAATATACAGTAAGTATACTTTAAGTAAACAGTGGCATTTTATTTTACTCAATTTAGTGTTTTGCATTGCTATATTCTTTCCACATAGGACTGCAAGACAACTTCACTGTGTTGCAGACGACCCCTTTTCACACCTAAACAGTCTTTTGACACTCTCTACAGGGATCTCATCCCTGAACAAGAGAGGGGGCAGATTGGAGATGACCTGCCAAAGTACGTGTTAGTTTGGGACAATGTCAGTTTCCATCGCTCCAACATCATCAGGCAATGGTTTGCGGCCCACAACAGGATGCTGGTGGAGTTCCTCTCACCCTACCCAACCACGTTGAGGAATTTTTCTCAGCATGAAGATTAAAAGTATATGATCGCCAGCCGCATACACAGATGACCCTTCTGGCTGCCATGGATGTAACGTGTGATGACATCACAGCTGATGCCTGCAGAGGCTGGATTAGACACTCTGAAAGATGATTTTCACGCTGTATCGCAAGAGAAGATATTTGTTGTGATGTGGATGAGAATCCGTTGCCCAAAAGACAGGAACGTCAGGAGGTGTAGGAAGACTGCACTGTAATTCCACTGCACTGCATGTACAGTTTTCCCAAAGGAGATTGTCTTATGTTCAGATTTCTACATTTGTTTGTGCTATGCAGTGCTGTCTTTTCCTGTCTGCATCACAATGACACTGTCTGTCAATAAATTATTGTACAAACAGTAAAAGCGTTAACGTGAATCATGTGCCGTCTCTTGCAATCAAACAATCAAAACCAGAAATGCACTTACTGTTTTGCAAATGACAAGGATGATTCGAGAAATGCTCCACTCATCACTCTCAGGTCACTCCGCTGCACACGTCTGATCACTTCTTTGTCACCCCCGACCTCACCGCTCCAGACAACGCAGATGTCTTACCGCTGGTCACTTTCCGGCGCTACCTACGGTCCCTCCCTCCTGCTTTTCCTCTGCTGTCTTGTCTGCACTCCCCCCCTCTGAGGAGCTCTCTCTTTTGAATACCAACAGTGCCACAGACACTCTGTGTTCCACGCTTACATCCTGCTTGGACAACATATGCCCTCTTACATCTGGACCAGCCCGTGCATCCCTGTCTGCCCCCTGGTTATCGGATGTACCACGTGAGCATCGCACCAGCCTCCGGTCAGCTGAGAGAAAATGGCACAAGTCAAAAGACCATACTGACCTCTCTCTCTCTACTTTCTCCGTTGACGTCACCTCTGCAAAAACTGATTATAACCACTCGAAGATCAGCAACTCTCCTGACTCTCGCACACTCTTAAAAACCTTCTCTGCTCTCCTCTGTCCGCCTGCTCCCACACCTTCATCGGAGTTAACGGCTGATGATTTTGCATCGTTCTTCGTAAAGAAAACTACCGCCATCAACAGCCAATTTTCTACACCACCATCACCCGCCTTTTCTCCTATGTCTGAAGATGATGTTTCCAAGGTCATTGGTTCCAACCACCCTACCACCTGCCCACTAGATCCCATCCCCACCCATCTCCTCCATGCCATCTCTCCAGCAGTTGTGCCTGGTCTGACCCGCATCATCAACTCTTTGCTCACCACTGGGACATTTCCCACTGCTTTCAAAGAGGCCTGCATCACACCGCTACTGAAGAAACTCACTCTCAACCTTATACTGCTAGAACACTACAGGCCGGTGTAGTGTGTGGAAATGCATATCTTCCGTCAAAATGTAGATGACTGATTTTAACCTCTTATTATTTTCTGTCTTCTTAAAAAATTATTTTTTTACTTACCTCACTATTCTTAGCTTTGTATACTGTGCTAGGCTTTAATGGACTGGATTTAATTAACTTATGCCTTTTGTTGCCTATATTGTTATAATTGCTTCCAATGTTTCCTCGTCTGTAAGTCGCTTTGGATAAAAACGTCTGCTAAATGACTAAATGTAAATTTTTGAAATGTGTAATGTCATGTGTAATGTGTAGTGTGTGGCCTTGAAATTTTAGCATGTCTACGTAATCATGAATAAATGCTTCTTGAGACACACAGTGTTGCTTCTTTGCATGCATCAAATGAATTGTTTCTGGCTATATGCATCCATGCATTAGTTTGAGAGGGGTGGAAATGGGACACTTGGGTGAAACAAAACTGCCCCAAAAGTACCCCCCCCCCCACTTTAAATACAGTTTTTTCTAAGTCAATTTGGTACATTTCTCAGATCCAATTTGAAATTCTCAAAACTTCTTGTTCAATCCTTACATCCTTGTGTCACTTGTGCACATCAAACAAGCATTTTCTCATTTCTTTGAACAAGTTGCAAATGCTTTGGTACATCCATGCAAATGATTATGACACAATTCTGTGCAGATTCCAACATTATCAATTGCTTACGTCATGTTGATCAAAATGCATTATAATGGGTCTCTGTTGAATAGTATAATCCCCCACGACATTTAAGCACTAGTTTTAAAAAAAAACAGTAAGTATACTTCAAGTAAACAGTTGCATTTTATTTTACTCAATTTAGTGATTTGCATTACTATATTCTTTCCACATAGGATTGCAAGACAACTTCACCTGGTTGCAGACGGCCCCTTTTCACACCTAAACAGTCTTTTGACACTCTCTACAGTGATCTCATCCCTGAACAAGAGAGGGGGCAGATTGGAGATGACCTGCCAAAGTACGTGTTAGTTTGGGACAATGTCAGTTTCCATCGCTCCAACATCATCAGGCAATGGTTTGCGGCCCACAACAGGATGCTGGTGGAGTTCCTCTCACCCTACTCAACCACGTTGAGGAATTTTTCTCAGCATGAAGATTAAAAGTATATGATCGCCAGCCGCTTACACAGATGACCCTGGCTGCCATGGATGTAACGTGTGATGACATCACAGCTGATGCCTGCAGAGGCTGGATTAGACACTCTGAAAGATGATTTTCACGCTGTATCGCAAGAGAAGATATTTGTTGTGATGTGGATGAGAATCCGTTGCCCAAAAGACAGGAACGTCAGGAGGTGTAGGAAGACTGCACTGTAATTCCACTGCACTGCATGTACAGTTTTCCCTAAGGAGATTGTCTTATGTTCAGATTTCTACATTTGTTTGTGCTATGCAGTGCTGTCTTTTCCTGTCTGCATCACAATGACACTGTCTGTCAATAAATTATTGTAAAAACAGTAAAAGCGTAAACGTGACTCATGTGCAGTCTCTTGCAATCAAACAATCAAAACCAGAAATGCACTTACTGTTTTGCAAATGACAAGGATGATTCGAGAAATGCTCCACTCATCACTCTCAGTTCACTCCGCTGCACACGTCTGATCACTTCTTTGTCACCCCCGACCTCACCGCTCCAGACAACGCAGATGTCTTACCGCTGGTCACTTTCCGGCGCTACCTACGGTCCCTCCCTCTTGCTTTTCCTCTGCTGTCTTGTCTGCACTCCCCCCCTCTGAGGAGCTCTATCTTTTGAATACCAACAGTGCCACAGACACTCTGTGTTCCACGCTTACATCCTGCTTAGACAACATATGCCCTCTTACATCTGGACCAGCCCGTGCATCCCTGTCTGCCCCCTGGTTATCGGATGTACCACGTGAGCATCGCACCAGCCTCCGGTCAGCTGAGAGAAAATAGCACAAATCAAAAGACCATACTGACCTCTCTCTCTCTACCAGTCTCTTCTCTCTACTTTCTCCGTTGACGTCACCTCTGCAAAAACTGATTATAACCACTCGAAGATCAGCAACTCTCCTGACTCTCGCACACTCTTAAAAACCTTCTCTGCTCTCCTCTGTCCGCCTGCTCCCACACCTTCATCGGAGTTAACGGCTGATGATTTTGCATCGTTCTTCGTAAAGAAAACTACCGCCATCAACAGCCAATTTTCTACACCACCATCACCCGCCTTTTCTCCTATGTCTGAAGATGATGTTTCCAAGGTCATTGGTTCCAACCACCCTACCACCTGCCCACTGGATCTTATCCCCACCCATCTCCTCCATGCCATCTCTCCAGCAGTTGTGCCTGGTCTGACCCGCATCATCAACTCTTTGCTCACCACTGGGACATTTCCCACTGCTTTCAAAGAGTTCTGCATCACACCGCTACTGAAGAAACTCACTCTCAACCTTATACTGCTAGAACACTACAGGCCGGTGTAGTGTGTGGAAATGCATATCTTCCGTCAAAATGTAGATGACTGATTTTAACCTCTTATTATTTTCTGTCTTCTTAAAAAAATATTTTTTTACTTACCTCACTATTCTTAGCTTTGTATACTGTGCTAGGCTTTAATGGACTGGATTTAATTAACTTATGCCTTTTGTTGCCTATATTGTTATAATTGCTTCCAATGTTTCCTCGTCTGTAAGTCGCTTTGGATAAAAACATCTGCTAAATGACTAAATGTAAATTTTTGAAATGTGTAATGTCATGTGTAATGTGTAAGGTGTAGTGTGTGGCCTTGAAATTTTAGCATGTCTACGTAATCATGAATAAATGCTTCTTGAGACACACAGTGTTGCTTCTTTGCATGCATCAAATGAATTGTTTCTGGCTATATGCATCCATGCATTAGTTTGAGAGGGGTGGAAATGGGACACTTGGGTGAAACAAAACTGCCCCAAAAGTACCCCCCCCCCCACTTTAAATACAGTTTTTTCTAAGTCAATTTGGTACATTTCTCAGATCCGATTTGAAATTCTCAAAACTTCTTGTTCAATCCTTACATCCTTGTGTCACTTGTGCACATCAAACAAGCATTTGATCATTTCTTTGAACAAGTTGCAAATGCTTTGGTACATCCATGCAAATGATTATGACACAATTCTGTGCAGATTCCAACATTATCAATTGCTTACGTCATGTTGATCAAAATGCATTATAATGGGTCTCTGTTGAATAGTATAATCCCCCACGACATTTAAGCACTAGTTTTACAATATACAGTAAGTATACTTCAAGTAAACAGTGGCATTTTATTTTACTCAATTAAGTGATTTGCATTACTATATTCTTTCCACATAGGACTGCAAGACAACTTCACCTGGTTGCAGACGGCCCCTTTTCACACCTAAACAGTCTTTTGACACTTGTGGTGAGGAAGGCGGGACGAGAGCCGTGACGCGGTGCCGGTGGCGTGAGTGATAAGTGCAAGCAGCTGTGCGCGCACCGGTCCCGCATCTTATCACGGTGGAGATTGGGAGCTTAAAAGGACGATCGGCAGGACTGTTTGACGAGAGAGGACCGGGCCCGAACCG